>NC_058131.1:130061039-130072604 GCF_016433145.1 Gracilinanus agilis | reverse complement strand
TTTCTTTCTTTCTTTCTTTCTTTCTTTCTTTCTTTCTTTCTTTCTTTCTTTCTTTCTTTCTTTCTTTCTTTCTTTCTTTCTTTCTTTCTTTCTCCCTTACCTTCCATCTTGGAGTCAGTACTATGTATTGCCTCCAAGGCAGAAGGACTTGCCCAGGATCACACAGCTGGGAAGTGTGTGAGGCCAGATTTGAACCTAGGACCTCCTGTCTCTAGGCCTGGCTCTCAATCCACTGAACTACCCAGCTACCCCCAAGGCTTCCCATTTTCTAGGGTTTATCATTATCCTGAGTTCCTAAGATTTTTTTCTTGTTTTGTGTTTGATAAGGTCTGGTTACAATAGCTCACAAGATAGATTCCTTGGGGCTGCATGGCCATCTGACTGGACTTGAGCCAAACAGACCACTCCCTGCTCAATGGTCAGTGTATCTAACTGTTTTGGAATGTTTATTAGCCAAAAGAAATGGTCAGGTGACCCCAATTTAACATCTGAATGTAGCAGCCTGTTTTCTTACAGCATCATCTCTCCTTCCCCCCTACTTGTGTCCTTCGGATATATTCTGTGTTTGGACTTTGAGATTTCCTGACTTTCAACCCTCATTCTATTTATCTATCCCTAAGGCAGTGTGGTATAGCTTGTGAATCTGCCTGGGTTTGGCTGATTAAAAGAACATTTCAGTTACATACGGAGTTTAACGTGCCTTATCGTTTTACACGGATTTGATGCACGGAGTGACAAATCACTTTTTCTTCTTCTTTTTTTCCATAGATTTTGGATCCATTCTGTTGACCCTACTGGGAATGAGAACTTTAAGAGTTCAGAGGTTACTGGTCTGGGAAGACACACAAGCAAACTGGTTATGGGAAGCCTCCTACTGCTAATGTGTATTTATACTTTGTAAAGTCTGATTCATCCAAGAATTGGAACAGAAATCTGCTTCCTGAGGTTGTGTTTTTAAATAGATAGTTTGCCAAAACAACAAAATTATTTTTCCTTAACTTTTTTTTTCCACCCCACAATAGGCTGAACATCCCAGATCAGATTTTGTTAGGCTTGAACAAGGCCACCGGCAAACTAGTTATCTGGGGGTAGAAAGGGACTTCTGAGGTCCTAGAGATGGGCACTTGAGCATTCTGGGACCCAGAAGCCTAAAACAAAGTTTAGAAACCATTAAGGTAACTACATTGCATCACCTCAAGTCCCTAAGGTGTTCCTGTGTCTATTAAAAATAACGAACTTCCTTTTGTGAGCAATTGTCTCCGAATGATTATTACAGAAAAGGAAAAGCCAGGGGTGGGCGATGCTTATAAATCCGCAGCGATCCCCGTTGCCTAGTAGCCAGGGAAAGAATATATGGAGCTTGGGGCCCAAGAGACTGGCTGGGCAGCCTTCTCTGAAATCCTGTACAAATGGGTGAGGCTAACCTTGCTTTTGATATACATTAAACCAGCCTTGCTTGCTCTTGCATGCAGGGCACAACCTTCCTGGCTGGCAGTGCCTTTCTTTCAAGTCCAAGGCAGCTTTTACAAGACTCAAATTATGTATTATTATGGATCGGTCCAGTGGCAACCTGTGGTATTCAAGGCAGGAAAATTAACTGTTGTGAAGCACAGGCTGTTAAGTCCAGCACCAGCCTTATATCTTCTCCCACCTCCCCTGTCCATGCCAGAGTGCTTCAGTGCTTTCTTCTCCGCACAGACAAAGCAGAGAGATTCCAGCAGCAGGAAAGGAACAGCTTTGACGGAGGGGACACCCACCTGTCGAGACCACGGGTCGATCGGCTCGCCCAAGTCCTACAGGGCAGATATCACTTTGCAGCTGGATGCCTGATGGCTCTGAGCATCCAGAGTAATTCTAGTCTTTCCACACTTCTCATTTGATGAATGAAAAAGAGCCATTTTGTCATCCCTGGACATTGGACAGTTAGAAGGCCTTTGGCTCTTGCACTCTTAGAATGAGAGGGAAATGGAGAAATCCTTCATTTTATAGGTGAGAAAACTGACCCTCAGAGAGGCTATTTTCACTGGCCCAGGTAGAATCGTGGTCCCTGGGCACTCGGGCTTTTCCCCCTTTACCATCCTACCTGGGAATTTGCCAGCTTTGTGTCGGGTCCTTCTGGCAATGTTTTCAAAGTCCTTTACGCTAAGTGGCACCAGCTGGGATTCCTCATCCGTGGAAAGATGTATATAAGCCTTCAAAGAGGTCACAGCCACTTGGAACTTCATGCGAGTCATTGTCTGTGTTGTGGGGGGCAGGGAGGGGGAAGATGGGGTTTGCCTCGACACTTCCCAAGGTAACCTCTGACTTTGAAATTCTGTGGACGATCCGGGACACCTTCCCAGTGGCAGCAGGTTTCTAGTCAGCCTTCTCCTAAAATTCCCTGCTCTGCCTGGGGAACGCCACCGTGCTGGCTCTCCACCTAGCAGGGATTGCCCAACAGCCGCACTCCTTTCCAGTCTTACGTAGGGAGTGGGGGAGAGGGAAAAAAGGTATTTTCCAGCCCTGAAGTAGGCCCTTTCTATGGCTTCCCCTTGTTCTCTGGTTTCATGTTGCCTATTCAGTTACGGTTTCACAGAAGTATAAAATGAATTGCAGGAAAGAGGAAATAGAAAGGCCTCCACTCCTTCCTGTGGCCACAGCAGGCGCTCCATGAGGTAGGACTGCTCTTTATGGAAAGCCACATGGGGCGACGGGCCTTGCCATGCTTGCAGGCAGCTTCCAATATAATTAAGAGTAATCTCACATTCCCGAGGCACACTCGCTTCCCCCTTTGAGCAGGTTACTAGCAGGTTATCACGGATGGATCAACCAAGCATTAAAAAAATACTAAAAACTAAATTGCTTGAATGTAATCCATGCAAACCACTTCCAGGAGGAGGCCTCCACCCCCTTGGTGGCAATGGGAGAAGCTCCATAATTGCAGGTTTCCTGGAGTGCCGCCTGCCCCGTGCGAGTTACCATTCTCTCCCACCTGCTGCTGCTGCAGCAGAAAGGGATCACAGGCCAGATCTGCAACCAGAAATCCCACCGGAGAAGCATCCGGTTCAATTTGCTGCCAACTCTTCTTGCGCCCAGAGGCGGCGTGCTCGGGGCATCCCAGAGGGATGATGACAGTTCTGTAAACTTTAGGACATTTCCAATCAGATACTATCCTGAGAGTTTTGCTTAGATTTGCAGGGTTGCCTTCAAAAGTCTTTGTGAAGGAAGTCAAGGTACAAAGCACTGTCAAAAGCTGGAAAGAAGAAACAGAATGAGATGGCTGGAGGTTGAGATGGGGGAGGCTGCAGTGTTCTGGCAGAGGAAGGAAGCTGTTGACTGCAGCAAGGAAAGGGGAGTTGAGGGATCCAGAGCAAAAGCTTAAACCTTTCTCCATGTGCACTTTACAGGGTTACTCTCATGGATGGAAGCAGCTGTTGTTGTTAGATTTAAATAAAGAATGCCTGGAGTGGCTATCTGTCATTAAAAAGAAAGTCCCACTTTATATTCCCTGGAGGATGTTTTGCTAGGGAACAGGTTTTACTTTCTCTTTCTGCACTTTCACTCAAAGACAATTGGGGCTGGAAGGGACCTTAGAGATCATCTGGTGCCACCCTTTTATTTTACAGAAAATGAAAGGCCCTGAGAGGTGATGCCTTGCTTATGATCATGATAAACAGATAAGAAGGAGTAGAATCTAAATTTGAATGCAGATCTCACTCTAAATTCAGCGTTCCATTCGTTTTTGTGATGCTATGATGATAAAGAAAGGAAGGGCAAGAATTTTCCTAAGCATCCTTTGATTCACTATGAGACCAGAGATAAGGAATTGGGGATGATATGACTATAAGTTGGATTCCATTGAAAATTGTCATTCTAGCTATCAAAATAGTCACCATTATAAAGGATGGCTTCTTAGTGGCTAAGGGAAGCAGAACATACTTTGAAATGAAGTTGATATAAAACAAAAGATAACTTTTTAAAAACTAGCTTCCTGGGGGCAGCTGGGTAGCTCAGTGGAGTGAGAGTCAGGCCTAGAGACAGGAGGTCCTAGGTTCAAATCTGGCCTCAGCCACTTCCCAGCTGTGTGACCCTGGGCAGGTCACTTGACTCCCATTGCCCACCCTTACCAATCTTTCACCTATGAGACAATACACCGAAGTACAAGGGCTTAAAAAAAAAAACTAGCTTCCTATAATTCTCAAAAGAAACAAAACCAATTTAATCTAGCCTCTTATGAAAAACAATAACAAAACTAGTCAGGCACAGGCGCTTTACTTTGTTTTAGACAGGAAAAAAAAAAGGTCTGGTTGATTTGGGAAGCTGATCAGCATCTCATAAGCTTTATGATATTCATTTGAAGAAAAGAAAATTCAAGACACACCATGAAGTATCAAAGTCTAAAAAATATTGTCACTGATAATTTTCCAACCATATGTGGGCTTCACTATGACACTGAATATGTAAAATTAAATGAGGTCCTTTTGTTTCATGAGCTCATTTTTTTTCACTGATCCATTGAAGATATATGAATAAGATACATATAAGCCTTCAGCTTCGTTTTTTCCTCAATAAACATAGACTATAACTGATGTCTAAACAACTGAAAACATTTTGTGATGACCAATAATAGAATGATTAAACAATGCCCCAAGATTTTCCAATGAAAGCATTATTTACATACATAGGTCTCTGATCCCTGATTAAGCAGGACACTTCTTTTCCCCAATGTTTTTAGTAAAAATTAATAATTTTTAAACAATCCATGCAGGAGAAGCTCTTACTTGGCCCAGATAATTTCAGGGTTCCATGATTCACAAGGACAAATGCTAGGATCTTTTAGTATCACAGTGTCATTATAACTGGGAGATGTTAGAGATCATCTCATCTAACTCTCATTTTACAGATGAAGAAACTGACTTCTCCCTCCTCCTCTAATCCTGAACTCTGAGAGCTGGCCTGGGCATTTTGCCTAGGGAGCCATATCGAGCTTGTAACAGCAGGTGGGTAGGATTTCTCTCAAGTCCATATTGTTGGTGGAACACATCAGAATGTCCCATCTGAATCACGACAAACCTGAAACATAGAAACCAAAATCAGGAATTCAGAATCTAGGAAATTCTGAGGCCAAAGGCAATGGCACGAGATGTGATTTTGCTGTGCTGAGAAATATCCTATAGAAAAATGAAGTTGATTTGGTCTTAGAAAATTCACAGGTGGATAAAATAGCTAGTCATCATTTTCATCTAAAAACCTTTGCGTCTAACCAAGCAGGTTCTTCTAGCTGGAGAGTTCCACTATCCTCAAAATAGATCATCTGTAATCTTGAAAGATCTACCTCCGGAGAACTCCCTACCCAGTTTGAAGGGGGCACTTTTCCCTAGGGAAGAGTTTGAGAATCCTTTTCCAGCTGTCACAGGCTTCTTCTTCCCAGAGGAATACTGGAGCTCTACTCTTTCTCTTTATGGTCCCTTGTGCTGATGAGAATGACACTGGAGAAGGGAGGAATTTGAAAGAGAGCACAAGCCAAGTCATTTTTCCCCCCCTTCCTATTTAACAAGCCCTGATGCACTCCAGCTTCATTAGAGAGAAGGTTTTCTTAGTCTCTCCTACTGGGAACATTCACAGAAGCCAGGGCATGGTTTCCCACATTCTGACTGGAGGTCATCCTACTATACAATGGCACCTTCTCCCTCTGACAACAGGAATGGATGGGCTTCGTATTAATCCTCCCAAGTATTAACAGTGGATTTGGGAAAGAGTTCCCATAGTGACTCCCACCAGTTCTGAGTTGTAAGAAA
This sequence comes from Gracilinanus agilis, assembly GCF_016433145.1. Classification (NCBI taxonomy): domain Eukaryota; kingdom Metazoa; phylum Chordata; class Mammalia; order Didelphimorphia; family Didelphidae; genus Gracilinanus; species Gracilinanus agilis. The sequence goes on along the minus strand of NC_058131.1, from coordinate 130,066,827 downwards.
GAATAAAGAAGACCTAAACCCAGGGAAAACTGAAGCTCTCCTTCTCCCCCACCCCCCAGGACCAAGTTTATGCCAGGCTTCCTCAGGGCCAGTGGCAGGTAAAGATAAAGCGTGTGAGAGAGGAGGAAAGCCGCTGAATGTATGTCAGAGCAGAAACTGGACTGGTTGGAGTAGCCAGTGAGAGAGCGTGGGAGCCTGAAAACTCATTTACAAAAGCTCTTCTGCCCTGGAGCAAGTCAAACTCCCTGCTGGGGAGCTGCTTTTTTTTCCTCCCTTTTTAGTCCTGTGTGCTGCGGTGACCTTTCCCCTGGATAGGTCAGCCCTCTGTTCACCCAGGGTACACATGGCCTTCTGGGGTTTGAACGCCTCGGAAGCCTGCGGAGATTTTCTTCGGGGCTAATTCCTGAGAGAAAAACCTGAAGCAAATGTCATGTCAGCTAATAACCTGGCCGATTTTTGAAGACACTTACGCAGATTGTGTTTAGTAACAAGAAAATGGGGCCAAATACATATTGGCTGTTCATCGCGAGGACTTACGACCAATTTCAAACTGAAAGGCTCAGAATCTCTTTAGGTAATTCTTGTGGGAATGCCGAGTTCCCCTGCTTTTCCCAAAGAGTCACTTAAGAGGAGAATCCTAAGCCAAAATATTTTAAAAGCATGACTTCCTTTCAGACTCTTGCCAAAAACTTAGTTTGAAATTCACATGTCCTCTAAGATATTCTATTAATGATATTAATGATGGAGGATCAAAGGCAAACCACAGAGGTTTATGTAAAAATTCCAGATAATTACTTAGGTGCCTTAAAAAAAATTCTCATTCATAAGAGTATCAAGTTCCTCCATGTTCAGTCAAAATTCTTTATCGACAGACTAGATACATCAGGTCTATTGCAGTGTACAGAATCTGGTAGGAGGAAAATGGAGGGGGAGGTGGGGAAGAATTCTACCTAATTAAAATATTGTTCTAAATTAACCTTTCCTCTTTCTCCCGCCTTCCCCTCAAAAAGATCTTTACACTTCAAGTCATTTAAAAAAAAAAAAAACAACACAAAACCAGCCTTTGATTTGCAGTTCCTTTCTTCTCAACAAGAGCTTAGTTCTTTTGCAGACCCAGGCTTGTAAATACCTTGTTTTCATCTTAATTTCACAAATGGAGAAGGAGAGAAGAGGAATAATTACCTGGAGCTGGATTTTATGGAATACAAGGGTGGAGTTGAGAATTATAGACTGCTAGAGATGGAAAGGCATGGTAGAGGTCATCTAGTCCAAAACCATCGTTTTATATTTGAGGAAACTGAGACCCAGAAAAAGGTTAATTAATTTAGTGGCACCACTAGTAAGTAGTAGAGTAGGGACTGGAATTCATTTCTTTAGATTCCCAAGTCACGGATTTTACGGTGTTTCTCAACTTCTAAATCAGGTGATTTCTGCGAGTGAGCCCTCATACAAAGTAAACAAGTTATAAAGCAACTTTTAAAAATAGCATTTCTCTACCAAATATATTGGCTTTCAAAAGCAATTAATGGAGGGATTATTGCACTCACAGTTCTGCAATGTTACTATTCTTTGGTCTGGGTCTGGAGTCAGAGGTCCTAGGTTCAAATCCCCATCTCTGCTACTTTCTTTAACCCCTAGATATTGGATTCCTCAACTATAAACCAAAGGTGGAAGCAAATCAGGTCAGAGGTTCTTAATATTTTAGTGTGCCATGGACCCCTTTGGCAAGTCTGATGGTGCCTTGGACCCCCGTCTCAGAATAATGCTCTTAAGTGAATGAGTTACAAAAGAAACTAATTATATTAAAACTATTGTTAAAAATAGATAATTTATGTATATATTATATCAAATTATATACTTATATCAAATTTATATGATATAATTTACAATATGTAATTTTTTAGAAATTCATGGTAGAAATCCTTGGTCATACTATTTAAATCTATGATATCATTTATGTGTAGGAATGGAGGAGAAACGAATTTACAAATGACCCAAATAAGATTTAATATGCAAAAAATTGATATAAGGTGGGATCGGGATATAGTATAAGATTGGATGATGGAGGGCTAAATGGGGTTCAGGAGGGAAATGGTAAGATTCCCTAGAATGGGATACTTTCCACAAGGCCAACACAAAGACATTCCCTTTGTTGAATTACAGCAGATACTTTAGTTAACCTTTGGAATGCTTTAGTGAAAGGATATGCATTTTAGGAACTGATACTCTCAGAGTCTTCTGGGTGACAAACTGAAACCCTTTCTTCTAAAACATTAGCTATGGTTGAAATCCAAAAATCTTATAATTATTTAGTTAAGTACTTATTCAACATTTCTATTGTTGCTTTAAAAAAAAAAAGGAGGGGGGCAGCTAGATGGCTCAGTGGATAAAGCCGGCTCAAATCTAGCCTCAGACACTTCCTAGCTGTATGACCCTGGGCGAGTCACTTAACCTCCATTACCTAGCTCTTACAATTCTTCTGACTTGGAACCAATACACAGCATTGATTCTAAGATGGAAGATAAGTTGTTTTTGTTTTTGTTTTTTAGTGGAGAGAAGATAAATTGAAATGCAATTTTTTGGGGGTAAATAGTATATTCAGAAAAAATACTTTTCCTCTATAGTCTACCTTAATTTTCATTTGTTTTGGAGCAGTTCAGTATGCTAATTTACTTCTTTAACTTTGGATAATTTGAGTTTTTATCCGTAAAGCAAGTTCATTTCTCTGTACACTATAGTTTCACCTTCTAAGCAGGCACAGACTCCTTTTGTTTTTACACTGATGTTTTTCTTTTCTTTTTTTAAGAGTTTAAAAAAAAATCCTTAAACTTTTCAGTTTGAGAAATCCACCCCAGATAATAAGGTCAATCTGAAGCAGGAATTCTGGCAACCACTATTGTACTGTTTGACTTTATAATTTGATTGCAGAGAAGTTAAAATAAGACACTGGGGATATGTTACAGACATAACAGTATCACCTTTAGACCCCTTGCCATCTGCTTTCAAGCCAAAAGAATTATTTTACTGATTATTGTTTAAGTAAAAGCTAGAATATGATCAAAAAAGAAATTCATGTGTACATGCAAGGTGGTACAAGGTAATCTTATATAGATTCAGTATATGGATTTGAATGTAGCTGAATTCAGTACTTAGTGCTTCTACACTATTAGATAATTTAATTTATTCATGGTTCTTTTCTATTCCCCCTCTTTTAGACTATGAATTGATATTTATTTGTAAATGCTTTCTGTCTCATTAAAATTAAGATATAGAACAAATCAGTGGGGTGTCCAACAGATATCTCAGAATTTAATTATATCCTTGAATCATACTGCTCAATGGTATATGTGTTCAAATTGCCTGTGCTGAATAATTGGCAGAATTCTGTGGATTTAAAAATATTTAAGGAAATTAAATAATCTTACATTTGGTTCTCCACTTGCTCAAACATGCTAAGAGTTTTGGTAACAAAATGATTATCTCGTCTTGACAAATCAAAGAGGCATCATTACAAAAGTGGAAAAAGAGAAATCGATTATCAAATCCAAGTCAATGCATGTTAATAAGAGATGTGCTGGCCTGGAAAAGCTGCCCAGGTACTTGGAAATCCTGCAGCCTGCGTGGGAACCTGCTGGAAAAGAATTCGGCATCCTACCCGGCGGAAAACCGAAAAGTCACACTCCGAAGGTATTCTCCTGATACTCTTCCAAATCCCCTCAGAAGTGAATATTTCCTTTATCTTTTGTCCTCTTAAGTCACACGAGCTACATGTATGTATGAATGCATACATACATATACAGAAAAATTGTATATATACATGCACATGTCATTATTTGCATAACCTTTTCATGATCTTTCTTTTGTGAAATAACCTAATAAAATTCCTCCTAAAACTGTTTCAGGTTTTAGGGTTTGTTCTTGACCGAGTATGTGTTTGTGTGTGTGTGTGTGTGTGTGTGTGTGTACATGCATACATATATACGTACATAAATATGTATATTAGCTCCCAAAGTTACTAAACACATTTTCTAAATGCCTTCTTAGTCTAAAATAAATTGAAAAATCTAAGTGAAAAACATTCAGCATTTGGGGGAACATCAGATCCTCTACAATTTACAATTTGGATGATACTGTCAAAGAAATATTTGAGGAAATAGTCTAAATACTATTTAGGTTTGTTTTTTATGGCCATAAAACCAAAAGTAAGCTTTTTAAATTGTCATATGAAACAAAAGAATGATTGTTTGGTGAAGCCTTCTCAGTCCCTCTTAATTCTATGCCTTCCCTCTGTTAATTATTTCCCATTTATCCTGTATATAGCTGGCTCTGTTTATATTTGTTTGTATATTGCCTCCCCATTAAACTCGAAGTTCCTTGAAGGTAGGTATTGTCTCTCACTCTTTTTATATCTCCAGTGCTTAGTGATGCTTATTGATTGATTTTGACCTGCCTGTTGACTATACCAATAAATAAAATTCAGGTATTTTAAAGCCCTAAACATCAAGAGTTTATTGAGAATTCATTTTTTTTTTAAATTGAGCATGATGACGGATTCTTAGCAGTTGCTTGCATCAGATGCAGAGATGCTAAAATGTTAGCATCTCACATTAATTCGTCACAATATTTAATTTGAACTGACACAGAACCCATACACACACACACACACACACACAACACCTCGCACCTATTTTTTCTCCTTTGTAATACAGAAAGATCACAGAACCGCTCACTGGATTTAAAGTCATGAAAGATCCATATGTATTTCAGACATCTGGAGAGAGAGTGCTTAAAGGCAAAATTCCTTAAACATATGGGATAGTACAATAGTCAAAAACAATTACCTACATTTACTTCATGTTTTAATTAATTCATGATACCTAAGTGGTAAGAAGACACATTTAATTCATTACATAAGACTGTACTCCAATTATATTTGTCACCATGTAATTTCTAAAATCATACTGAAATATGAAGATATTACAAAACTTTTTTAAGAAGCTTTCATAATAGAAAACTCGTTTTTGAACTTCCAAATGTAGGTTATTGATAACCAAAAGTTTTTGTTTTTAATCATTATCTCCTTTCTTTTCCCTTTGCTGAAAACTTGTTTTAAAAAAAGGTTATTTTCTGGTTATTGGTCCAGAATTTTCTTATTTTGAAGGTAAGTTAGCAACATTGGAATGGCTTTCTCTTTTGTTTTTGAATCCCTTATTTTATATTTATATATTTTATATATTTATAAATATATATTTTATAAACATATAAATAATACATTTATAAAATATATTTGTAAATATATATATTTTATAAACAAATAATATATCTATAAAATATATATTCATATTTATTTTTGTTTATTATTTATATATAGTGATATATAAATAATATAATATATTTTAAAAATATATTTATATTTATTTTTATGTTTATTATTTCTGTATATCATGATATATAAACACTATAATATATTTATAAAATATATTTCATATTTATATTCTATATTTAATAAGATGACATTTTCTTATTGTATCTAGAATCATGCCTTCAGGAATAATCTAATAAATGGGCTTTTGGATGTCTTGATTGGGTCATCTCCTTTACAGTTGAGATACAATAGATCTCAAAAAGAGAATGAACTATGAAAGGCAAAATGTCTAGACTGTTACTTATACCCTCACATTTCAGACCACTGGAAGGACCCCGCCATTGTCAGTTCATGTTTAGTGACGTTGATTTTTTTCTTGGTCTGAAGGTATAAGTATTCGTCTCACTCCCTTCCCAAACCCAG
>NC_058131.1:130019286-130051625 GCF_016433145.1 Gracilinanus agilis | reverse complement strand
CTCTCCCTCTCCCTCTCCCTCTCCCTCTCCCTCTCCCTCTCCCTCTCCCTCTCCCTCTCTCTCTCTCTCTCTCTCTCTCTCTCTCTCTCTCTCTCTCTCTCTCGCTTTGGATGGCATCCTCTGCATGTCTGTAGTCCATTTCTCTACTTGTCTTTTTTGCAAAAACAATTCAGGTAGGGGTCATTCCTGGCAGCTAAGTAACACAGTGGATGGGCCTGGAGTTAGTCAGTCTTTGTGAGTTCTAATCCAGCTTCAGACACTTAATTGCTGTATTAAGTCATTTAACTGTTTGCATCAGTTTCCTCATCTGTAAAATGAGCTGTAGAAGGAAATGGCAAACCATTCCAATACCTTTGCTAAGAAAACCCCAAATCGAGTCACAAAGACTCAGACCTGACTAAAAACAACAAAAGGGACCATTCTAAAAGTGGCATAAAATCTATAGCTCTTCTCTGTTCAGTTACTTCTAGGATTAATTGGTCAATTTTCTAAAACTTGACTGTTTCCTCAGAACTGTGAATATTTCGACGGCACTGTTCTTTAATTCTTTTTACTTTGGTTTGGACCTAGCTCTGCTGACTCACTGCTATATAGAGGCTTCCCACTTGTCTTTAACTGCTCCACAGTATGAGGATTTTGCTGGCTGCTAGTATCTTGAGGCAGTCTCATTAATATTTTCCAGTTCTCCAATAGGAAGTTCCAAGTAGCTCTCAGCTGTATTAAGACAATTTTTTGGTTGTCTTACACTTCAACATTATGCTTTAAATTGAAAAATGGATGAGGCTTGATATTCATTCTTTTTGTCCTCCATGTCTGAAGTGAATGAGCTAACAGAAATTTTCATAGGGTCCTTACTTATTTGTGATTTGCTTGTGTATTAGTTTTCATTGCTCTTTTTATCACCTTATAACAAAAAAACAGAGTTTATGATTAGAAATATATGTATAAGAACATGATTTCTCTCAGAGTCTTCTTTACTGCTCACAAATATTTGAGGGAATATGCTAAACTCTTTAACTCTAGAAAGTGAGCTCACATCTCTTTCCTAAATCTGGAAGCAATTCTTCTTTCCCCATATATCCTAAATTATATCCTAAATGAGGATTTATAGAATCAAATAGATTTGAAACCCTCAGAACTTCTAAGAATCAATCTCATTTATTGATCATTGCTCTATTAAGGTACTCAAATTATACTTCAGGAGGTAGAGCTATATTAAATTTAGATTTTACGGTTGAATGCTGTATATGTATGATATGCTGAATTTGTTAATTTGTTTCAGGGCCTGCTATAACAAGTATATAAAACATACATACATGAAAAGGTATATAATACATACATACATACATACACACACATTCAGGATTTCTGTTCTCTAAAATAAAATGTTTTTCTAGAATTTCTCCCAGGACATTTCAAGATAATCACTGCTCAGCTAATATTAAGTCTGTTCCATCTGGAGAAAGGACCGAGTTAATACAACTTGAAATGTTCTGAAAGGAATTCCAGAAAGCATTAAAAGACAGTGAAATCATGGAAGACATCATAGAGTGTCAATATATAAACCCCTTTTCAACTGTACATGTTATATACAATGTAAACTTCACATAGACTATAAAATTAAGAAGCCCAACAGAACCTGCACATGTAGTATTTAAAGACTAAACATAATGACTTCAACACCATATTCTGCAGACTTGTGGATAGTAAGAAACTTTCTCTAGGGTCAAATTTTGGAGTCTGGTTTAGACTTTGACTAGAAAAAAACAATCTTGCTATTGTTATTAAGAACATTTTCAACTTATGTCTGCAGGAATTCTCAGTATAGGGCAAAGAAAAATACCACCACCACCACCACCACCACCAACTGACACTTTTCATTTTCAAAGAACTTGACAAATAATAATTATAATGCCGTGCAACACTTTTATATAGTAAGTCCTATTCCCATTTTCCAGAAAGCAAGAGAGATGGGCTGACCGAAGTTAGGAGATAAAGAAAACAATTTATTTTTTCTCCTCAAAATCATTTAAACAAAAAAATCCCTATTATGAAAAACCAAACCAAAACAAAATAAATAAGTCACAAGGTCAAAGAGAAGGTCCATAAGGGTGACAGAATTCCTTCTCTGTATTCAGACTGTGGACCGTTTGTTGACAACCTAGACTTTATATAGGTTCATTCATTTGGCAATAATGCTACTACAACTAGGACTACTTAGGTCTACTAGGGCTATTACTACCATATTAGTACTACTACTACTACTACTACTACTACTACTACTACTACTACTACTACTGCTACTGCTACTGCTACTGCTACTGCTACTGCTACTGCTACTGCTACTGCTACTGCTACTGCTACTGCTGCTACTACCCCCATTACCATCAGCATTACTACTACTAGAACTACTCCTGCTACTGTTACTATTGCTGCTAATGCTGCTATTGCTAGTCATTTGAACCTATATTCTTTTTGTGCTTTGTATAAGGAAGAGGCAGACAATTTTCATGCTTAAAAAAATAATCAGCTGTCCCATGGGAAAATCTTTCCTTCTATTCCAAAAGAAAATAAAGGTTTAACATGTAATTAACTATAGTGAACCTGATATAAAATAAAAATGGTTCAAATTATCTTATGAATGGAATATTTTTTCTCTTTAAAGGACAGCTTGGCCTAAAATATTTTAATCTTTAATTTAGTACTCTAGTCAATATACTCATCCTTTGAGACTCTCACTCCACATATTTCATACATTAATATGAACCACAAACAAACAACAATGTAATATTAAGGATATAGACTCCAACTCACTTGGGGAAACTGTTGGCCAGTATCTGACATCTCCATGGTTTAAACTGTGACAAATGCCAGGAACTGATGTATGAGACCGCAGAGTGCCAGGTTTTTCCCCCCCCCTTTTTTTCTAGAGAGATAAAGGAACACTGATTCACAGAATTCTCAAAAATGTCCACATGTGCAAAAAAAACTTAAGGTATATTTTATAATACTTAAGGTTACTTCAAGGGTTAAAAAAATTTTTTTTAACCCTTAACTTCTGTGTATTGTCTCCTAGGTGGAAGAGTGGTAAGGGTGGGTAATGGGCGTCAAGTGACTTGCCCAGGGTCACACAGCTGGGAAGTGTCTGAGGCTGGATTTGAACCTAGGACCTCCCATCTCTAGGCCTGACTCTCAATCCACTGAGCTATCCAGCTGCCCCTAAAATTTTTGATATCATCATTTTTATGACTGGGGCTTAAGGTTTACTGAAGAACCACATGGAAATTTTTGTTGTTTTTAGAAGTGCCAGAGTTTTTTCAAAGCTCAGGAGCTCTCTCTTCTCTCTCTCTCCCCCTATAGGTACATGCTTCCCAATGAATAGTTCTATAAGATGAAATTGCCTTTCCATCACTAATTTTAACACAATTCCTGCTGTTATCATGTTGCTCATGTGCATGTGTTCTTGTGTGGGCAAACAGATCAGTTAAAGAAATTGAATGACAGTTTCCATCATTTACTTTCACATACATCACACACATTTTCTCATCGATTTTGGCAATTTGTTTCCTATAAGAAGCTATTTGGGGAGCTTATTTTTGTATAGATGTTGAGTATGGGGAAAATCTGAAAGTAGAACCAGAGGGCATGGAAGAATGACGGCAGTAGTGCTTAAATTTAAGGAGAGTGTGGGCAAATGTTGTTATATATACTCATGTTTATACACATACATGAATATATTACATATATGTGTGTCTCTGTATACATGAACATAATACATTTATGTTTGTGTGTATATGTGTATACTCATGACTCAAGTTATCTGCCATTAGACTTGAATTCTGGAAAGTAGCATTTGGTAGTTTCAAACTGTGGAGTGGATTTCAGTTTTGAAAATTGTGATCAAAGCAATATGGATTCATGATATAAATTTTGATTTATATCATGATATAAATCATGATGTAAATTCGTGATATAAATCCATTTTAAAGTGGGTGAGCAAGGGATCACAGTCTTGGATAGATAAGGTTCAGTAACTACTACACAACTTCTCTCTTTTTATTCGTTTGTTAAACCATCCAAGTTGACTAAAAAGGGTTAAGGCATAAAATAAAATAATAATAAAAAAAAAGATTTATGTGTGAAACACTTCTAAACATGCCCTCTAAGTACAGTAGATTTTCCCCTTAGAACCACACCCTGTAAGTGCTGTATTTTCAGAGCTGAACAATTAACATAAGGAGTATGAGTCAGTCTTTGAACAGCTCTGTGGGAACCAGAAAGCCTTTGCTATTAGGAATGATGTAAATTCCCCAAGGCTGGAAGAAGTCCACAATAGAAGGCAGACAGGGTCATAAATAACAACAATGGACATTGCATATACCATATAAAATATTGTACCACTAGTGACACTTCCTTTAAATCTCATATTAGGCTCAATCATTGACTTTACTTTCTTTTTATTAGGCTTCAAAAATGCCATTTCTTTCCTATGGGAATTTCAAAGCTTGCTGAAGAAAAAAGAATAATATGTACTCACCCCAAATTCCTTTGACAGCAAAATAATGAAAAAACCTGACCTAGAAATAGGATGACAACAGAGAAAGTGATGTTCTGACTGAGAAAAAAATGCCCATATACAAGGTTCACTTACTCTTTTTTTTTTTTTTTAAGGCAAGGACAGATCCTGTGCTCAAAATTAAAAACACATTTCTTGGCAAATTGTTGAATACTGACATATTTACATTTCTATGAAGGCTGGGTGGGCAAAAAAAAAAAGATTCAAATGCTTCTTAAGCCCTTGAACTGTCAAATCTTATTAGGTACTTCTTACTTGTATATTCTAGGGTCAAGTCATTCTCTTTGTCATTAAATCTTTGGGTAGTAGCTCATCAGAACATAAATCATTAAAAAAAAGGAGGTTATTACCTGGAAACAGGATTTTCTAAAAGTAATGTACATAGAATAGAATACTTCCTAGAACCTAGCATCAGAATGTGGTGGTTTTGTTAATTAGTTAAGTCTGATCTTGAGGCAAGATTATTAGGTATGTATCATATGTTCTATGAAGGTGATAAATAACGTATTTGTTTATACATTTATTTCCTATCTTGGTCCCAATGTGAATACTAAATAAAACTATTTCTGAGTAGTATTAGGCATTGAGTAAGAAAATATATTTATTCATGAAACAATTTAGTAAGTTGTTCATTTGACTGTATATCATAGTTTGGACAATATAGCTAATGTTTTTCATCCATTTGATTTTTCTCATGTGGATAGTTAGGCCAAACTCTTTTGAATGATCTTTTGAATAGATATAATTTAAATGACTTTACAATGTTCTAGCTAGGGCATGATATACTTTTCAAAATGTTATTTGCAAATAGTTGCTCCCAGGTGGCTTCATAATCTCTATCTCTTCCATCAATCAATAGGCATTTACCCTGTACTTTCTGTTTGCTAAGGACTGGGATTAAAAGACATAAATTAAATAGTCCTTGCTCTATTCCATTTATACTTGATGCTGAATATACTCAATGATGATGGCAAATACTTTTAGAAATTTTAAGAAAATTAATCCAGTTCCCCCAAAGTGAAAAATAAGAGTTCTGCTCTAAATATGACTTTTAGAAAAAGCTATTTATAGAAGTACAATATTACTTTCACTTCCATTCTTAATTATTATCTGAGACTCCTTTAAAAAAATTCAAAGGATGATGGAATGCCCACCTCTCCTTTTCTGATGTTTTTTTTTTACCATTATCCCAAAATACACTTATTGAAAACCATTTTAATGAATTTTTTCATCCATAAAATATAAATTATACTTATTCTAAGTACATCATAGCATTGCCATCAGAAAAGCACTATATATTAATATGATGCTTTAATATTTTCTATTTGTCATCTTACTCTCCTCTAGGTTCTAAACTCCTTGAAAATATGGATTGTGTTTTCTGTCACTTTTGTGTTCCTAGCATTATATAGAATACAAGGCAAATAGTAGGTCCTTAATAGTTGTTCAATTGAATTATTAGGCCCATAATTTTAATCCATATTTACTAATGATATCCAAGAACTGCATCCAAATTTACAAATCAGTCTATTTTCTTAATATTTGTCTTTGAGCTTCTCTACTGATATGACTTCTTTCTCCACAATGACCCAGTAGACTTCTTGTCCTAACAATTTGCCCTTGTGAGTGAGTCCTTCCTTTGATTGGTCCATTTCTCACAGAATCTCCATTTTAAGGACAATACACTGGCTAGTTATGTTTATTGCTTTATTTTTCTCTGGGTTCCAGATTCTTCATACATTTTAACTTCTCTCTCATCACCCTTACTCCCCTAATTCCTGCTTTTCAGTATCATTTTATTGTGTTGTCTTCTCCCATTAGAATGCAAACTCCCTGAGGCCGGGAACTGCGTTTCTTTTTTACTTGTATTTGTATTTATAACACTTAGCACAGTGACTGGCTAGTAGTATGCCCTTAAATGCTTTTTTGACTTGATTTGATAAAACATTTATGTATTTTTTGCCCTAGTACTATGTACACCTTTTATTATTAATTTAAAATAAATGTAAGGTAGAAAAACCCATAAAAAGGGAATAAGTTGACCTCAGGAAAGACAAACACCGCAGATGGACAATAAACTTAACCGAGAACCGAACTGGAAGAAAACAGGATGGATTGCTTTCGAGAAACTACACTGTGCTTTTAATGATCCCAAACATCATCTTGACACAAAGATCTATCTTTTTTTTAAAAAATATGTATTCTTAGATGATACTGTGTGGTTATAAGTTATAAAATAATGCAAACTGAAGAATCAAAAGTCGTGGGTTATGGGAAAGTGTATTCTGCATGTGAATAGGGCTACAATACCTCCAAAAGAATTGTGTAGAAGTGGTGTAAAGATGTCATCAGAGAGCTGGATGATAAGAAAGGAAGATACACACTGGTCAGTGGGAGAATGGTTCTTCTGCTTCTTTGGTATCCATGTAATGTCAACAAAACTGGTATAAGGACATGAATAAAATATAAATAGGCATAAATGTATAGACACAGTGGATAGTGGACTCATATTGAGATCACATATCTGTCAGATACTGACACACTTAAGTTTATTCTCTCACTCGCTCCTATTCCCTCCTCAAATAAAGATGTTAAAAGCCACCAAGTCGATTACTTATGAAGTCATTTCTACTGGAATATGGAGATGTTAGGAATTTCCTTCATGTTAGGAAATATGTGAAGAAATAACATCAATCATATGTTTGCATATTTTGGCTATATCAAGTCCCAGGACATTACAGAACCCCCTGGATGAGAATCATAGTTAATCTAAAGTTTGGTCAACTAAAATGGAAAATGCAAGTGAATAATGAATGTCTAGTAAGCAGAATACAGCATGAAGTTGTAGAACTAATTCATGAATATAATCATGCTGGGGACAGATGTTCAAGTTGGGCTCAGAATTAAAAAGGAAGAAACAAGCAGAAGGGACTGACTATGGGAAATTGTAGGGTTCTTTCAATAACTCTAAACTTATCTTGAAAATAAAAGTCCATCTTTTTAATATCAATATTCTACCAACATTGCTGTATGGCTATGAGTCATAAAACACTACAATCTCCAAAGAATTAAAACTGAGTAATAATCAGAGGGCAATGGAAACTCACCTGGTGGATGTAGCCAGGCTGCAATACATGACAAATAAGGAAGAAGAAATGGAATAAAGAGTGTCATCAAAGACATAAATGAACATGGGCTAGTCACATGGCAAATATAAGGGATAATTCTTGTATATGCTGTATGATCTTCTGGTATTCTTATGTCAAGAAAAGGCAAGCAAGGACTCCAGCACAGGAAGTGTCCCCCCTTGGAAAAATAACGAGAGGGCATATATCAGGGTCACTCAAGATGGGCACACCTCTTTGGAGGGAACATCTCCATTGATCACAGAACCACTTGAGCATTAATCAAGCATTACAGTGTTTTTAGATGCTTTTGCCTCAACATTTCTTGTTATTATTATTAATATCTGTGAATTTAGTCAAACCAGAACCCTGAAAAATTAGCTATAGCATCAGTTTTAGGCTTTAGCATGCCTAGAATTTTAATCCTATAATGTTACTCTTTGATAATACAAAAACACGTATAAAAATTCTTTTATCACAAATATATAACTAAGCATATTATTTATGTATTAGTTAACACATAGTATTTGTATGCTCATACAATACCTTTTTATCCCCTTGAATTCCATCTTATGTTTGTATAACACTGTTAAACTTTTTGAAGCATTTTACATTTTACATTTGAAGCATAATACAGTTATATTATCTCATTAGAGTCTTGGGATAGACTTCAGTTTGATAGAAGAAAAAGCTTCCTAATGGTGTCCAAAAGTAGAATGAGCTGTCTCATAAAATCAAACAGGTCTTCAAGTGGAGGATTGGTAGAGGAGATTCCTGCTCAAGTACAGGTTGGGCTAGATGACCTGTGAGGAACCTTTTGATGCTGTGAGTCTAGAGTAGTGCTATTGATATACAAATATTATCAACCCTAAAGTAATGATATTGATATACAGATATTACCAACCCAAAGTCAGATAGCTATCTAAGGGGAAGAAGTAAAACAAGGCTAAATGTTTCTTATCTCCTGGTCCTGTGTTTCTTCTACTATGCTACTTAAAATAGTAATCTCCTAATCATTTTTCCTCTTCTGTGCCACAAAGGTGAAGCTACAAGTTGTATTTTTGGTGACATAATTCAAAACTCCCTGACTCAGCCAGTGTGCTTGACTTTGATTCCTGGGAAAATTCTAGAATGGATCATTAAAGAGATGGTTGGTGAGTATCTACAAAGGGAAGCAGGGATTACAAAGAGCCCAGCAAAGCTTCATCTAGAACAGGTCATGCCGGACGAATCTCATTTTCTTTTTTTGACAGGATTACTAAACTAGATTAGGGGAGTGATGTAACTGAATGTTGCCCTGTACCACGTGCTGTATGTGGAGTGAAATGAGATTTCTGATTGGGGAAGAGAATACTGAGCTTGAGCCTCTGCACATATATAAAAGATATACTGAAGAGATTCCAAACATTCTTTGGAGAGAGATGGGTGGACAAAGGACACTATAGAAATTACACACACACACACACACACACACACACACACACACACACACACACACACACACACATATGGGGAGAAGCTGGTTATTCAGTATATCCCAGATTTTCAGCTTGTCTCCCTAGAAACGTCAGAGAAAGGACCTCCCTTTGGTCGAAAATGGACCTTCTCTTTGTTTAAGCTGTTATTATCAGGCAGTGAAGTAGCACGATGGGTAGAGTACTGGACCTGGAGTAAAGAAGATCCAAATTCAAATCCTGCCTCAGACACTTATTAGTTGTGTGACTTTGGACAAATTGTTAAGTCTTTCTCAACTTCAGTTTCCTCATTTGTAAAATAAGGATGATAGCACCTATCTCACAGAATTGTTATAAGGTTAAAATTATATGATATTTAGAGCTTTGCAAACTTTAAGTTTATAAGTGTTAGACATAAGGATGAAGGTAATTAACTCACTCCCGTCCAAAGAGCTCATTCACTTTGTGTATTATTGGGTATATTTTAAACTGTGAAACTTCTTTGATTTCTGTTTGCTGCCTTGATTGGATAAATAGTTTTACTTGCTACTTTTGTTGTTGGTGTCTTTGGAGTAATTAGCACTTGGTGGAAAGGAGCTAAGCTGGTGAGTATAAGCTAAGAATTGTCTTCCCCTTTAAAAGCAATCTAACTTCATACTCCTCCAGGTGCCTGAAGAAAAGAGTATTTAGTAGTACTTCTAGGCCCTTGTGTCAGTATACAGTATCCCCTTTTTCCCCTCATCCTCACCCTGACTAGCTGTGTTGGAGGTAAAAGCATCACCCTCGGCTTCCTCCTCCCCACTGATGGGGTATTAGGCTAGAGCTATTTACTATACTTCAAACATCTGTCTAGTCCAGGAGGATGAAATTCAGAATTAAAAAAGTACTATTTTTCCAAGCAAAGCAACAAACAGAAATCGGCGCTGTTGTAGATTAGGATATAGCAAATGATACCCAGCAGTAGTAGAAAGGCAAGCTAAAAATAATGGACATGTCGAAGAGTTAGCTTCTTCTATAGGCCTGCAACTTTCATTCCTTCTCTATGTCCTCTCTAGAGCATCCTACGCCTACCTGTCCTCCAAGCAATGTCTAGAACCACTGCAGTAAAGCCTTTGCACAAGTAGATAGTCTTAAGGCCAGCATTCTCTCTGCCCATTTAGAATTATATCTCCTTTTATACATACAACATGAAGTACAGGGCTACCTCCCCTCTACCCTGCTTGGGTGGGAGCCAGGTCACACGTCACCTTCTATTTGAAAGCTTCTGATATAGTATCTTACATTATTGGCATAGAATGCCTGAATCAATATGGATGCAATTATATGGGTTCAGAAGTAGTTGGATGGTCAAATTCAAAGAATAAGTGGCTAATGATTTAATGCCAACATAGTAAAAGGTATTCGATAGCATACCCTGGGGATCTGTGCTTAACCCCCTGCCATTTAACATTTTTATTAATGACTTGGATAAAGACCAAGATGGTATGCTGATCAAAATGACAGATAACTAAAGCTTAGATAGAAAAGTTAATACATTGGAGAAGTCAATATCCAAAAGACTTGACAGGGTAGAGCATTAGGTTGAATCTAACATGAATTTAATTGAGATAAAGGAAGTTGGGTAAAAAAAAATTCAACTTTACAAGTATAAGAAAGAGTTAGAAGCAGTTGTTCTGAAAAAGACTTGAGTATTTTAGTGGACTCTGAGCTCAGAATGAGTCAGCAGTATGATGTGTCAGCCTAAATAGCTTAAGTGATCTTAGACTGTATTAAGATGGGCCTAGGATCCAGGAAATAAAGGTGATGGTCCCCCTGGGCTCCTTAGACTACATCTATGCACTGAGTTCAGTTCTGAGAGCCAAGGAAGGCCAATCCAGTGATGTCCCATTAGACTAGGAAATATGAAAGTCAGTTGGAGCTGGGTGACCAGGAGAATCCCAAGAATCTTGGGAAGACTCAGGTGATATACGGTGTCTGTCTTTCAGTATTTTGAATGTTGTCACGCAGAAGAGAGACTAGACTTTTTCTGTTTGGCCTCAGGGGGGCACAACCAGGAGCAATAGGGGAAAGCTACAAAGATGCCAATTTAGGTGGTAATGCCAGAATATCTGTAAGTTAAGTTTTGCAAGGATTTGTAGGCAAATTAGATGAAGATAAATAGATGAATAGATGCTTGGCTGCTGACCCAGGGCTGACAAGCCCTGGGCCAGATGGTGAAGTTTAGTTGGTTGAGATATATTTTTGTTCAACAAGAGATTGTTGGGTTTGTCAATGAGATGTTGCTATTGGCCAGCCAAGACAGATAAACCTACCTATCGAAATAATCTAAACCCATGTTCTCCTCCCTTCTCCCTGGATCCCTGGCTCCAAAATGAGTCCCTGGGTCCAGTCTCTGCCTCCCTTATATAGGGCACAGCCCAACCGACAATTGGTCTCATGCCCCAGGATGGCATCAGGAATCTCTCAAGATTCCAAGTGTCCAACTGCAAACTGTGCCCACAGGCATGGTTTCTTGCAAATCCTTGCAAAACTTAACTTACACATCCTACAATGAGAGCTGGCAGCCCACCGAGCTGCATCAGTGTGGTATAGCATAGTAAAGTAGAGGAGAGGAGAGGAGAGTGGATAGCATAGGATAGTATAGTATAGTACATAGTATAAACTAAGATAATATATACTAACATGATATACAACATATAATGCAATAAAGTGATAGAATCATAACATAGGATATGAATATAATAGTACAACTATGTTGCCATATATTATAATATAGAATTATGCTATGACTATAACATAATTATACAATCATAAAATATATACATTAATAATATTAATTACTAACATTAACATGATAATTGCATTTTAATCCATTAATATTAATAGAACAGTATAGCACAATTATACTGAATGACAATATGTAAGTATATTAAATTATACTAATAAATAAAATATAATCATTATATTATTTCAGTATATTAAATAATTCTAACATATAGTGTTAACATGTATATATTATGCCAAGCTATGCTATTCTCTGCTGTGCTATGCCATGCTATATTATATTATGTTATGTTTTGCTATGATATACTATTTGGGGGTGGTTCTATGAATGGGTTAGATTAGGTGGCTACTGAGGTCTCTTCCAACTCTTGAATTCTATGATTCTATGCTTTCTGCTAATCTCCACGGCAACCTGTTCAAATTGGATAGCCTTATTTGGGAATCTGTAGTGATTCTAAAGCATAATGTTGATCTTATTCTGTAAACATATACAGGGATAAGAAACTTTTATACATGTATTTGAAGCTTTGGTTTGTATTTGATGTTAGATACCTACTGATCACATATAAAAAACTTGAACTATGAGTGGAAACAGTGCCAATTTTAAAATATTATTTGCTGTAGAAATGATAAAAACTTGCTAAGCAGCTACAAAACTGAATACAGTCTTTAAGTTAAGGAAATCAGAAGTTGCAGAAACATCATCTTCTGAAATGTGTTTCACTGAGATGATCTCATTTACTTTGGTACATTTGACAAAGAAAGAACATAAGAACCAAATAGACAAGATTTATTACATAATTTAAATGAAAAATTATATCATGCTTTCTATCTACTCAAAGAAAAAATGAAATACTTGGGAAAATATGAGGCATTTTAATAAAACAATTGAATTAAGCAAATGAATTAAAGTGAAAAGAAAAGGAAGTACTTGGCTATTAAATTGGAATTGTTTGCTTTAGAAATGCTACCACTGGTCTGTGAAAATCCAATAACCATATAAGGGTGTAGTGAGCAGAAGGCAGGCTAAGCTGTAGTTTTAAATTGTAGTTAAGATGCTGGGAACTTGGAGGCCCGGAGAGAGGGGGGCATTAGTAGGCAAGAGAGAACCTAGAATGGAAGGTGGGAGGTTGCCAAAGACAACTTCCATCTATTTAAATTTTTTTACCTAGTGTTGGCCCTGTGCCCAGGAGAAAAGGGAGGAAACTTTATGTCTCTCTTTCACCCTCTATGTTATACTCCATAGCCTCCTGCTCCTAGGACTCCTAGAACTCAGGCTACGACTGGTACCAAAGTTCCCAAACAAGTTTTTGTGGACAAAATGGGGAGTGCTCAGAGGAGGGGCAAACTGGATAGATAAAGGTCTTTGCTGAGTGTCACATGGCCTCGAAGTCTATCATTCATGTCATTGTCTCTATGGGAAAATGTTGTTCTTCAAGTTAAACGCAGTGAGTTAAAAATGAACTTTTGGGAATACGACCCATGTAAAGCCAACGGCAGCCTCCGCTATCAGACTGGGAATGCTGGTGTCTTATTTATTTGTTCAGGAGATGATGCTGAGTCAGGCTGCTGCTTTCTACTTCTTATCCACGCTAAGGAAGTTGCTGTATGTTCTTCCCTTCGAGGAAAGAGTGGTTTTATTTTAAAAAACAATTGTGGAAAGCCCCTGGGGTTGCTTTATGCCATGGCACAGATGAGCAGGAGAGGGTGGTCTTCGGCGCTGCTTTTGTTTTCCTCAATGGCCAGCCTTCAGGGGACCCCAACTTTCTCTTAACCCTGTCTCTTTTTCACTGCTGGTCGATGGGCTAAGCACAAGTAATTTACAGCTTCAAAGGATCTTGGTCTTTCTAGCTGTAAAATGAGTTATTGGAAGAAGAAATTTATACATGAGCATACATGTTTACATTCATATGTACATATATATTTGTACATACATACATACATACATATTTACACCTGTTTATCCTCATTACAGCCAGTTTTCATCCAGGCTCTGCCCAAGCACTATTTTCTAAATGTGACCCTTCCCAATCCTTCACAAATCATCTTCTATTTATTTTGTGTATACCTCCATATGTACATCGTCTTCTTCATCCACATTTTAAGCCCTTCCAGTCCCTTTGAATCCCTAATATCTAACACAGTGGTTCCCAAACTTATTTGGCCTACTGCCTCCTTTCCAGAAAAAAAATTACTTAGCCCCCTGGAAGTTAATTTTTTAAATTTTAATAGCAATTAATAGGAAAGATAAATGCACCTGTGGCCATCATCACCCTCCTGGATCCCTGCAGCACCCACCAGGGGGCGATGGCGCCCACTTTGGGAATCACTGGTCTAACACATTGTCCTGCACATGGCAGGCATGTAATAAATAGTATAAGGATGGGATTTGGCAGAGGCTGTCATTATTGTTATGATAGCTGCTGACTGAATCATGGTTTCTAGTCCTAGAAGCACTGCTTAGGTTCCCGAATGTGATGGAACTCATTCTGGTCCTCTTATTTCTTTGAAGGCCCAGCTCACCGCCCATCTTCAAGGTTTGTCCAAGATATTTGTACAGACAGATTGACTCTACCGGTAGTCTACTCAACTGCATTTCATAGCCTGGAAAACAGTATTCTTTAAACACTTCTTTTTTCTGTGTGGATAGTAAGGATGAACCTTCTGGAGTGAATCTCATTTAGGAGATTCAGCAATGAATTAGGATATAATATGACCTTAACTGTTCAATGCAAACATGAATATCTGGAGGACTTTACCATTCAGAGGGAATCTCTGTGGTTTGGATGCCATGAAAGATGCTCCTCGTGACAGCTCCAAGCACCATCGATGAGCATAGTCTCCCCATGTTAACTCCCATTGCCAATTATTAAGAAGCAGAGAAGCTGGACAAAGTTAGTGGTTATTGCAGCTTATTAAAGAGTCTTTTACATGATTTTAACCTGTACATGAGAAACACCTTCTTGGAGGAAAGCCTTTAAAGCTGTATCTTGTTCTACCAAGTCAAATTTTTTCTTATCTCCAACAATGAGATCTTTTTTATCTGTGCCTTTTAGTCAATTATACTATAGTAATGATATAAATTGTTGGAGAAAAATATTTATCAACATATTTCCAACAATTTTGCCAGTGATATGTGTGTAAATCATTCTCATAAAGGTTTTTTTTAAACCCATACCTTCCAGAATCAGTATTGTGTATTGGTTCCAAGTCAGAAGAGTAGTAAGAGCTAGACAATGGGGATTAAAGTGAATTGTCTTGGGTCATACAGGAAGTATCTGAGATCACACTTGAACCCATGACCTCCTGTCTCCAAGCCTGGCTCAAACCACTGACCTACCTCACTGCCCTCCATTCCCAAAAAGACTTTGTAGAGTTGAAAAAGGAATCTGTAGTTTTTAATACTTTATTGTTTGCCATTTTTGATAATAATACTTTCCATGATTTCTCCTCAGATGCTCAGTCTCTTCTCTCTCATACATGAAACCTGGAAGCTCAACATCATCAAAATGTATTTATCTCCAGCAAAAATTTCCTCCGATTTAACTGTTCTTACCTTTACTTTCTTTAATGTTATTTCTCTTTCCTCATGCATGGTAGCAGGGTTTGTGATACTAGATTTTAAATGTGGTAGAGTTCTCAGAATCTTAACCTCCTCATTTTACAGATAAGGAGATTGGCCCAAGGAAACAGAGTCAGGCAGGATAGCCAGGATTTGAATCCAGATCCTCTGATTCAAAATCTAGTGGTCCTTCTACTGCATCATGCTACCTCTCCCCTTTTGAGGATAAATTACTAATTAGATATTTAAGTATTTAATAACTATATGGTTAAAATTATACTAATTGAGTTTTCTATTTTGTTTGTTTTTCATAAAAAGACAGGAGTCTTTTAGGCTTGCTACTAAACATTTGATAAACATTACATATTAGTAAGGAGGTAAGAAAAAATTTTATATGTAATTGTAGAAAGTATTATTGACTCATGACAGAATTAATGGGGTTTGGTAAGAGTGCCACCTGTTTTGTATAGACTGATCCTTCAAGAGGGCAGGGTGGCCATTTGGCATAACAAGCCCAGCCTATGGGAGTTGATCTGGGAGTAGAATTCCTCTTGCCTTGGGGGACACCTTTCCAACCTAGGGTTACTTAAGATTGTGGTGGATATAGATTAGTGGTTTTAATAGAAACTACATACATACTTTTAAATGCTCTATAAGCCAACTTGTTTTTACTGCACTTTTATGGTCCATGAGGGTCTTATGGAATTCTAATCCTGAACTTGAACCATCAGACCTTCTAGAGTTAGGCTTGGATCAGAATATTTTGTTCCATCAGCAGGAGTTGTTTGTAATAGCTTTGTGGTTATATTCGTTGTTGAAGTAGAGGAAGGGTGGTGTGAAAGAAAGGGAACTTTGGGTCATTAGACACTGTGACTGTAGAGTTCTTAGGAATATATAAGGAGCCCTTCTCAGGGGTGTAAAAATGGAGCTCCTAATGACATCTTTGAATTGCATGATGGATACCAAAGAAGCACATCAGGGGAAATAGAATTATAGCACAATTAAGTAGCTATTGGCTCTAAACAGTTTTAGAAAAGCTAGATCACCAACATAAGTGAAATGATGACAAATTCTATTTGTATATTTAGAATCAGAGGTAGAATTTAAGTTTTAA
Organism: Gracilinanus agilis; assembly: GCF_016433145.1. Lineage (NCBI taxonomy): Eukaryota > Metazoa > Chordata > Mammalia > Didelphimorphia > Didelphidae > Gracilinanus > Gracilinanus agilis. The sequence goes on along the minus strand of NC_058131.1, from coordinate 130,035,010 downwards.
GACCATGTCTTGAAGGCAGAAGGAATTAGTTGTGTTTCCAGTAACATCACAGGTGAATAAGGCAATGCTAATCTGGGGCAGGGACTGATAGGTTGCAAGTGAGAAGCATGATCTTTAATCCAGAGGTTTCCTTGGACAATGTGTTAAACTATTCTATAAGGGAAGTCAATAGGTGCAGGAGTGAAGACAAAGATTGGGAATCAGCATCAGTTCTAAGAGGACTTGGTATTTACCCCATTACGATCTCCCAGAATACTATAGGGAATAACCTCCTCCAAGGGAGAATCAAAGGGTTGGTGGGCACTGACCACCAAGAACTTGGTTAAATTCAAAGAACAAGCTAATTAATTATTATGACAATGACTAATAAAACTGTGGAATAATGGAGGGGCAACTTAGATTTTGTTAATTGCTGAGTTCCAACAGCTTGAAAAGTTGACAAAGGACCTGCAAAAAAAAAGCCTACAAAGTTAACTGAACTAGATCAAAGAATTCATCTATAAAAAGAGAATAACAATAGTACCTACTTTTTTAGGGTTGTTGTGAAGGTCAAATAAGATAATATTTATAAAGAGTTTTATAAATGTTAAGGAAATAAATTATTATTATCAAGCTGTTCTAACTACAGGACTTCTCGGGGACTGGAGGGACTATGACTTGGAAAGGAGCTAGGGAAATACAGAAGGGTTTGTAGATACAGGTAGCCAGGTCAGTATTATGCCAATGGACCATCGATGGATCCTTTGGGGTGCTATACTTTCTAGTGGGAGTTCTTTTTTTTTTTTTTTGAGAAACCATCGAGAGAAGGAATACCCTTGGCTTGGAGGGTGATTGGTAGAAGACTTCCTGTTTGGGCTCTGTTGTGGTAGCTAGTATGTGGGAGAGTATTATGGAAATGGCTATTATGACTTCTTTTACAACCACTTCTATGAAGGTTACTGTGGGTAGTGGAAGGTTGGGAGTTGCTTGAACTATCCTACATAGTTAATATTAAATAAAATTAGGTATTGGATGGGATAAAATATACTTCCTCCTTAGGCATGGAAATGAAGGAGGCTGGCATACGTTACAAACTTCATAAGAAACAGTATAAACTGTGGAGAGTAAAATTAATATGCAAAATACTAAATATCATATTTATAAATATTTTATTAATAACAAACTAACAAAAGAGACTAACTAAAAGGCACTAACCAGCTCGCTCCCAGGAATCAAAGAGAGAGAGGGATGAGTTGTAGCCAACTATAAAACAATAATGTGACCACACAAACGTGGAGGCACAGGAGAGATTAAAGGGAATTTTGGGAAAATTAAAGGACTTAAGGGGGATGGATTCCAAGGTTCAAAATTTCCATTTATACAAATCAATGAAAGGTGTTGCATGGTACTTGATATTTAATAGTAGGTTATTGGGAGCCAAATAAAACTGCTATGCAGATTGCTGTGGCCTTTACTGAATTTGTCAACATGGGGAATCTGATAGGTCAGGCACCGAGTGAATGGTTATGAGAATTTAAGTCTCACTAATGCCTTTCTCCTCTTCTGTGGCTGACACTAGTCAAGACCATCTGCTCTGACCTAAGAAGGAATACCACATACCTTCTGTAACCTTCAGGTTGTTTGAATTCTTCACATAGCTGTAGTTTGGTGGAAAGTAGAGAATTAAAATGAACCCTACTTTCTGATGCTGCTGATGTTCATCTTTATTGATGATGTCCTATCGAAAGGGCTGGATGAAGCCATAGTAGCAGAGACTTTGGTGGATGGTGGCTCAGACAAGAAAGAAAGGATTAAAAGCCAACCCTAAGAGAATTCAGGTTTAGGCTGCTCAGTGAAGTTTTGGAAAAATACAATGGATTGAAGGAATTTAGATGATTCAGGAAGTAGTCCATAATAAACCACTGACACTTGTTCCTTAGCAATTTGCAAGAGAAACTCAGAGACTTATTGTACTCTAAAGAACCTATATTCCTCTTCTGAGTATTTTGATGTCATCTACTGACTGAGTCACTCCCAAGGCTCTCTCTTTTGAGAGAAGTGAAAAAGAGGAAATTGCCTTGGAAAATTTAAATCAGGCTACGCAGCCATTTCTTGTCCTGATCCTTATGGTCCTATGGGTCTTATATTCTTGGGAAGTCTGTCCATAAGGTCCAGGATGTGTGGATCCTCTGGCAGACTCTAAGAGATGGTGAGGTTTCTGGGGTCCTAAGTTCTTTGACATGGCCATTTTCTTTACTTATTTTTGAAAATTAGTTGCTTGCCTATTATTAGATGCTTGATGTTCCTGAACAAATGATGCAGTCATACCATTCTAAATCTTCATTCACAGTTAGTTATAAATACAAGAGGTCCCCTTAAATAAGATGGAGAAGGCAAAATTGTTTTACCTTGTTAAATGGAAACATTATATTCAAGATAGTGTTCACCCAGGTCCCTTGGATATTAGGATGGAAAGAAGGAAAAAAGTATTTATTAAGTACCTACTATGTGACAGGCACTATGCTAGGTACTTTACATATATTTTGTTTAATTGTCACAGCAACCCTCAGAGTTAGTTCCTGTCATGATCCTCATTTTTATAGTTAAAGAAACTGAGGCAAACAGGGGTTAAGGGACTTGCTTACAGAGTCACAGAGCTCCCCAGGTCCAATGCTCTATCCACTGCGCCATCTTGCTGCCTTGTTCCATTAGTGTCTTTTAATACCAGAGAGCGAGGCCTCTAGGCTTTTGGGGGTGGTGCTTTGCCTCCTCTGCTAGCTCAATGGGAGGTCACTTCTTAGCCCTGCCTGAGGACCTATTTCTTAAGGAATGCAATTTTGTCCAGTTCATTGATGGCTTTTCCTGTTAATGAGAAAGGTATCTATAACCCAACCCTGATGTCAGTAATCTAGTGACAAGAGATATCATGAGGGTGGGAGGTCCTAGAAATCTTCTCAGAGGGTAGAGCTATGAGGTGCATGGTTGAAATGAGAGGGAAACAAAGGACAGAGCAAAAAAAAATTATTTACATTGATTCCCAAGTGGTGGCCATGGGTCTGTCTCAGTAAATCTGGGGCTCATCAGGAACAGAAACAAGACAATTAAACTTTTTTTTGTCTTTGGGGTGAAAAGGGATGGAGGAATTTTGCTAATGCTTGTAGCCGTAAATAATTACTTATATGACATTAGTATCCATCAGGTAACTAGAGACCCATTACTCAGCTGACTAATAACACTGATGCTCCCATGGGTATAGTAGACATTGGGGTTGGATATACCATCAATCTCAAATTAAGAATTTTCTTTAAGGTTATGTAACCTTGGTCTTGGGGCCCTATGACCCCCTTAAAATGTGATTCACCTACTTCTGCTCAATGATACTTTTAGTGCCAGTTAGAGAATTTATCTTTGAAACACCATTGTGGCATTATCCCACATGGTTCTTCACCTGTCTGACAAGCAAACTGATTGGTCTTGTGGCTGGTATTACTGAAACCTGAAATGGACTTTAAAAATAATACCTTTGTCTTCATATTCCTCATTATCAGAGTTGGATACTCCATCCCAGAGACTGTCATTAACAAATCAATGCTACTTCAAGATGGAGGAGGGATCTTTGGTCCAGTGGTTTCTTGAATCTGTCCTACACAAAGACTCACACACTTTATTTTTATAAAATTTCAGTTAACCCTTTCTGCAATTTCTTTATTCCATCCTCTATGTAGAGTTACCCTTGCCTTGAGGTTTCTGGTCCCTCAGAAGATTCTATTATTTCCCTTGGGATGTTTTGAACAATTTCTTCCTATAAAGGGATTGGGGGACTAAAGGATGGAATTATTGGGAAGTGCTCTGCTTTTAATGATATAGACAAGGTGAAACTGTCTATATATAATCACAGTGGGATACATATTTACCTAAATAAAAGAATATTTTAGCTAATTTGAGAGTAATCTTTAATTCTTGGATAAAAGTAAAATGAGAGTCTTAATCTGCTCCCCATAAATGAGGTGATAGTTACTCAGGAGACGCCTCTAAAAGGAGAAATACTAATATTTGGAATCCTGATATCAACTCAGGTTCTTAGAAAAAGATCCATATTTTATGTATCTCACTGTAGATGACATGTACCTGTGATGGGGAATGCTGAAGATGTCATCTGTGCTGCTGGCTCCTGGTAATCATATTTGTTTTTATGTCACTGAGTATGACTTGCAAGAAATATCTAAAAGGGAAGGAAGGGAAGGGAAAGGAGGGGAAGAAAACAGGCTGTTATTTACTACCTATTTATGTGCCAAACATTATGCTAAGTACTTTATAAATATCTAATTTGATCATCACAGCAACCCTGGGAGGTAAGTGTTTTTTCATTTTACAGATGAAGAAAATGAGGCAAACAGAAGTTAAATGCCTTGCTTAGAGTTCACACAGGTAGTATGTGTGGATGGATTTAAACTCAAGCCTTCCTAAATCCAGGCCAAATAATCCATCCACTGTGCCACTTAGCTGCCCCAGGAGACTTATTCTGAATTCTCCTGTGATATTTCCACCACTACATGAATTGTACTTTTTATAAAATTGTTCAAATTGTTTAATATTTTCATGTTTGTATCATTTGTGTCAAATGCCTCCTCCAGTGATGCTTATGAGATCAGAATTCTTTTAAAACTCTTTTAGTAGTAGAAGGTCTTCTGGAATATTTTTATTTTTCTAAAGAGTATGAATATGGTATGACCAGCACATGTTTTAGGTAGAATGGTCTGGAATGGTCTGGTTTACTGTTAAAGGGGGAAAGGAACTTGTCCTTGAGAGTCAGCTGGTCCAGGGGACAAGGTTATGAATGAATGGTTTGGCTTTTTTGATTCTGTTAGAATAAAGTGGATATTCTTTAGGGAAGAGGTATTTAGTGGCAATTCTCATTGCCTGAAAGGATACTTTCCTGACCAAGTATTGCTTAATGTTCTGTGCAGAAGTGGAAGGGAGTAGTGTTTTATTTAAATTCTATTAGGAACAATGTCCTTTTAAAAATTATTATAAGTAAAGACATTTTTATTGAATGTGGTGAACCATGAGCATCACAATGCATTCTAACCTGGAGCCTGAATCACTGGACTGGCCCAAATTAAGCCTGGCCCAGGGTGGGCCCTTACTTTCCAAGGCTCTATGATGATAGAGTGCAGTATCGATGGCAGAAGAGTGGACTCTAACAGAGAGATGGGGACAAGGGGAGCTAAGATGGCAGAGAAGGTAAATGGGCCTGCCTGATCTCTACCAAATTATTCTCCAAACGACTTTAATATAATGCCTCAAAAATTTCTGGGGTAGCAGAGCCCATAAAAGGATGGGGTAACATAAATTTTCAGGTCAAGATAACTTAGAAGGTTGACAAGAGGGGTCTGTTGTAAGGGACTGAGAGTAGAGCACAGATAGTGCACCAGAGCAGGCCCAACCTCAGCAAGCCAGGGCAGGCCTTGGGGACAGATGAATTGCAGCAAATATTTCCAGAGCTTTCAGTCACAGATGGTAAAGAGGTCAGACAGCTTGTCAGAAAGAGATTACAGGGGTCCTTTGGTAGCTCTGGGTACAGGACTCTGTTTCACTGCCAATACATAGATCCAGGTCACAGTCTGGGTAGCAGTCCTTGGGCAAGGAGGAACACTAGTATGCACCAGTGCTTGTGGCCAAGGGGGAGCAGGGAGGCCCTGATCACAGTTCTAAAGAGAAAAAGAGTGCTTATGGTTGCTCACAGACCACGGCACAGGCCAGGAGATGATTAAATACACCTCTCCATTGGTCAAACCACCTTGGAAGAATTGAAAACTTATTGGAACCTAGAGCTAGCTCTGAAAACAGTTGTGCAAAAACCTGAAACTTAGAACAGTGCCCTCTTCACCACAGGAATGGAGCCTACCTATCACCAATTTTCAAGTTAAAAGATGAGAAAAGGGCTAGAAAATAAGCAAACAAAAAAGCCAACATGGAAAATTATTTTGATGGATATTTGGGATATTTGGGAAATATTATTCCCAAAGTATATTTGGGAAGAATCAAACACAAATTCAGAAGACAATAAAGTTAATACTGCTACATCCAAAGCCTCCAAGAAAATATGAATTGTTCTCAAGTCACAAAAAAATTACTAGTGGAGCTCAAAAAGAATTTTAAAAATCAAATAAGAGATGTAGAGGAAAAATGTGGAAAAGAACATTGATGCAAGAAAACCATGAAAAAAAGAAGTGACAGCTTGGTAAAGGAGACATAAAAATATTGAAGAAAATAATATCTTAAAAAGCAGAATAGGCTTATTGGTTAAAAAAAGGTATGAAAAACACTCTAGTGAAGAATTTCTTAAAAAGCAGAACTGGCCTTATGGAAAAGGAGGTACAAAAACTCACTGAAGAAAATAATATAAAAATTAGAATTGGGCAAGTGAAAGCTAATGACTCCATGAGACATCAAGAAACAAAGTCAAACAAAGTCAAAAGAATGAACAAAAAGAAGAAAATGTGAAATATCTCATTGGAAAAGCAAATGAGTTGGAAAACTGATCCACTAGAGATAATAAAAATTATTGAAAATTACCTGAAGCCATGATCAAAAAAAAGAGCTTAGACATCATCTTTCAAGAAACTATCAAGGGGGCAGCTGGGTAGCTCAGTGGTTTGAGAGCCAGGCCTACAGACGGGAGGTCCTAGGTTCAAATATGACCTCAGACACTTCCCAGCTGTGTGACCCTGGGCAAGTCACTTGACTCCCACTGCCTACCCTCACCACTCTTCTGCCTTGGAGCCAATACATAGTATTGGCTCCAAGGCAGAAGGTAAGAATTTTTTTTAAAAAAGTAACTATCAGGAAAAACTACCCTGATGTTCTAGAACAAGAACAACAAGAACAACAAGAAATAGAAATTGAAAGAGTTCACCAATTACTTCCTGAAAGAGAACCCAAAAGGATAGCTTCAGGGAATAATATAGCCAAATTCTAGAACTCTCAGGTTAAGGAGAAGATACTACAAGCAGCAAAAAAGAAACACTTTAATTATTGTGAAGCCACAGTCAGAATAACACAAGATTTATCACCTTCTACATTAAAAGATCAAAGGTCCTGGAATATGATATTCCAGAGAGGAAAGGAGTTGGGACTACAATCAAGAATCATCTATCCAGCAAAACTGAGTATAATCAATCTTTTGTGGGAAATGGATATTTAATGAAATAGAAGACTTTCAAACATTTCTGATGAAAAGACCAGAGCTGAATATAAAATCTGACTCTCAAATATAAGACTTAAGAGAAACGTATAATGTAAAAAGAAAAAGGAATCAAGATATTCAATAAAGTTAAACTGTTTTCATACCAAATGGGAAGATGATTCCTATAACCCTAAGAACTTTATCATTATTGGAGCAGTTCAAAGCAGTAAACATAGAAAAAGGGGCAAGGGTATGAGTTGAATATGATGAGATAATATAAAAAAATAAAATTAAGGGGTGAGAAAGAGGAATCTAATGGGAGAAAGGGGAATGGAGAAATAGAATGAAAACAATTATCTCACAAAAATTTCTGAGGTTTTAACTCACAAAAATTTCTGCTGACCTTCTAAGTTATCTTGTCCTCAAAAATTTACTTTTAGAGTAAGTGTTGAAGGAGCTTCTATAGTAGAGGAGAAGATGGAGGAGGTTGGAAGGAGAGTGCTTGAACCTTATTCTCACTGGAATTGCTCAAAGAGAGAAGAGCATACACACTCACTTGTGTGTAGAAATCTATCTTATCCTATATAAAAGTAGGAGAAGATAGGAATAAGAGAAGTGGGGGAGCTAATAGAAGGGAGAAAAAATTGGGGAAAGTGGGGGTCAAAAGCTAAACACTTTTGAGAATGGACAAGATGAAGAGAGAGAGTAGGATAAATACACAGTAATCATAACAGTGGAAAAAAAAACATTTTTTACAAGAAGTCTCTACTAAAGGTCTCATTTCTCAAATACAATAGAGAAATGAGTCAAATGTATAAAAATACAAGTTATTCCCCAATTGATAAATGGTCAAAGGATATATTGTGAGGAGGATTATTTATTATTTAGGAGACCTAGCAGGAAGGGCTTGAGAATTCCAAATGGAATGGGGAAGCAGGAAGTATGGCCTCTCTCTCTCTGAGCCAGACTCCATGGTGTTTGGGACAAGTTGTAACTGACCCTGGGAGACCTCAGAGGAAGTGGCGTTTGTACCCTGATTCCCTGGGATCCTGAAGGAAGACTGATATCTACTTGTGGGAAATTTTGGTAGAGACTATTAATCCCCACCTGAGTTGCAGGTTAACTTGGGCTGGGTCAGCTCCCAGAATCTACCCACCTGAAAGAGTACAGCTAGTGGTCCTGGAGAAGCTGCAGCATCGCTGGAGTGTGTCGGGACTCTGCTGTGAGGATGCCCACTTCAGTCCTGCTATTCTCTGGGCCCTGCCTGGCTTAGGTCTCAGTTCAGTGTAGATAAGTCCCTCCCCTGACCCTGTGGTTTGCCCATCATCTCGAAGTATAGAAACCCCTATTCCCATCCTTTACCATAGTTCCCTTAATTAAAACTGTTATAAACTCTTGTCATTTGCTTGCTAGCTTCCATAGGCCCCTTGTCTAGATGGTGCAGGGTGACAGGCTGTCACTTCGGTCAACAGACATTTTCCTTGGCAGTTAAACCCAGTCTCCCTAACTTGTTTGGTCCCACCTTTTTGTCATTCCTGTCTCCTACTCACCCTTCTGAACCCACATATAATATTTAAGTTATCTCCCCTGGTTTTCCCCATAAGAGATATGAACATGCAGCTTTCAGACAAAGTAATTGAAGTTATCTATAGTCATGTAAAAAAATGCTCTAAATCACTATTAGAGAACTTCAAATTAAAGCAACTCTGAAGTACTGCCCCATACCTATCAAATTGGCTATTATGAAAGAAAAGGAAAATGACAGAATTTGGAGGGGTGTGGGGAAATTGAGATACTAATGAACTCTTGGTGGCATTGTGAACTGATCTGACCATTCTTGAGGGCAATTTGGATCGATGTTCAAAGATACTATAAAACAATACATATCCTTTGACCCAGCAAAACCATTACTAGATTTGTATCCCAAAGAGAGAAAAAACAAGAAGGAAAAGGACTTGTACATACAAAAAAAATTTAGCAGCTCTTTTTATGGTGGCAAAGATATGATTGCATATGCATATCAGATTGCTTACCATCTCAGTGAGGGTGGGAAAGGAGGCAAGAAGAGAATTCAAGATTCAAAATTCTTTTTAAAATGTTAGAAACTGTTTTTACATGTAATTGAGGAAAAATAAAAATTACAAAAGATTAAATAAATTATAGAACAAATGTTGATGCACACTGCTTGAGTTAAAGGGGGTGGGGACACTCTCTTTTACTGATGAAATCATATAAGTCCAGACCAAGCTGGAAAAACAACCTTTTATTACTAAATTAGTGTTACAAAATACCAGTCTATCAGTGTTGACTTGGTTTTCAAGACCCCTTGTCAGGAGATATTCCAGTAATTCTTCTCCTTAGATGATACTAAAAAAAGCATTTGGCAGAAGCAAATAAGCCTTCAGGACCATAGATATGTGATAAATTTGCAAATCTTTGACAGCTATTTTCACATCTCAATTCCCAAACGCAAAGCTAATGAAGACAAACATCCTTGAAATAGGAATCCATTCACAGATGACAATTGCACTAAATGCTCTTTTAATGTGTGATTTCCTTTGAGAGGGATCAGAAACATTTCTGACTTGTGCCTAAAACAAAAATTTATGGATATGACTTCTAAGCATTTGGGAACTTCTGGGTAGAATCTCCACTATTTGAATGCCTCATGAAGGTGATCCTGGCCTCTTGAAGATTATGTTAGAGAAATATGAGATTCGGCAGGTCATACCTAATTGGAATTATTTTTGTATCTCTGTTATTGGCTTATTTTCAAAATATAAATCTTTATTGATAGCTTTTTTTCCCATTGTATACTTTCTTCCCAGTTTACCATCCCCTATAACAGAGAATAAAAATACACATAAATGTGAAAAATGGGTTCACTGGAGGTTCTATTTGAATTAAAGCTATTTTAAGCCTCTGGTACCATTTAGAATACTGTAGAAGAAACTGAGGACTAAATGATACTCTAAGAAAATACATTAGACTAACTTAATACTAAACAACCATGTTGGTATTGTACCTTAGGCTTCAAACATATACACAGAGCAATTGATGGTTATTTGTAAAAACTTAACAAGGAAAGAATAGCAATGAAATAATATGTAAAGTCCTAAAAACATATCAGCTAGAATACAACAAAAAATGCCAAAAAAATGGTAGAGAATATACATTGTGTGAGAAAGAGATAAAATTGTGTCAAAGTATAACTGATAGTCATATAATTTTCATGTAGTTCCTCATGGTATCAGAAAACTGAAACATACCGAAAGAAAAACTAATTCTAAAAGGAATAAGTATATATAAGTAGTGTGTTATATGTAGCAGTAGGACAAAATCTGAGACTGAAAGGGCTTGGGGATTTCTTATGAGAAACTCTAGCAAGAAAAACACAACGAGTCATTTCATTATAACACTTCCCACCCCCCCAACACACATCCACATTCCCACATCTACAGCCTCTGGCCACTTGGACGAATGCTTCTGCCCCATGAAGTATCTTCATGGCATCACTGTCCCTGAGTGGACCAGGGAAATGGAGTCGGTGGGATAACCAGACTTGACTGTCACAGCCATGGTGGAGGGAGGTGATGTGGGTTACCCTCTCTGCACACATTAAAGAGGAGAAATTGTACTCTCTTTGTATAGGCTGATCTGGAACAGCGATTCTTTTGTGTCCCCGCCTTTAGGAATTGGGAAGCTAACTGCAGCTGGTTTCCTTTTCTATAGGCTGAAAGGACTCATTGGCAGAAATAGCTCTCAATAGATGCTCCCAGATTTCCTGACAAATTGTCAGTCACTCACAGAGAATCCTCCTCCCCCTCTGCCAAGCAAGGAATAAAAGGAAAAAAGTGCATGTTATTCAAGTCCCATAGCACCAGTAAATTATACAGGTTGTTTCTCAGGTAACTGCAGCTCTCCCATAGGATTTTTTTTTTCTTTTTGTGGCATGGTGAGCTAGGTGAACAGCTAGAGGAAAATAATTGGAATTATATTACCAAAAAGTGATCTCTTACTAGCTACATAGGGAGCCAGTTTCCTACTGCTTACTTTCATTAGGTTTGCTACAGAAGGAATATGAGATGAATGCAGAAGCTTTGGAGACTATTGATGAAAAAATGATTCAAGTGTTCAGTGTTTTCAAGATGCTCTTTAGAGGAACACTAACCTATTTTTATATTCTGTAGGTTCTGAACTTGCCTGGTTTGGGGTAATGAGTCTATGTATTGTAGCGGAGTAAGATTTTGGCAGAAGGAAATTTTTTAAAATCGGAAAGAGAATTTTTTTATTGATCCTTGAACAGCTTACACAAACAGACTCTCCACAGATCGAATATCAATGAGGATAAAGCACTGAGGCACTTCTGTTGGAAACCTTTGTGTCACTGGTGTGATGGCTAATCTGAGGGGGAGGGGGATTTACATGACCTCCGTCTTTTGTTGCTTCTCGGGATAGCAAGCCTAAGGAAGTGACATTTGGGTAGACTGCTAAGGGGGTGGAAGTTGAATCGAAAAGGTGGCATACCCAGTTTAATTTGTTGAACAGAATGGAGGTGGTTTCAGAAAGGGCATAATTATAGGAACAGGCCTATATACTTTAATGTTGAGTCTTAAATTTCTCAGTGTTTGTACTTGGGGAAGGGGATGGTATACATGACTCTATTTTACTAAATTCGAATTTATAAGATGAAACTAGTGTCCTCAAGAGAATAACAGAAAGGAATGAAAAAACTTACTGTTGAACATGTATCAGATCATTATACAGTTAATAGATCATGAACCCAAAAGTTTCGACTAAGACAAAATAACTACCTCAGTGGTCCTGAACAACAACAAAAAAACCAAAAACAGAATACCTAACACATTAGAGACCCAAATATGTAGCAATTATTCCAGAGTTTAAAGGATAACAACTATATAAGAAAATATGTACAAATAAACAGTGGTACCCTTAAGAGAAATAGTATTTCTTTTGTGCTGAGATAATGTTTAAATTCTCTCAATTAAGATCTTGAATTCAAATATATCAGATCAGATCAAAGATCTAATTATTCTTATAACCCTACTGACAGAAGTAATATTTATGAGAATTACTTTATATCTAACTACAAAAAGTCATTTTATATTCAATTTGGTTGGAATTTTTCACTAATAGCATTTGCATTTCTAATGTAAATAATATTAGAACTTTACCTATTCTCAGATTTACTAAGATCCCAGAATAGCAAGGAATTAAAACGCTTAAATTGTCATGGAAAGGCACTTTATTAATTATGTTTACTCCAGTGTTAGTTAAAGTTGGGGAACAGGAAGATTACACTGGGTTTCTCAAATTATGATTCTACCTACTTTTATTATAAACTAAGGAGTTATAATAAACTATTATAAACTAGTGATCGGATCAGTGATTTTGCTGGCATAAGTACTTCTGGTCGAGGAAATTCCCTCCAGTGATGCAGTTGAAAACCTTCTCTACAACTTCCAAAGCTCACTTCCAGTGCCCAGAGAGGGCTTTATTCAAGGTCATATTTGGGGAGTATGTTAACAGAGACTTGACCTTAGTACTTTCTGGGCTTCAAGAGTAGCTTATTATCCATCACACACCGCTGATTCTTTTTAAATATTGTTTTATTTTTAAATAGCTGAGTCCATTGATTTTCCTTATGCCTTTTAATTTGCTTAAGAACATGAGGAAGGTGTGTGTGTGTGTGTGTGTGTGTGTGTGTGTGTGTGTGTGTGTGTGCGTGTTTAGTAATCCTCCAAGTTATTTTGGAAACATAATCTAATCAGGCATAATGACAAAATTGTATCTTCTACTTAGCATCTCTTGAATTCAATTTCACATCTGTAAAATGCAAAGACAGGTGAGAATGAATGATCTTCAGAGTCCCTGTTAGCTTTAAAATACTATTAGTTAGTTGCTTTTCTTTAAAACAAAAATAATTTCAAGTAATAACTCCATAATTAGGAAAAAAATTGTTCAGTGTATAACTATATCCAGGAAAAGCTATATTGAGGCTTGATTAGTGGATGCCATAACTTTTTATTTTTATATTTTCTGAAGGACTGTGGGAAAAGATAATTTAAGTGAAATGTATCATGTATATTCATTAAGCAGTCATTAAAAGATGAAAGCGATGAGTGAAAAGGTTCTAAATGGATTTTCCTACATCCTTATAGCTGAATAGCAAAACCCAACCAAAGAGAAACATTGCACAGTCTTTGAGCAGGATTCTCTTTACTAACCATGAGAAGAAAAAGAAAAAAAAGTCCCTATCGGTTATGAAACAATCCGCTGGGGAAAAGCAGCAGTTCTCATGAAACTGTTAATGATTCAGCATGGAATAAAACTCAAAAGCCACTGACCTCGATGAAAGATTCCAGAAGAAACATATGGATTTTTATTCAGTTTATTGAACTATTGAGAATAAAATTATTATAGGTATATTACAGTTTTTAATGTTCTGCCCCTGTTAGCTGTTTCTTCTTTCACATAAAGGTGACCCAGATAGGTTTTTATTGATTTGGAAAAGATAAAATAAACATAAAAATAGAACCCTTAAAGAAACAAAATCATCAGCAATGCTAAACATCAAACATTTTTTTTCTTCTATACAACATGTGTCGAATGTTCATATGACTAAGTTCTCCATCACAAATATCTTTTAATCCACTTGGCAGTTACTCAGAACCATTCCAACCTCCCCCTCCCAACCCCCCAGCCCAAAACTGTTTCAGACTTACCAGTGCTTCATTTTGGCTTACCAAAAGATTGTGATTATATTCAGGCTGATCTTCACATGCCACAAATTGATCTGTGATTACATATAGTTCTGTACGAAAATGAAGAAAATGAAGTCACCAAAAGGGACTGAAGTTCAATATACTTAAAATAGGAAACACATTTTTTCTAGATTATACTAACAAGCATTTCTAAAATGTACTGTTTCTTTTTGCCTCACTCTCACACCCCTCCCCCTTCCTTTTATCTTTAGCTATCAATAGGGCAGGGCAAGCTCAAAGCTCTAGAGGATAGAGAAGGCTGCAAATTAGTCCACCTGAGCCCCTGGACCAATATATCATATGAACCCCCTAGGCATGTCCTTTGTATGCCTTCTTTCGTGTTGATTTTATTTGTTCATCTCTCAGAACCATACTTATAGGCCATGATCGTTAAATATTATATCAGAAGTGAATAGAAATGTGAAATAAATGGGGGAAATATTTCACTAAATATGAAATAGGAAGTCAAAATTCTTACTAGCTTGTGTATGATGTCTCTCTTTGTCTCTCAATATATTAGCCTTTGAAATGTTTTCTTAATTTATAATTTGAATCAGACTTATAAACATGAAAGATTTTTTAAAAGAACTGATTAATTTGTCAGAGTTAAAAATGAAGAAAGGATGGCTACTCCAATAATTTACTGTGAAAGCTTCTTAGCATTAGACTGTTCATTTTCAGATAGAGTTAAACTATTGAAAAATGTTACTACAAAAAACAAATGAAAAACTTATTGAAAAGCTTTCCTTTGTATTACATAACTTTAAAACTGAATAATAGCTTCACAAGTACTGATAGTTTATGAAATAAAACTATCTTATTCTAAAGTACTCAGAGCCCAATCACTAAGGCGTTAGCTACCCTGAGAATGAATAGATCCAACAGATTTAAACAGATAGAACAGGATATACCACAAGGCTATTTTAAAAGTATTACAAAATGTTCAATGAAGTGATCTTGTAGTGGGAACTTCCTCTGTAGAAACTCCCTAAATTGATCTGTAACTTAGTATCCTGGAGTGGACTAGAGTACTTGGACCAAGAGTGTCAAATGGCTTGTTCATGTGTATGTTAGAAACAGGACTTAAATTCAGGTTTTCTTGACTCCAAGGCCAATTCTCCAGCTGTTAATTCCTGCTGCTACTTTTCTTCAGTTACATAATAAGGCTAAAATGTTTACCAATTCATGTTAAAGTATTTTATGATAGATAGTAACAGAAAAACTGGATAATATGAATTTTTAAACTAGTTTACAAATAGGAAGCAATTTACAAATTGTAGGTGGCTTTTGTGAGAAGTGGTACCGGCCCTGGGATTTCACTGGCCTGAGGAACTCCCAGTGAGGAAACTCCTTAAAGAGTCATGTTATAGCTAGTAAATATTATTGGAAGTTCGATGAAGTTGTGGAGGGCAGATTGGTAAACCAGTGTCTTTATTTATTAGGAGGAGAGGTAAGGATAGGAAATAGGAGGTAGGAATTAGGGTAGTATATCTCTTAATTTTATACTATATCTTAAATCAGTAATTCCCAAAGTGGGCACCACCGCCCCCTGGCGGGTGCTGCAGTGATCCAGGGAGGTGGTGATGACTATAGGTGCATTTATCTTTTTTTTTTATTTAAACATTTATTAATATTCATTTTTAACATGGTTACATGATTCATGCTCCTACTTTCCCCTTCACCCCCCGCACTCCCCCCACCCATGGCCGACGCATATTTCCAATGGTTTTGTCATGTGTCCTTGTTCAAGACCAATTTCCAAATTGTTGGT
>NC_058131.1:129986228-130009678 GCF_016433145.1 Gracilinanus agilis | reverse complement strand
CCTTTTTGTTTTTAAAGGCCTTATGAATTCCCTCCCCCTTCTTCTCCCCTCCCTTATTTTGACCTCCCCATTCCCCTGTTTCCCTTGATTTATCCCTTCTGACTTTCTCAGAAGGGTTAGATAAGAGTTTTATGTCCCAATGGATAGTACTCTTCCCTCTCCGGGTTGATTACACTGAGAGTAAGGTTTGATTATTACCTCTTAATGCTCTCTTCCTCTCCTTCTTATAATAGTATTTGTGCCCTCTCCTTCCCATGCCCTCTTTGTGTGTACTATAATATCCTATTTTTCTTATTCACTCAAGTTTCTCTTGGTGTCCCCTGCTATTCACCCCCTCTTTCCCATCCCCCATGTCATCTTAGATTATTTAGTGTTCCACCCTCACCCTGTGAATTATTCTTCCGATTACTATAATAGTGAATACTATAATAGTGAATAGAGTTCACTACAGAGAATTATACATAACATTTCTCTACATAGGAATACATATAATTAGATCTTACTGAGGCCCTTAAAAAGGCAAATTTAAAAATTATAAATTTTCTTTCTTTCCCCTCTGTTTCTTATTTACCTTTTCATGTTTCTCTCGATTTTTGTGGTTGGATATCAAACTTTCCATTTAGCCCTGGTCTTTTCTGTGCAAATACTTGGAATTCTTCAATTTTGTTGAATGACCATACTTTCCCCTGGAAATATATAGTCAATTTTGATGGGTAGTTGATCCGTGGTTGCAGGCCCAGCTCTCTTGCCTTTCTGAATATTGTATTCCAAGCCTTACGATCTTTTAGCGTGGAGGCTGCCAGATCCTGTGTGATCCTGATTGGTGCTCCTTGATATCTGAATTGTTTCTTTCTGGCTTCTTGTAAGATTTTTTCTTTTGCTTGAAAGCTCTTGAATTTCGCAATTATATTTCTGGTCGTTTTCTTCTCTGGATGGAATGTAGTGGGTGTTCTATGGATCCTTTCAATGTCTATATTGCCCTCTTGTTGTAGGACTTCAGGGCAATTTTGCTGAATAATTTCTTTTAGTATGGAGTCCAGGTTTCTATTAATTTCTGGTTTTTCTGGAAGACCAATTATTCTCAAATTGTCTCTTCTAGACCGGTTTTCTTGGTCTGTCACTCTCTCATTGAGATATTTCATATTTCTTTCTATTTTTTCAGTCTTTTGACTTTGTTTTATTTGTTCTTGTTGTCTTGAGAGATCATTAGCTTCTAATTGTTCAATTCTAGCCTTTAGGGACTGGTTTTCGGCTCTAAACTTTTCGTTTTCAGCTCTAAACTTTTCGTTTTCAGCTATGATCTTTTGGTTTTCTTTTTCAATCTGGTTCACTTTGCTTATCAGTTCATTTGATTTCTAAGCCTCACTTTCCAATTGCAAGATTTTACCTTTTAAACTGTTATTTTCGTGCCAGATCTCTTCCATCTTCCTCAGAATCTCAGTTTTGAACTCTTCCATAGCTTGTGACCCGTTTTCCTTATTTGAGGAGGGTCCAGATGCTTGTTTGTTCTCCTCCTCTGTTTGCTCCGTTGTCTGGATTTTCTCTGTGTAAAAGTTGTGGAGTGTTAAAGACTTCTTTTTCTTGTTATTTATCTTTCTCTTCTGAACTTCCTGAGTCTGGGTAGCCATCATTAGCCCAGCAGCTTCTCAGCTTTATCCTCGCGCTCGGGGTCTGTCCGTGGTCCCTTGGCTCCTGAGGTCTGAGTTCTGGTCCTCTCCAAGGTCAAGCCCTCTGGTGGACCCCCTTGCCTGATCCTCCGCCGGAGGTTCCTCCACAAGTCTCAGGGTGCTGCCTCCACAGTTGTACACCCGTCTACACTGGTTCCCCACTCAGGGCTTCAGAGCTTTAGCTTGTGGCTGTGTCTGCCTCCACCCAGGCCTCTGCTGCTCCTGTGCTCTGCTCCCGCGCTCAGATTTCGCGTGCGTTCTTTGGCTTATTGGGGTCCCAAATCTTGCTGCTCTCAGGAACAGGCCTCAGAGCTGTCAATGACTCGATGGGTGCCCCAAACTTGCTCTATTTCTTTTTAACTGGCTTCGGCGCTATAGGTGGTGTGTGTGGAGGGGGTGGGGGTGGGGTGGTTGCTCAGCCCGCGATTTAGTGAGAGCTGTTTCACCCCTTTATAGCATGGAAATGTCCCGATTCCACGTACCTTCCACGCTGCACCCTGTTGTGGGGTTCCTCCATTCGTCTGGACTTGTTTTTATGTCCCCTTGAGGAGTTTTGTGTGTTTTGGTCAGGAGAGGTTAAGAGCTGCTTCTTACTCTACCGCCATCTTAACCCGGAACAAGGTAAGTCCTGCAATTATCTTTCCTATTAACTGCTATTAAAATTTAAAAAAAATTAATTTCCAGGGGGCTAAGTAATATTTTTTTCTGGAAAGGGGCCGGTAAGCCAAAAAAGTTTGGGAATCACTGTCTTAAATGCTATGCTAAAATCTCTAAAGAACCCTATTCCTAACTGCCTTTCTTGGCAGGATCTTCTTGCCCAGCAAAGCAGGCCTAACTAAAACTACTTTCACCATCCAGGAATAAATTTCGCTATCTATCTTAACTAATTGATGAACATTGATCAGTAACAAACTCTTTAAAATAATTCTTCTATTAACTCTCAGTTGAAACTGCCTGTCACACAGACAGACAGTGCTACAGTTCCCCTGTAACTGCTGTGGAAAAAAGGCCTCCGAGTCAGACTTTTCTCCCTCAAAGTACTGAGAAGGAAAAACCCTCCAAGACACTCTTTCTCAAATTGTTATCTGTATCTCAAACTCTCAAAAGAAACTGTCAGATCTTCTTGACTGAGTGAATGATATAGAACTCCCCCCCCCCCAATAAAAAAACCTCCTGTTCCTTGAGAAGCCAGGGAAAATGGAGTTAGTTTTTAACTGAAAATCTGTCCTTATAAAAACTACTCTTAAAGAGACAGTGAGATTAAATAACTTCTGCTCTTATATAAAAATTCTGCTTTTAGGAGACAGAGTAAAATTAAATAAAACTTTATAACAGTTGCCTGGGCTACTAAAATGTTAAATGACTTGCTCAGGGTCAAGTATACATGTCAGAGGCAGAACACAAACACAGATCTTCCTGACTCCAAGATTGGTCCTCTATCTACTATACCACACTATAAATAGTATCCTACTATTAAGTTTTGAGGCCTCCTAAGTCAACCAATAAATATTTATTAAGAGCCTACTCTATGCCAGGCACTGTGCTAAGTGCTAAAGATACTAAAAGCAAAAAAAAAAAAAAAAAAAAAAAAGACAAATTCCCTTCTCTCAAGAAGCTTTCAATCTAATCGGCCACAGAAAAGAAAAAAAGAAAAGAAAATAGTCCCTAGCCCACCGCCACCCCAATTCTTCCTGACCCTGTCTGTAATCTTCCTTAGAGCTAGTCACTAATACCTTTTCTCTGTTTCAAGCTGTTCAGTTTTTCCCTTTTCTTACCCAGCACTGCAGATTTTCCATAACCTAGCTCCACTCTACCTTGTGGCACACTCAAAAAAGAAAAAAATAACCAAAAAGTACAGTATTGTGTATTAGTTGTTATAAGTGACTATGTACTTAATACAAAGTAATTATTAAAGTTTTAGAAAAATAGTTACTGCTGAAGTTTCCAAAAAGCAGGGCATTATTAAAAGTAAAGACAGAACCAACATTTTATTCTAGCTTATTTGTGTTGTCAACAAAAAATGTATTAAAATAGCAATTTAAAATTTACTGCAGGATTTGGAAAATTCTCTGTGTGATAAAGAAAAACAATGAGCTGTTTCAGATCTCTTTAATGGCAGAATGAGGTGGGTAAGTACAGGAGTGGCCTGTTAATGCCATTCTAAAGTGCCTCTTTCTCTCTTACCCACAAATGTCATGGGATAAAGCCAAGTACAGAGTTCAGACACATTATCATCATCATATTATCATGATCACGTTTGCAAAATGTTTTACACATTATCTCATTTAATCCTCAACAATGACTCTTGAGAGTTATTGCTGAAACCAAAGGCTTTATAAGTCCTCAAGTATAATTCCAGATTGTGCTCTAAAATAGTTGAATCAGTTCATAGTTCCGCCAACAATGTATTACTGTCCCTATTTTTTTCGCTTCCCCTCCAACATTTGTAATTTTGCCCTTTTGATTATGTTAGCCAATCTGATAGGTGTGAGATGATATTTCAGAGTTGTTTTGGTTTGCATTTTTCTAATCAGTAATGATTTAGAACAGTTTTTCATGTAATTATAAAGAGCTTTGATTTCTTCATTCAGAAACTGCATGTTCATATCTTTTGGGGGGGCAGGTGAGTGGCTTAGTAGATTAAGAGATAAGCCAAGAGACCAGAGATCCTGGGTTCAAATCTGGCCTCAGACACTTCCTAGCTGTGTGACCCTGGGCAAGTCACTTAATCCCCATTGCCTAGTCCTTACTACCTTCTACCTTGCAACTAATACATAGTATTGATTCTAAGCTGGAAGGAAAGTGTTTAAAAAAATTATATATAGTTTTGATGTCTTCATTCAAAAACTGTATATTCATATCTTTTGACCATTTGTTAATTGGGGAATGGCTTATCTACTTGTATATTTAACAAAACTCTCTTTTTAGATATGAGCCCTCTACCTAAGAAAATGTCTATACATTTTTTCTCAATTTACCGCTTTCCTTATAATCTTGTCTACATTAGTTTTATTTGTACAAAACCTTTACAATTTGTTTATTCAAAATAATCTATTTTACATTTCAGCATATTCTATCTATTAATTCATAAATTCTTCTCCTATTCATAAAGTCCTAATTCTAATTTATTTAGGATATCTTCCTTTACATCTAGATTATGCAATGACTTTTATATTTTTATCTTGGTAAATTATGTAAGATAATTTACCAAATAGTTAATTCTTATTCCCCAAATTTGAAACTTTACCTTTGTCAAATACAATATTACTAAATTTTTTAATGACTGGTGTATGTCTGCTCTGTTCTACTGATCTACTTTTCTATTTCTTAGCCAATACCAGGTAGTTTTGATAATTATTGCTTTATAATATAGTTTGAAATCTGATACTACTAGTCTTCCTTCCTTACCTTTTAAAAATTATTTCCTTTGATATTCTTTTTTTAAAAACACCCTTAACTTCTGTGTATTGGCTCCTAGGTGGAAGAATGGTAAAGGTGGGCAATGGGGGTCAAGTGACTTGCCCAGGGTCACACAGCTGGGAAGTGTCTGAGGTCAGATTTGAACCCAGGACCTCCTGTCTCTAGGCCTGACTCTCAATCCACTGAGCTACCCAGCTGCCCCTCCTTTGATATTCTTGACCTTTTGTTCTTCCAAATGAATTTTATCAATATTATTTCTACTTCAATTATATATATATGTATATATATATTTGTAATTTCATTGGGATGGCATTGAATAATTAGATTCATTTAGGTAAGATTGTCATTTTAATTATATTGGCTTTATCTGTCTACCCATGGACATTTTAGTGTCCCAATTTTGCCATATCCCCTCCAACTTTTATTACTTTCTTTTCCTGCCATATTGGCCAGTCTGCTAGGTGTAAGATGGTACCTCAAAGTTGTTTTGATTTTCATTTCTTTAATTAGGAGGTATTTAGAACCCTTTTTCATGTGTTTATTGATAGATTTGATTTCTTCATGTGAAAACTGCCTATTCATGTCCTTTGACCCTTTGTTGATTGGGGAATGGCTTGGTTATTTTGTAAATTTGACTTAGTTCCTTATATATTTGGGAAATTAAACCTTCATCAGAGAGTTTTGTTATAAAAATGCTTTCCCAGTTTTTTGCTTTCCTTCAAATTTTGGTTGCATTGGTTTTGTTTGTACAAAACCCTTTTAATTTGATATAATCAAAGTCATTCATTTTATATCTTGTGATGTTCTCTATCTCTTGCTTGGTCTAAATTCCTTTCTTTCCCACAGATCTGACAGGTATACTAATCTATGTTCACCTAACTTATTTATGACTTCATTTTTAAAATTTAAGTCATTTACCCATTTTGAATTTATCTTGGTATAGGATGTAAGAAGTTGATCTAAACTTAATTTTCCCCATACTGTTGTTTTCCAATTTTCCCAGAAGATTTTGTCCCCAAAGCTGGGATAGTTGGGTTTCTCTAACATTAACTTCCTGAGGTCATTTACCCCAAGTCTATTCCATTGATACACCGTTCTGTCTCTTAACAAATACCATATTGTTTTGATGACCATTGCTCTATAGTACAGTTTCAGATTTGATACTGCTAGACCCCTATCCTTCACCTTTTTTTCCATTATTTCCCTTGATATTCTTGATTTTTTATTTTTCTAGATGAACTTAGTTATAATTTTTTCTAATTCTATAAAAATATTTTTTGATAGTTTGTTAGGTATGGCACTGAATAAATAGATTAATTTGGATAGGATTGCCATTTTTATTATGTTAGCTCATCTTACCCATGAGCAATTAATGTTTTTATGATTTAGATCTAGTTTTAATTGTGTGAAAAGTATTTTGTATTTGTGTTCATATAATTCCTATGTTTGTCTTGGTAGATAGATTCCTTAATATTTTATATTGTCTAGACTCTAGAGTGATGTTAAATGGAATTTCTCTTTCTAACTCCTGCTGCTGAGTATTGTTGGAAATATACAGAAATGTTGATGATTTATGTGGGTTTATCTTGTACTCTTTAACTTTGCTAACGTTGTTAATTATTTCCACTAGCCTTTTAGTTGATTATCTAGGATTCTTTAAGTGTATATCATATCATCTGCAAAAGTGATAGTTTAGTTTCCTTATTGCCTACTTTAATCTCTTCAATTTCTTTTTATTCTCTAATTACTACTGTTAGTATTTCTTGTACAATATTAAATAATAGAGGTGATAATGGGCATTCTTGCTTCACTCTTGCTCTTATTGGGAAGACTTCTAACTTTCCCTATTACAGATGATACTTGCTGATGGTTTTTAAATATATGTTGTTTATTATTTTGAGGAATGGCCCTTCTATTCCTATGCTTTCTAATGTTTTCAATAGGAAAGAGTGTTGTATTTTGTCAAACTTTCTAATGTTTTCAATAGGAAAGAGTGTTGTATTTTGTCAAAGGCTTTTTTCTGCATATATTGAGATAATCATGTGATTTCTGTTGGTTTGATTATTGATATGATCAATTATGTGGAAGGTTTTCCTAATATTAAACCTTCCTTGCATTCCTGGTATAAATCCCACCTGGTCATAGTGACTGATAATTTGCTGTAGTCTTTTTGCTAGTATTTTATTTAAGATTTTTGCATCTATGTTCATTAGAGAGATTGGTCTGTAGTTTTCTTTCTCTGTTTTTGGTTTGCCTGCCTTTGGAATCAGTACCATATTTGTATCATAAAAGGTGTTTGGTAGAACTCCTTCTTTACTTATTATGTCAAATAGTTTGTATAGTATTGGAATTTTTCTTTAAACGTTTCATAGAATTCACTTGTGAATCCATATGGCCGTGGGGATTTTTTCTTAGGAAGTTCCTTGATGGCTTGTTCAATTTCTTTTTCTGATATGGGATTATTTAAGTATTCTATCTCTTCTGCTATTAATCTAGGCAATTTAAATTTTTGTAAATATTCATCCATATCACCAAGATTGTCATATTTACAAAAATTGGGCAAATTGATTAATAATTACCTTAATTTGCTCTTCATTAGAGGTAAGATTGCCCTTTTCATCTTTGATACTGTTAATTTTCTTCTCTTCTTTCTCTTTTAAATTGGACTAACCAGGACATTATCTATTTTATTTGTTTTTTTTAAAGTACCAGCTCTTAGCCTTATTTATTAGTTCAATAGTTCTTTTGCTTTCAATTTTATTAAATTCTTTTTTAACTTTTAGGATTTCCAATTAAGTTTTTTCTGGGAACTTTTAATTTGTTCTTTTTTCTAATTTTTTAAGTTGCAGGTCCAATTTATTGATCTCATCCCTCTTGATTTTGTTACTATAGGCACTCAGAGATATAAAATTTACCCTGAGTACTGTTTTGGCTGTATTGCATAAGTTTTTGTATGTAGTCTCTTCTTTGTCATTCTCTTTAATGAAGTCTCTAATAGTTCCTACAATTTCTTCTTTGACCCATCAATTTTGAAGAATTAGATTTTTTTAGTTTCCAATTAATTTAAAATTTGTCTTTCCATGGACCCTTGTTAATTATAATTTTTATCACATTATGATCTGAAAAAGTTGCATTAATTATTTCTGCTTTTTTGCATTTGTTTGCAATATTTCTATGCCCTAGTACATGGTTTATCTTTGTATATGTACCATGTACTGCTGAGAGGAAGGTATATTCCTTTTTATCCCTGTTTAGTTTGCTCCAGATATCTATTAACTCTAATTTTTCTAGCATTTCATTCACTTCTTTTAGTTCTTTTTTATTTTTTGGTTCAATTTATCTAGTTCTGAAAGGGGAAGGTTGAGATCCCCCACTAGTATGGTCTTACTATCTATTTTGTCCGTGAGATCCTTAAATTTTTCATTTAGAAATCTAGATGCTATACCATTTGGTGCATAAATGTTTAGTAATTATATTACTTCATTCTTTATAGTACCCATGGCAAAATGTAATTTTCTTCCTTATCTCTTTTGATCAGATCAATTTCTACTTTAGCTTTGTCTGGTATCATGATTGCTATGCCTCCTTTTTTAACTTTAGATGATGCATAATAATTTCTGCTCCAGCCTTTTACCTTGAATCTGTGTGTGTTACCCTGCCTCAAATGTGTTTCTTGTAAACATAAAGTAGGATTCTGGTTTTAAAATCACTCTG
Organism: Gracilinanus agilis; assembly: GCF_016433145.1. Lineage (NCBI taxonomy): Eukaryota > Metazoa > Chordata > Mammalia > Didelphimorphia > Didelphidae > Gracilinanus > Gracilinanus agilis. The sequence continues at coordinate 130,000,877 of NC_058131.1, read as the reverse complement.
ATATCCACTTCCATTTTATGGGTGAGTTCATCCCACTCACATTCAGTGTTATGATTACTAACTGTGTATTGCCTTCCATCATATTATCCCTTTTAAATCCTGCTCTATTTCCTTTCTCTTTGTTCCTCCTCACCAGTATTTTGCTTTTTGTCACCCCCCCCACACACACACACACTTGCCCCTCCCTACAATTGCTTCCTACTTTCCTTGTTTTATTCCCCTTCTACTTCTCTGTGGGGGAAGATAGAATTCTATACCCCACTGAGTATACTTGTTTTAACTTCTCCGAGCCAGTTAAGATGAGAGTAAAGTTTAAGCATTGCCTGTCACCACCCTTATCTTCCCTTTTCTAGAATGATTTTTCATGCCTCTTTATGCCATATCATTTACCCCATTCTATCTCTCCCTTCACTTTTCTCTCAGTGAAACCCTCTCTTTCAGCTCTTGATTGATTTTCTTACATATAATTCATGTGAATACATATCATATACATACATATTATTCCATATAATCACATTTACATATACATATCATCATATATATCATATTATCACAATCAGCTTACTTCTCTACCCTCTTTTTGAGTAAATTTCTTCTATCTTCTCTACTACTAAGAGTAATTTTTGAGATTTACAGAAATCCTCTTTCTATGAAGACATAAACATTTTGACCTTAATGAGTCCCTTAAATTTTCTTTCTTATTTGCCTTTTTGGGTTTCTCTTATGTCTTGTGTTTAGACTTCAAATGTTTTGTTTAGGTCTGTTTTATTCCTCAGGAATGCTTGAAAATCTTCTATCTTATTGAATGTCCATTTTTCTCCCTGAAAGAATATACTCAGCTTTGCTAGATAATTGACTGTGGGTTGTAAACCCAGATCTTTTGCCTTCTTAAATATCATATTACATGCCTTTTGAGCCTGTGTGATCCTGATTGTAGCTCCATGGTATTTGAATGGCTTTTTCTGGCTATTTGAAGTATTTTTTCACTGGCTTGGTGGCTCTTGAATTTAGCTAATACATTCCTGGAACTTTTCAATTGAGGATTTCTTTCTGGTGGTCTGTGAATTCTTTCAATTTCAATTTTATTTCTTGTTTGAGGACCTCTGGGCAGTGATAATTTCTTGTAATATGATGTCCAAGGTTTTTTCTTGATCATGACTTTTAGATAGTTCAATAATTCTCAAATTATCTCTCTTAGATCTATTTTCTAGGACAGTTGTTTTATCAACAAAATATTTCATGTTTTCCCTTGTTTTTTAATTTCTTTGATGTTGCTTTATTGTTTCTTGGTTTCTCATGAAATCATTAGTTTATTTTTATATGGTCAATTCTGATTTTTTTTTTCGTTTGTCAGTTTTTGACTTTCCTTTTTCAATTGGTCCATTTCTTCTTGTATCACTTCCATTTCTCTTTCCCACTTTTCCTCTGCCTCCCTTAATTGGTTTTTGAAGTGTGTTTTGAATTCTTCCAGAATCTGTGTCCAATCTTTATTTTTCTTTTAGACTTTGCATGTGTTTCTTTTGCTTTTATCATCCCCTTTTATGTCTGTATGTTGCTCTTTGTCTCCAAAAAATTCTTTAGAGTTAGTTGCTTTTTTGTTGTTTGCTCATTTTTCCTATCTAATTATAGGTAGGCTTGGTGGAATGATGTGATGGTCTGAGAGCTGTGAGTTCTGAGAGCCCCCTCCTACTGATTCCATTGACCCCTGAGATGCTGATAGCTTACAAGACTTGCCTCAGGCTTAGGTGTAAGCTTTTGATCTCACTCTGATCTTGATCACATTAGGGGCTGTGTACTTTATTCAATCAGGCATATCCTTGATTGTCTTGTCTTGGAGCTCTGCCCTAAACTTTAGGCAAAAAAATCACTACTTAGTATTTCCTACTATCAACCATCTCAAAGTGTGAACTAAGTCCTTATCTCAAGCCCAAAATTCCCTGGGCTTGAACTCTGGACTTCTCCACAGGTTTGAAATTTCAAGAAGTATGGGTTGGTTTGTACCAGTTTTTGCCCTATAGGATCTCAGGATCTGGATGTTGGCTTGGGCTTTGGTTCTTGAACCTTGGTTAGCAGATGTGGCATGGGGGTGTGTGGCTTGTTCTTGACTTGCTCTTCCCTCCTTGCTACAGCTTCTTGCTACCTCTGCTCTCCTCTCACCCCTGTGCCCTAGATGTTCTTTGTCTACCTTTTGTGTTTTTCTTATCTTGAAAGTTGTTTCACTCTGTCTCCTTGTTGGTTCTTTCACTTCTGTATTTGTTTTGTGGTGATATTTTAACCTTGGTCAGAGAGGATTCTCACGGTGGCACAGAGTTCCTCTGGCTTACTGTGTCATCTTGGCTCCACCACCAGAAGTCATTATCTCTTCTTGAAAGACATTTTTGTGATATATACAAATTATAACAATTTGTGGATTTATTTTATATCCTGATAGTTTGCTAAAATTATTGATAGTTTCAAAGATTTTCTATATCATTATATTATTTATGAAAAAAGACAGTTTTATTACTTCTTTGCCCATTTTGTACCTTCGATTTACTTTTCTTCTCTTATTGCTATTGCAAGCATTTCTAGTATAGTATTAAATATTATTGGTGATAATGGGCATCCTTGTTTTACTTTGACCCCTGAATGTCAGTCACTTGACAACTTCTGATCTTACAGGGAAAAGTTCTAATTTATCCCCATTTCATATAATGTTTGTGTTACAGGTAATGGTTTTAAATATATACTTCTTATTAGTCTGGGGGAAATGCATTCATATCTATGCTTTCATGTGTTTTTAATAGGAATGAGTGTTGGTTTTGTCAGCTTTTTTTGTATCTATTCATATAATCATGTGGTTTTTGTTACTTTATTGTTGAGGCAATCAATTATGGTAATAGATTTCCTTATATTAAGCTATCTGCATACTTGGTATAAATCCTGTTTGGTCATAATGTATAAACTTTTGATATATTATTATAGTCTCCTGGCTAATGTTCTGTTTAGCATTTTTAAATCCATATTCATTAATGAAATTGGCCTAGAGTTTTCTTTCTCTATTTTTTCTCTTCTTGGTTTAGGTATCAGCACCACATTTGTTTCATAAAGGAGTTTGGCAGGATCCCTTTTTTTTAACCAATTGTTTTAAAGAATTTATTTAATATTGGAATTGAATAATCTCTAAATGTTTGGTAAAATTAACTAGTAAATCCATCTGATCCTGATGCTTTTTTCTTAGGAAATTCTTTTATAACCTGTTCAAATTCTTTTTCTAAAATGGGTTTAATTGTATACCAAATTCATTGACCTGTTCTTTCTCTAATTTGTTGACATAAACATGTAGAGACATAATTTCCTCTAGTTACTACTTTTGCTGTATCCCATAAATTTTGTTATATTGCCTATTGTTATCATTTTCTTTAATAAAATTTTTTATTCTCTCTATGGCTTCTTTTTAATCTACTCATTTTTTGAGATAAAGTTATTTAGTTTCAAATTAATTTTTATTCTGTGATTCCATGGACCCTTATTAAATATAATTTTAATTCATGTTTATATTCAGAGTTTATTAATCTTGAAAAGATGCATTTATCATTTCTGCTTTTTTGTATTTAATTATAAAATTTTTGTTCCCTAATATTGGGTCAATTGTTGTAAAAGTACCATGTGTCATGAGAAAAAAGCATATTCTTTTCTATCTCCATACAATTTTCTCTATCATGTATGGCTTATCTAAGATTTTACTTATCTCCTTATCTTCTTTCTCATTTTTTTCTTAGATTTATACAATTCTTAGAGGGCAATGTTCAAATAGTCCATTATTATATTTTTGTTATCTATTTCCATGGTAACTCCTTTAGCTTTTCCTTTAAAAATGTGGATGCTATAACTTTTGATGCATATATGTTTAATATTGATAATGTTTCATTAGCTCTTGTACCTTTTAACCTAATGTAGTGTCCCTGTTGATCTCCTTTAATTAGATCTATTTTAGTTTTAACCTCATTTGAGTTCATTGTTACTCTCTCTGCTTTTTTTATTTTTTCAGCTGAAGCATAATATAGTCTACTCCAACCCTCTATTTTTACTTGATGTATGTTTCTCATTTTTAAATGTGTTTCTTGTAAACAACCTAGTGTTGGGTTTTGGTTTTTAATCCATTCTGCTATTCGTTTCCATTTTATGGTAAATTCATCCCATTCACATTCAAAGTCATAATTATTAGTTGCCTATTTCCCCTCATTCCATTTTCTTTATTGTTTTTTTCCTTCTTTGTCTCTCTTTTTAATCCTATTCTTGTTAGAAATCCAATTTTCCTCTTACCACAACCTCCTTAATCCCTATCCCTTCTTCAGTCCCATTTCTATTTTCCTCCACAACCTTTCTAAGACTCCCTCCATTTTCTTTACCCATTACCCTCCTAGTTGTTAAACTATTTACCCTTCTGTGAGTCCCTTCATTATCCTTCTCTTACCCTGTTATTTGTTAATGTAAACTACCCCTATAATTCCTTCCCCTGTCATATTCACTAGCCTTATTTCTTAATCTATGTGCCCTCCTAAGATTTACTCTTTTAATCTTTATCCTTCACCCTTTTATCTCCTTATAAATTAAGAAAAAATTTACCTGTCTATATGTATTATTCATCCAATAAGGTATTAGCATTATCAGACCCACCATCTCCTCCTTTCTTTTATTTCTTTGATTTTTGCCTCTCTTAAGTAAGAAGATTTTTTTCCAATTTATCCCTCCCCATTGTAATGATGAAAAGATAAATTGTAAGGGAAACTGAAAAGGTGGATGACAGACCATATCCAACTTCCTTTACTTTGTAACTGTTGCTCAAACAATTTGACTACATTTGAACTGAACAGTGTTATATACAGGTTAACTCTGTAAAAAACTCCTTGGAGGCAGATTACAAAAAACAGACCTTCTTTATTAAGGGTTTAAGATAAAGAAAGGATAGTAATAAAGGTTTCAAAATATGGGTTCCCTAATTCTACCAGGGGTACTAAGCTTTTCCCACTCCCCTCTAGACCTCACAGTCTTGCTTCTTGCATCCAGTAAACTCGAAGCCTTTCTATTTCTCCTTATTCTATCTTAAAATCCCCAACTATCTGGTCTAATCTACTTCTAAATATCCTTATCAATTAACTGGCATACTGCCTCTGAGGTGGTCCCTGGGGGGGGGTGTGTGTGTGTGTGGCAAAAATGGCTTCTGGCCAACTTTCCAAAAATAAAGCTATAGATATATGTTGATGGACTCCTGGCAACCTAGGAGTGAAGTGGCCCTTCCTGGTGTTGGTTTTTTTTTTTTTTTTTTTGGTATATTTTTTTTCTTGGTATATTTTAAGAAGAGTGTTGCAAATAGCCAGGAAGATAGGTGTGAAAAATTTCCTCTTTAAAACTTGTATAGAACTATTAATTCCATTGGTTGTGTTGACTACAATAGCTGTATTGATATCAACCATCATTTAGACTCTATTGAGTTCAGTGTTTTAAATCACAATACTTTTTATGAAAAGATGAATGTTGTAAGTTTAATGTTATTTAATCTTCACTGATAAATTAATATACCTCATGTGGGTCCATGAATTTTGTAATTTTGTAATACATTTTTAATCAAATAGTTTACATAAATATGAGTCCTTTCAAAAAAAGGGGGAAGGGGGTGCCCTGCACACCATAGGGATGGCCCTGAATAAGATTGAAGACCAACAGGGCTTGGTAACTGATAGAAAGATTAGAGAGGAGGATTGGTTAACTCTGAAAAGCAGGTTTTGGGGAAAGATAATAAACTCAGGTTTGCATATGTTGGATTTGAAATATAGTTCTATCTAAAATAGAGATATCCTGTAGAGAGTTGGAGATATGGGTCTGGAGTTTTCAAGAGAAATATAGATTTGAGGGGCATCTGTGTAGAGGTGATAACTGAAGCTATGGGAGTAAGACACCCGAGGAAAATGATGTAGGAAAAGAAGAAAAATGAGACAAATTTTGAGAAATGCAACATTCATAAGTTAGGAAGAGAATGAGGAACCATCAAAGGATACAGAAAGTGGCTGAATCTTACTATCAACCACAAGAGCGGCATTTCCATGCTAAAGAACTGAAATTCCTTTATCCAATCATAATCTCTTATCATTCCACCTCTCCTGATGAATTATTCTTCTTAAACTTAATCTCTGTCCTCAGCTTGGCCTCCAAACCTTCCACTATTCAGTATTTTCTCAAGCTATTATTTCTGTTCTTACTACCTTTCCTTTCTCATTGTGAACTGGTTCAATGAGATACCTTTCTCCCCTTAGAGATGGTAAGCAATCTCATATAAATTTTACATGCACAAGTGAAAAAAAGCTTGCTTTGATCTGGACTCAGACTCCATCAGTTCTTTCTCTGGAAACAGATGTCTATCCCCTTTCCCTTTTGTGTTTTGCTTATTAATCCATTTTTCTTTCCTGCTTTTATGCAGTTATTTAATTCTTTCCCCTTCTTAAAACTTCCAGGAGAGTAGCTCCTTCCTTACTTCCCACTCAACTAGTCCTGCTAATTAGTTTTCTTTTTTTTATTTCATTTTTTGCATCACTTTCCTGAAAGGATTTCTCTCTCTCTTCATTATCCATTCTCTCTTTCTTTTTGGACTCTCATTCTCTGATTCATAATTATCTAATATTTCTCTATTCTCTATATTACTCATGGAATAAACACTTCCAAGGTATTTCTGGGCTCTCCCCTCTATATGGTTTCTGCCATTTCTTGCAGAAGCTTGACCAGTGGTTTTTCACTTTTCATTGTGCCTCACTTCTAGAACAATGCCAATTCTCGCTGATGACAAAGAGGAACTGCTCCATAGTAGGACCTTCCCCATATCCAGGTCTGTGAGTATGCAGCCCAAAAATGATCTATGCCTTCAACCTGGATACTCTAAATTTCTTCTCCAGGCCCATGCTCTCCTAGGTACCAGCTGCTGTCAGGAGTTCTAATTGTCCCACTCTCAAGGTAGGCAAGGTAGGACAGGTAGTCTTTTCAAACACCAAATCCCTCCAGACAACAGGCAGCATAAGTTACCTGTCTCTCTTCTCACATTTATCTTCTCCCTTATGAGCATTTATCAGTGGCATCCCCAACTACTACCAAAGTGAAGGCTCCCTTTTTTCCTTCCCCTACTCAGTCCTTCTCTCTTCCTCTTCACCCACTTCTCTGCAGGCTTTTCTCTTTCTGAGAGACCACAGGAGTCACATTCCCTCCATTTGACCCAGGCACATCACATAGTTTCCTTTATCTTCCTCACCTTCCTTTTCATACTCTCTCCTACACTGTAATATAGTCCTACCTCCCACCCCCAACCCTATATTATATACATAATGACTACAACAATGTAAATGGAGAGAAACAAAAAAAAATGGAAAGTTGAAAAATTATGAAGAAAATGCTTGCCTCTAAAGAAGAAATATGAGAATATAACTACAAAAAAGGAAACTAGGATAGTCTTAGAATTTTACATAGTGCTTAGCACATGGCATCCTTTGCACTTAACAAATGCTTATTTATTGGCTGATTATAATGAAGCATTTGATTTTGTAGAGAAGATATTTGAATCACCAACTTTCCATTATCATTTCAAATGGATGCCATGTAGGCATCTCAAACAACACACACAAAATTGAATCCTCTCCTAGAAACTATCCCTCTTTAGAATTTTCTATTTAATTTTTTAAATTAAATTAACTTTTTCCCCAATTACATGTAAAGAGTTTCCATAATTTTAAAAAGAATTTTGAGTCTTGAATTCTCTCTCTTACTCCCCCAGTCCCCACTGAGATGGTAAGCAATCTCATATAAATTTTACATGCACAATCACGTAAAACATTTTCCCAATTAATCCTTTTGTGGAAGGAAACTCAAACAAAAAAATGAAGAAAGAAAGTGAAAAAAAGTTTGCTTTGATCTGTATTCAGACTCCATCAGTTCTTTCTCTGGAAACAGATGGCTTTTTTTTTAAATCAAGAGTCCTTTGGGATTGTTTTGGATTGTTGTATTGCTGAGAATAGCTTAGTTATTTACAGTTGTGCATAGTATTATATTGCTATTACTGAGTACAATATTCTCCTGGTCCTGCTTATTCACCCTGCTTCAGTTTGAATATGCCTTTCCAAGGATTGTTTTTTTTTTCTGAGCTCATGCTGCTCATCATTTCTTATAGCACAACAGTATTCCATTACAATTATATACCATAACTAACTCAGCCATTCCTTAATTGACGAGTATCTCCTCATTTTCTAATTCTTTCCCTCAACTAAAAGAACTGCTTTAAATATTTTTGTATGGATAGGTCCTTCCCCCTTTTGTTTTTTATCTCTTTGGGATACAATCCTAGTAATGGTATTGCTAGATCAAAGAGTATGAACTGTTTTATAGTCCTTTGGGCAAAGATCCAAATTGCTCTCCAGTATGGTTGAATCAGATCACAACTCCCCCCAAAATGCATTAGTGTCTCAATTTTCCCACATTCCTCCCAAGTTTTGCTATTTTCCTTTTCTGTTATAATAGCCAATCTGATAGGTGTGGGGTGGTCCCTTAGAGTTGTTTTAATTTGCATTTCTCTAATTAATAGTGATTTAGAACACTTTTTTGCATGACTATAGTAAGCTCTAATTATTTAATCTGAGAACTGAGAACTGGCTATTCATGTCCCTTGACTATTTATCAACTGTGGAATGACCTCTATTCTTATACATTTGATTCACTTCTCTATGTATTCGAGAAATGAGGCCTTTGCAATTTTCTTCACTATTATGTTTACTGGACATTACTCTCCGTCCTATACTACCACCACCACTCCACATTTAGCTTCTGACCACCATATCTCCCCATTTGTCTTCTTTTCTATCAGCCCTATCCCCTCTTTTCTTATCCTCTTCCTCTCCTACTTTCTTGAAGGGTAAAATAGATTTCTATACCCCATTTGTGTATGTGTGTGTTCTTCCCTCATTGAACCAATTCTGATGAGAGTAAGGTTTAAGTGTTCCCCTTCTCTCCTTCCCATCTTCACCTCAACTTTAAACCACTTCCATGCCTCTTTTATATGATAATTTACCCCATTCTATTTCTCCCTTTCTCTTTCTCCAATGCATTCCTCTTTCTCACTCTTTGATTTTATTTTTTTATATTATCCCATTATATTTAACTTATACCCTTACCCTCTGCTTATATGTTGTGTCTAACTGCTCCAATAATGATAAAGTTCTTAGGAGTTACAAGAATCATCTTTCCATGCTTAACCTTATAGAATGTCTTGATTTCTCTTTCCTTTTTTACCGTATGTTTCTCTTGAGTCTTGTATTTGAGTCAAAGTTTCTATTCAGCTCTGGTCTTTTTCATCAAGAATGTTTGAAAGTCCTCTGATTCACTGAATACTCTTTTTCTGCCAGAATGATTATGCTCAGTTTTGTTGGACTGGTGTTATACAGGATGGTATGGTGCTTGAGTATGAAGGTGGCCCAGGATCCTAGATGGTAAATGGATCTACACTGGGTGAGGAGAGGGATGCCTGAATGGCCACCAAGGTGAGCTCGTAACCACCAGGGCTTATGAATGCTCAGCTCAGCTAAGCACTTGACCCACAAACAATGCCCAAGCCTAAGTGATTAGATGAGAAGCTGTATATTGACCCACACAGACCCTCTGGTTATTAGGCTTGGGGTTGGGTTGATGGATAAAGATTTGTAATAAGAATAATAATTGATATTGGGTTAGATAACACTGATGACTGCGATTTTGATAAAATCTCCTTTCCCCTTTGGATGTAATTATCAACTTGCTCTTGGCTTCACTTAAATGGGTTCAAGGATTTAATGCTATAAACTCAAGAGGGTAAAGGTCCAGGATAAGGAAAGTGGTGTTGGGGATGGCTATGCTAAATCTAGGAAATCTAGAATAGGCTAATTAATCAGTAACAAGTTGGCAGCTGGCTGGAGATGTTCCTCTCCCTCTAGCCTCTGCTCAGGCCCAGCCGTGGCCCAGACCAGGTGAAGAAAGGGATTGTGATATTCTTCTTGATAGTAGATGTTGATATTTATCTCTCAGCCTTGTTCAGTAATAGGTGAATTGATATTTTGAGGCAATCAGGTACAGATGCTGGATATGCATGTCTATAGGCCTACCCACCCTCACCACCTGGGACCCTTCTCAAAATAAGATCCTTCTCAAAACTGAGACCCTGAAGGGTTCAGCCCCTGGGCTTTTATAGTGGTGGTAACAACTGTCTTTTGCCCTTGGCTCATGCCATCTGAGTAAATTCTAAATTTTATAACTGACGATCTGTCATTCAAGTTGGTCTCCATCTTCTTCCCAGAAGTTGCCTATTACACTGGTGATTCTTGGTTGTGACATTATATTCTAGGCCCTCTGATAATGGAAAAGCTGCTAAATATTGTACTATTCTGACTGTAACTCCACAATATTTGAATTGTTTCTTTTTGGCTGCTTGAAATATTTTCTCCTTGGCCTGGGAGTTCTAGAAACTGGTTATAATATTCCTGGGAATTATTCTTTTGGGAACTCTTTCAGGAAGTGATCAGTAGATTCTTTCACATTTCTATTTTATCTTTTGCTTCTAGCATGGCAGGACAGTTTTTCTTGATAACTTCTTAAGAGATGATGTCTAAACTCTATTTTTGACCATAGCTTTCAGGTAGTTTAATAGTTCTTATGTTATTTCTTGTGGATTTATTTTCTAGATCAGTTGTTTTTCAAATGATATTTTCCACATTTTCTTCTATATTTTTCATTTTTATTTGATTTTTTTGATGTCTAATAGAGTTATTAACTTCCACTTGCCCAATTCTAATTTTCAAAGCATCATTTTCTTCAGTGATATTTCATACAACCTTTTCCAGGTGGCCAATTCTGCTAGAATTCTGATCACTGGATTTTTGTGCCTCTATTCTGCTTTTAAAGATTCATTTCTTCACTCTTTTTTTATGCCTCCTTTATCTAGCTCAGGGGTCAGCAACCTTTTTGGCCATGAGAGTCATAAACATCACATTTGAAAAAATGTAACTTTGTGAGAGCCATACAGTGCTCATAGTACACGCTCCTGTAACAGAGCCTGAAAAAAAATTGATTTTATGGCTCCTGCAGAAAGAGCCATATCTGGCCCTCAAAAAAGCCAGATATGGCTCGAGAGCCATACGTTGCAGACAGCAGATCTAGCTGTCGACTCTTTTTCATGAGTTTCCTGTATCACTCAATTCTTTTCCCAATTTTTCTTCTACCTTTCTTATTTGTTTTTCAAATCCTTTCTGAGCTCCTCCAGTAATTCTTTTGGGTTTTAGAGCAATTAATATTCTTTCTTGGAGTCTTTGAATGAAGAAGTAATGACTTTTTTTTTTGTCTTCTGAATTTATGTTTTTGTCTTCCCTATCACCAAAATAACTTTCTATGTTGTTTCTTTTTTGTTGTTTTCTCTTTTTCTAGCCTTTTTCTTTTCTTTCAACTTAAAAAACTGTTAAAGTTTGCCTCTGTTCTTATGGTGAAAGTAGCACTGCCCCCAGCTTCAGGTTCTTTGTACAATTATATTCAGAGTTAGCTTTGGGGATCTATAAGCTTTCAGTTCTGCCAAGGTGGTATGATGTAAGGAGAAGTTTGTGCTTTGGTCTGTGAGCAACAACAAGTACTCTTTTCTGCCTTTGAACTGTGATAAAGGTTCCTTTTCCCTTTGTGGCTTCAAGTACTGCTTTAAAAAGGCCAGCTTGAGGATTCAATCTTTGGCTCTGCATTGGTGAGCAGGACTGGAGGAGGAGACTCTTTCCTTGGATCCTGTGGTGGTGAGTAGAGTGATTCCTTCCTTGGTTCTTTGGTGAGGAGACCTTCTCTGCTCACTGGCATTTCAGCACAAGTTCTGGTGATATTCTTGGAGGTCTTAGCCTATGCACTGAAGGTTCTAGGTGGATTCTTCAGCATCTCCTGGCTCTTAGGATTTTGGCTTCCTAATTAGGACTTTGGATTCTGGTGAGATTCACTTTTGGATTCACATTTGCTGTCTGGAGACATTAAGATTAAACTTAGGGTATTTTGTAGCTAGGCAGTACTTTCTGTCTCTTTATCTACATTTTTCCCATTTTTACTCTCCCTAATCCTTGTAAATAAAGTTGCTAAAAGTCATTTTGACTTAATCTGTAATATTATTAAAGTGGCAACCACAATATTACTTTAGAATTCTCATATTTAGCATAAAACCGAAATTTAAATTCTTACGGTATCACATGGGTTCCTGGGGGAAGTAAGTTGAATCTTAATGTTAAGTTTCTACATAACTGACATTGGTCACACAAAATTCATGTCCAAATGTGAATCCTTATCTCAGCTGCCACTAGTTGGGTCCCTAAGGTCATTTCATGCTATTTCTTTCTTGGGACAATGATGTTGGGCTTCTGGGAAAAATGAAAACAAGAAAAAGAGCATATACTTAATGCCTGGACTCCTAGACTTGGACTCTAAAGTGACTTGTTCTCTTTACCTCACTTTTTCTTTCTTTTTCTTATTTTTAGAGCATATTTTCCTTCCCCAGTTCCACAGTTTCTCTTTCCCCCCAACCCTCTTCTCTACCCAATGAGAGGCAAGAAAAATAAAAACTATTAAAATAAATGTAATCATGTAAAACAAATTGCTATATCTACCATATTTCCCCTTAAAATGGAAAAGAATGAAAAAATATGCTTCAGCCTACACCTGAGTCAATTTTCTATCTGTGGGTGAATAGAAATCTTCATCATATCCTTCAGGATTTGACCAGAATTACTGTCTTTCTAAGTTCATTATCTTTAAAATATTGTTGTTACTTTGTAGGCTATTCTTCTGGTTCTGCTTACTTCACATTGCTCCACTTTATACTGATTTTCCCAGGGTTTTCTCTATCTCCTTCTTCATTTCTTACAACACATAGATCTTCTATCACATTCATGTATTATGACTTATTCAGCCATTCTTCAATTGATGGGTCCCCTAAGATTACAATTCCTTGACATCACAAAAACAATGCTATAAAAGTTTATGTATATTGGAACTTTTTTCCTCTTTCTCCCATCTCTTTAGGGTAAAGCATTAGTAGCAGTTGATGGGTCAAAGGGTATGCAGTTTTATCAATAAAACAAGAAAAAGAAATTAAATGTAAGCATAGGAAATAAACCTTTGGGCGCAGTTCCAAATTGCTTTCCAGAATGGTTAAAGTAGTTCATAGCTTCACTAACAGTGTTTAAGTGTGCCTGTTTTCACATATTCTCTCCCAGTTTTTTAGTTGTGATTTTAGTCATCCTGATACATATGAAGTGCTGCTTTAGAGTTGTTTCAATGGATATTTCTCTAATTATTATTGATTTAGAACATTTTTCATATGGCTATGGATAGCTTTGAATTCTTTCCCTGAAAGTTGCCTATTCATATCCTTTGACCATTTATCAGCTGCAGAATGGTTCTTTTGAGCAAATTCATTATATACTTTAGAAATCATTTATCAGAAAACCTTGATACAAATATTTTTTAACAGTTTCCTATTTCTAATTTTGGTTTTCATATGCATAATCTTTGAATTCATATAATCAAAATGATCTGTTTTATTTCCCATGAACTGTAATGATTTTCCTTCTGTACATTGCGTATGCAATATAGTCCACGGATCAACTTCTCTATTTCTTATCCAGAATCAAACTAGTACATTGTATGGTTTTGTAGTACATTTTGAGATTTGGTACTGCTAGGTCACCTTTCTTCCCATTTAAAAAAATTCACTTAATTTGACATTTTATTCTCCAGATGAATTGTATTTCTTTTCCTAGCACTATAAAATAATTATATGGTCATTTGATTAAATAAGTTAATTTTGATAGTACTTTCACTTTTATTGTATTGGCTTGATTTACCTATAAGAAATTAATATTATTCCAATTATGTAGAAGTGTGTGAAGTATTTTATAGCTATGTACATATAGTTCCCATGTGTGTCTTAGTCGGTAGATGCCTGAGCATTGTATACTGTGTGTAGCTATTTTAATGAGATTTCTCTTTCTAGTTCTTCCTGTTGAATATTATTGTTAATATACAGAAATGCTGTGACTTTTGTGGGTATATTTTATAATCTGCAAAGATGAGGTTGATAATTGTTTGGATTAGTTCTTAGTTGACTCTCTAGACTTCGCTAGGTATTGCCACCATATCATCTGCAAAAAGTGATAGTTATGTTTCCTTATTTCCTGTTTGCTTTCAATTTCTTTTTCTTGTTCTATTGCTATAACTAGCATTTCTAATATTATATTGAATGGCAATGGTGAGAATGGATATCTTTGCTTCACCTCTGATCTTATTAGGAAGACGTTTAACAATCTCTTTACAAATAATACATATTCTTGGTTTTAGGTATGTGTGGAGTGAAATTCTTGGTGGGGGGCTCATTCCCCCAAAATTACTCTAATGAGCAGACAGGAGACTTGATGCTGGCAGAGCTCACATGACTTTATTCAGAGGTGGGGGGACATAGAGTGAGGAACACTACCTGAGTCTAGACAGTATCCTCAGAAGGGGGGGGCAAGGGTCAGTATTCTCAAAATGGTGGTAGCTAAGGGTAAGGGAATACTGGCCAGGCATAGCCGGTATTCCTCACAATGGGTG
>NC_058131.1:129964588-129984024 GCF_016433145.1 Gracilinanus agilis | reverse complement strand
ATTATTTATTTTCCAATTAATTTTTAATCTTTGCTTCACAGACCCTTTTTGAATGTATTTTTTAATACATATGGTCACAAAAAGATGCATTTAATATTTCTGTTTTTCTGTATTTGTTTATAATGTTTTTATACCCTATTCACTAATGGTCAATTTCATTGAAGGTGTCATTTACAGCTGGGAATAGGCAGATTCCTTTCTTCTAAAAAATTGTTTGTTTGTTTGTTATATTTGTAGTAGACACTTTTCTATTCTCATTCAGTATTTCCATTTATCTACTAGCTTCTTTCTTTTTTATTTTATGAATGGATTTATCTACATCTTAGACAGGTAAATTGAGGCTATCCACTATTCAAGTTTTATTGTTTATTTCCTCCTGGATTCTTTTTTTGTTTGCTTATTCTTCCAGCCTACTTATGACTTTTGGACTTTATGTTAGGGTTAGGTTTTGCTCATTTCTGGTGAGAATGTCTGGTCTGATTTTTTTTTAATGCCTTCTTTTTTTCACAACTCAGTCTATGGCCCTGCAAGTTTTCAGTGCTTCTGAGGTGATGTGAACTGGGGAAATGTTTGTTCACTGCCCTCCTGGTATGAAATCTATAAGATCCTGACCCAGTTTTGGGCCAGTTGAATTGTGTACATTTGAATTTTAGTAGACTATTGTTGTACTCAGTTACTGTTAGCCTGCTGTGAAGTTCTATATGTTCAAAGCAACTGAACTGCTTGATTCCCCTTTGGAGTTTGTTTCCTGCCCTATTTATTTCATTATAAGTTTATGATGGATCTAAAGGTTAGACCTGAGTCCTTATTCTGCTCTTGGGTTTACAGGTACACTGCTGAGTTTTCAGAAATTTATCCTTGTTCCCTGCACAGGTTGGGTCTCTCTCGCTCATGACTGCTCCTTTCTACCCTGACATTGTGACCTGGGTCTAGATAATGGGCAATAGGGCTGCCAGCTGATTCTTGTTTCCATTGCTGGTTCAAGGCTTTTTGCCTTAATGCTTCCAGTCCCGGTGTTCAGTCCTCTGACAATCCCTGGGCACTAGAATGCTCTCTGTTGGTATTGCCACCATAATCAGTTTGTGCCTCTGAACTGCACTCCTGGACAACCTCTACCCTAAAATCTCTAGAACTTTTTATCTTCCTGAGCTTCCCTTGGCTAGAAAAATGACTCACTGTAACTTTTTTTTAACTTTCTCACTCAAAATTCAGTTTGAGGTGTTATTAAAGTTGTGGTAGATGAGGTGTGTTGGGCGAGCTGGCCAAAAATGTTAGCTCTCACTTTGTCATCTTGATTTTGCCTCCATTCTCCAATTTATAGAAAAGTTAATAGGATGGAATCTGCAAAGTAGTAGGGCAGTGTAGCTTAACTTCAATTTCTGGCATGAAATTTTATGAAGTAGTGTTAAAGGAATGACTTGTTAAGGTCTTAAAAAGGGAAGTGGAGGAATCACTAAGGGAGAAACTATGACTTCATTAAGAACAAGACAAGCCAGAATAGATTCATTTCCTTTTTTGTGTGCATTACAAGAGTGGTAAATCAGGAGAATTAGTCACATTTTTTTTTTACCTTAAATTCACTAAGGCATTTTAAAAAATAAGGTTTATTGCTTATACATTATAGGCATTTCTTTATATAACTCCTCTATTTCTAAATATACAATAATATTCTAGTATACTCAAATATCACAAAAAAATGTAGCAAAGCATCTGACAACTTTTATATCATTCTTATGAGCAGAATGGAGAAATGTGAGCTAGATCATAATAGGTGAATTTTGAATTGACTGAATGGGAGTAAATTGATTGAATGGGACTAGAGTAGTAGTAATTAATTGTTCAAAGTGTACTTGAAAGAAACTCCTAGTAGAGTAAAATAGGGATCTATTTTTGATATTGAACTGCTTAAAATATTAATTACTTGAATAAAGGCTTATCAAATTTTCGAACAATAGAAAGCAAAGAGAGATAGCAAATATGTTTAATTAGTCAATATAAAAAGTATCAACAAACTAAAACAAGTAACTGAATTTAATGATTCAAAATTAATATAGAAGAATGGAGAGTTTTAAATTTCAGTTTACATTTGAAAGTTTTAATTGATTGTAAATTCAATAGCATTCCATAGTGTAACATGGATGGGGGAGTAGAAGGGAATAAACATTTGTTAAGCAATCTCTTATGTGTCAGGTACTATGCTTGGCACTTTAAAAATTGTATCTAATCTGATTCCTCAACAACTGTGGAGGTAGGTGTTATTATTATCCTCATTTTACAGTTGAGAAAATCAAAGCAGAGAGAAATTAAATGACTTGTCTATGGTCACACAGCTAGAAATTGTCTGAGGCTGGATTTAAGTTCAAGTCTTCTTGACTCCAGGCAGGGTACTCTATTTATTGCCAGGTAACCAAAAAATAATAATAATAATGTGATCTTGGGCTGCCTTCAGAGTTGTATTGTCTAGGACTAGAGGAACTAAACTATTCTATTCAGACTGCATTTGGAATTGTGTTCTCTTCTGAGTATCGCATTCGGAGGTCAGTGATAAACTTTGACTTATCAATGGGTAACTTTTCATGATGGCTTTTGGCCCCAAGACTATGTTATATAAAGATTTGTTGATGAAACCAATAAATATAGTGATAGCTCTCCTCCACTACATAAAATGATGAAGACCCTAAATTCAGAAAACATCATCAACTAGAAGATAAATGAAACAAACCACAAGGTAATTCATATGAAAAAAAACTAGAGAACATCTCACCAACCAGTTGTCTAGGATTTAACATTTTAAAAAATTATATATATACATATATATATATATATATATTTAGTTAACAAAAATCTATTTTTCTTTCCACTTTTCTGCTTTTTGGGGCTTCTTCTACTTCTACAGTCCACTTGGTATTCTGACCCTCCTGGCACCTACAATTTTAGGAACTTGACTTGTAGAGTTAATCCCTCTGCAGTCAAGAAAACTATAGTTTGGGAAGGGGAATGGCTGCTCCTAGGGCACTTGGAAGTACTGTAGAACAAACCCTTTCCCCTCAAACTTCCCCAGAGATCGCCCAGGGCAGCCTCTTATCCCTCTTTGCTACTACTGCAATTTTAGGCGTAAGACTTTTGAAATTAGTCTCCTTTAACTTCCCAGGAGGAACAATACAATCAGGGCAAACTGAGGCTCATGAATCAGACCATCCCAGAGACCCAAGAAGGAAAGTGGGAATGAGGTTTAACTTGAGGGAGAGTATTTAACAGAAATGTGAGAGCTCTCTTGAAATGTTGCTTTCTATTGTGTTAAAAGTTGATAAGCATAATTTCCTAGACCTTTACTGAAGTTATCAAGTGAAGTGCTGGCATGTGGAAGAGGAATCGGTCTTGCTCTGTTCAACCTCAGAAGGCAGGCTGAGGAGCAATGGTTAGAATTTTCAGTGTCTAATACAGGCTCAATATAATAAAAAAAGATGGAGCAATTAAAAAGTGGAATGAGTTACCTCAGAAAAAAAGGGTTACCTTTCATGAAGACTCATCAAGAAAAGCTAGATGATCAACATCTTGGGGATATGGTGGTGAAATTTCTTATATAGCTATGATTTGAACAAAATGGCCCGAGGTCCCTTCTAGCTCCGTGATTCTGTTTTCTTAGGAGAGAAGTCTCTGTGAGCAACTTATTTATCCTATTCTCAGTAGCTTCCCTTCAGGACTACCCGGATGGAACAAAGCAGATGGCTATTTGTCCTTGGCCTGGAGGGAGTAACGCATGAGAGATGAAACAGGGATATAGACTTGTCAACGACTGGCTTGAGATGATTTCATTTTATCTATATTTGGAAGATATATGAATAAAAACTTATCAGAAGAAACTATGGTCTTCAACCAATATGAACAGCTTAGCATGTGAAGAGCACTGAGCTAGGGGTTAGTGATACAAAGACAAAAACAAACTTCTTTATCCTCAAGGAACTTATCTTAAATTCCTACAATCTCCACCTCCACTTTATTTTTTAAATTATTCTCATTTCTTACAAAATCTTTACCATTTTTCTTAGAGTCAATATTGGGTATTGGTTCCAAGACAGAAGAGTGGTAAGGGCTAGGTAATAGGGGTTAAGTGACTTGCCCAGGGTCACATACCTAGGAAGTATCTGGGGTCAGATTTGAACCCAGGACCTCCTGGCTCTAGCCTGGTTCTCAATTCACTGAGCTACCCAATTGTCCCCGATCTCCCCTTTATTTTAACCACTCACCAGGCATCATACTTGACTTCTCACTGTATCTCATCCCTATATCCAATCTGTTACCAAGTTCTGTCAACTTTATCTTTGTAAAATCTCTTGCATATGTCCCCTTCACTGCTCTGACACTGCCAACCCTTAGTGCAAGGCCTTGTCACCTCGTGTCTGGACTATTTCATTAGGCTGCTGGTGGGTCTGCCTGCCTTGAGTCTTTCTTACTTTAGTTTATCTTCCCAAAGAATAGAACTGATCATGTCACCTCTTTTGTCAATAAATTCCAGTGGTTCCTTATCCCCTTCAGTATCAAATATAAAATCCTCTGTCATACAAAGCCTGTCACCCCTAATCCATTCCATCTTTTCAGTCTTTCTTACATCTTAGTCACTTCCATGTATTTTGCAAGTACAGTGACATTTGCTCTCCATCCTGCCCTATCCCACCATTCCTCGAACATGACATTCCATTTTTCCACTCTTGCTTTTTCACTGGCTGCTTTCCAGCCTGGAAGAGAGAATTCTTTCTCTCCTTTTTTTTCTGCCTGCTGGCTTCCTTTAATTCCCAGCTAAAATCTCCCATTGTTCAAGAAGTCTATCCTCATATTAGTGTCTTCCCTCTGCCTATTATCTCCAATTTATCCTGTATAGATCTCATTCCCATTATCTACCATCTAGATTGTTATAAACCTGTTGCCTCTTTCCTTTACAATCCTTGTTTCACATCTTGGCTCTAGTAAATTTTTTTTTAATTCTTCTTTCTATTGGTAACAATTCTAAGTCAGAAAGGCAAAGGCTAGGAAAATGGGGTTAAGTGACTTGCCCAGGATTATAGAGCTAGAAAGTCGGCCTAGCTACACCCCCTAGTAAGCTCTCTAGTGTAGCCCTCTGCTTATACTACTTCTCTACCTAAAAATCTTTTGGGACTTTCCCTTACCTGTTGAATATAGTATGAGTCAATATGTCACAGTGGTTCATAAGGCAAAAGCAATGAGGGCTGAAAATCATAACACCAGTAAATAGAAAGAACAGGAATCATGTTACAGAGGCCTACATAAGGTATGTGATTTGGGGCCAAGAGAGAATTCTATATGCTAAAATAAATGCTGGTCTACTTGTTAGAGCAGTAGGTAAAAGAACTCGGGAAACCTGCTTCTGCTCTCCAGGGAATCAGAGAGAAGGAAATGTTCCTTCAAAAACAAAACAAAAAAATAACAAAACAATAGCATATTAGCGTGAAATCAAAGAGGGACAAAGACCTAAAGAATCAGAGAGGAAAGCTGATCTGGGATGAAGAATGTAGAAGAAAACAGATATGAGGTTCTTACCAAAGAAGACAGAACTGAAGTAGCAGTAGTAATCTATCCTTAAGAAATGGTGATGTTGAGTCACTCGTGCTATGTGAGAGAGTTTACCAAAATCTTTGCTAAAATCTGGATTGACTGTCTACAAGGATACTTCTGCAGAAGAGTATTTCAAGTCCTTCTCCTCCCACCTCAGCTCATGCAATAACACGATGCTCTAAGCTTGGATACCTTTATCAGGCAAGAAACTTCTCTGAGTTACAGATTCAATCCAATGTATAAACGAGGGTCAAAGAATTCCTATAAAGTTCTATGGAATCAATCAGTCAATCAAAAGTATAAATCAGGTACAAGAGTGAAGTGCTTTGGATGGAAGCAGATGAGGAAATGGTTGAAAGAATTAGACATAGCTCTGGGGCTGGGTATATCATAAAAGGGATTTGAAAAAGAAAACAGTTAAACTTTGAGAGTGCTTTAAGCATTCAGAACCTTGTGTTTATAACCAGAGAGCAACAAAGAGGGTGAGGAGTGAGGCCAGAAGGATCCAACCCTTTTCCTAGGTGGCCTCCTAGACCATAAGGCTCACACCAGATCAGAGGTCACATCCAGCCTTGTCTATGTGCAGGCGTTTTACCATTATTCACACACACACACACCCTCTCCCTCTTCCTCAAATCATCACTCCCATACCATTGTTCCTATAAAAAAGAGTCAATTGACTGCCCTATGGATCAACTCACAATTCTAGTGATTCCTAAGCCATCAGTCTCCTGGGCAATCACTTCCATATACTTGTTATCCCCCCCCCAGAAGAATTTAAGATCCTTAAGCCCATCTGAGACCTTATTTTTGCACTGGTCTCTCTTATGAGTTCCTTGGGTATGGGAAACTGCCAGATGAGGGTCTACCAATTCAGGCCAGAACTTTCTTTGTAACCAAAGAATCTTAAAGAAAGGTGCCTGAAACCCTGAGACTTAAAATAATTTGCCTAGGGTCATGAAGCCTGGATGTGCTAGAGGAACAACTTGAACTCAGGCCCTTCTGGCTCCAAGGCTTCTCTCTCTGTACTTCTTCATGCTGCTTCCCTCATAGTGTTTATTACATTTTTCTTTCGCCATTCATTCGCTATTTTTTCATTCTGTTACTTCCAATCCCACAGTCACGTTTTGGCAGAGAAAATAGAAGCAACTGAAGAAATGGAACTTTCCTCCTTCTCTCTGTCATCAGTCCTCAGTGACCCATCCACCCCGAGCAGCTGATCTTTATTCTCAGCATCCACTGCCAGATTTTTTGAGCGTCAGTGTTCCTGGCAGTATTCTTAGAATCCTGGGCAATGCTTGTATATTCTTCCCTGTGCCTACCCTTGCTCCTTCTCTACATATTCAAGTGGCCCCATGGTCTCTCATCCAGGGCAGTATTTCCTTCAACAATGCCTATCTGTCTTGCACATCCTGAGTATTCTTGTTTTTGTCATCCCAGAATTTCTTTGTGGTATACCCTCAAATTGTTGGTAGTTTCCCTTGTTTTCTCTTGATATGGTGAGAATATCAATAGAGGATATAAGTTCTCCATTGGTACTCTGGGCCAGGTCATCTTTTACACCAATACTTGCATTCAATGATATGTTTTTCTTTTGTAAATTATTTATTTTTAATGTGTTGCAGCTTAAACACATCATGGAAATTGAGACATTTAATTTTGACAAAAGGGAGAAAAATTCTTATTGATTAGAACTGAAAAAGGGGCCTAGGAAGCCCTGGGAAACTGTGTGGTCCTACTGACTAGACATCTTGAGGTAAAAGGTTGAAAATCAAAAATTAGAGAGTACATCATAGAAGGAATTCTTTTCAGTATGGTCTGGTTTAGATGTTCTCTGAGGTCCCTTCCAATGATAAGATTCAGAGATTTCCCTATCACATATTCAGCATTTTAACTAAATTAGACTATTCTGGATCTCCTAATTTAACTTTGGGATCTCCAGCTTATATGCTTTAGTTTTTAAAAAAATTCTTACCTTTTCTTAGATTTGATACTATCAGTTCCAAGGTAGTGTGAGGGGGTGAAGGGATGAAGGGAGGAGGATAGGATGGATGGGAGAAAGGAGAGAGGAAGGTAGAGGAAGGGAAAGGAAGGTAGCACTCCCCAGCCCCAGTGGGGGAAATTGACCAGAGCCCTTCAGGGCTCAAATAAAAGATCAGAGAGCAACTTTAGGGTTTAGAATAGCTGGGTTTTATTTAAATTAGAAAGGGAGAGGTCTAGGAAAACTAGGAGGTAGACAGAAAGGGAAAAAGGTACCAAGAGAGAGAGATCAGGGTAGAAAGCATCAACCAGCCTCTGGGCTTGAGAGAACAGAGTGGGAAAAGGTGCCAAACTTTCTTTTTTATAATTTCTCCAACACCTCCCACAAAGAAAGTGGGAGGTGTTGGGGGAAGTTGTAGCAGGGAGCCCTGGGAGACATAGTCTTCCAGGGCTTACAATATTTTTAAATGCCACAGCAGAAGAGTAGTAATGGCTAGGCAATTGGAGTAAAGTGACTTGCCCACAGATGTACTGCAATGAAGGGTCTGTAGCCACATTTGAATACAAGACCTCCCATCTCCAGGTCTAGACATCTATTCACTGGGCTACACAGCTGCTCCTCCAATTGGTGTACTTTTGATCACATGGTTCTTCCATTTATTCATATGAATAATTCTCTCCTTTCTTCAAGGTCAAACCTAAGTACCATACCTCCATGAAACTTTCTCCCAATTTCTAGTTGTGATCTCTTTTTTTCCCTTGTAAAGACTAAAAATATTTTTATAAGATGTAAAAAAATTCTTTTAAAATTGTATTTTTATATTGGCCAAATATAACTAATTTGCTTTTCTTTGAAAAAGGCCAGTTCAAAAGATAATTATTGTTATTTGATGTTTTTTTAAACCCTTGTACTTTGGTGTATTGTCTCATAGGTAGAAGATTGGTAAGGATGGGCAATGGGGGTCAAGTGACTTGCCCAGAGTCACACAGCTGGGAAGTGTCTGAGGCCGGGTTTGAACCTAGGACCTCCTCTCTCTAGGCCTGACTCTCACTCCACTGAGCTACCCAGCTGCCCCCTGTTATTTGATTTTAAAAGTCATTTTTCCTTGGAACAAATTTACTTCAGAAAAATTTAAAAAAATCTGGCCCAGGTATATTGATTGTGTAGGGATTTTATGGCATTAGATGGAGAAAAATCTTTTTCATGTACACACTTATACTATATTTTTGATGTTACAATGTGCTTAAACAATGATGAAGTGATTTATGGTATAGTCTTTTGTTGATTCACTGTAGAGACTTAAGAAAGTGCTGAGACTCATCAGAAAAGTAAAATTTGGTTCAGCTTAGCTGATTATATATCCATAATAAATACAATGAAGTCCACATATGTATATATATTTGCATATATGCAAACACATTTTGGAAATTCTTTAAAATGTTTAAACTACATGCAGGTAATGAAAGCAATAATATTGCTAATTCCTAGATAATTATTTCTTTTCTTTTTCTTTAAAAAAACCCTTACCTTCTGTCTTAGAATCAATATTATATATTGGTTCCAAGGCAGAAGAGCAGTAAGGACTAGGCAATGGGGGTTAAGTAACTTTCCTCTAGAAGTGTCTGAGGCTAGATTTGAAACCACAAACCCTTGTCTCTAGGTCTGGCTCTTTATCCATTGAGCTATCTAGCTGCACTATCATTTCTTTTCTGGAGAAATGTGATTGTACCATATAGAATAGGACCCGAAGAGCTTGCCACCAATCACAATTCAGTTTTCCCATAATACAATGAAGGTGAACCTGGCTTTTGATGAAATAGGCTATAATGCGGAAAATATCCTGTAAGAGAATGAATAAAAGTATTCATCAAGGTTAAAAATATTATTTTAGGATGGGCATTCATTTCATTCTGTTTCTTGGGATGCTTCTATAATTACACTAATTAGCACATTTACAAATAACAAATAGGTAAGGCTGAAAGAATACTTTTGTGTCCTAGATTTCTGAAGGAAATAAGGAATTTGATTTTGTCTACTGCATAGATTAAGCATTAATCATCATTTAAGACCATACTCCTGAAGGCAGATCACTTACTTCAAATACAGAACTTCTATTTCCTTATAAAAAGAACAATTTGTCACTTTCTCAACAGATACCAGGTGAACTTCACAATAAAAATAATGCTTTACAGTAATCTGTTGAAAGATGTCCCAGATGGATGTGGCAGAGAGATAGCTCTCCTCCCACTACACAAAACAATTCAATTAAAAAGCCCCTGAATTCAGAAAATCCAACATTAACTAGAAGATAAATGAAACAAATTATGAGGTAATTCTTCTGAAAAACAAAACAAAACAAAAAACCAAAAAAAAACCCCTAGAGAACACCTCATCAACCAGTTGCCTAGGGTTTAATATTTTAAAAATTAGATATATTTTTAAATTAACAAAAATCCATTTTTTTAATTCTTTCCGTTCTTCTGCTATTTTGGTTTCTCTCTCCACTTCTAACAGTCCATTTGGCATTATGATCTTCCTGACACCTGCAATTTTAGGCACTTGATTTTTGGAGTTAATCCTTTTGCCATTGAGAAAACTACAGTTTGGGAAGTGGGAGTAGTATTCCTAGGGCAGGAGGAAGTACTATAAGCATTGGGTGCCCTCCCCTCAAAAATTTTCCCAGAGGGGGCAGCTAGGTAGCTCAGTGGATTGAGAGTCAGGCCTAGAGACGGGAGGTCCTAGGTTCAAATCCAGCCTCAGACACTTCCCAGCTGTGTGACCCTGGGCAAGTCATTTGACCCTCATTGCCCACCCTTACAACTCTTCCACAAAGGAGCCAATACATAGATGTTAAGGGTTTAAATTTTTTTTTTTCCCCAGAGATGGCCCAAGGCAGCCTTTTACCCCTCTTGGCTGCTGCTGCAATTTCAGCCCTTCTTCTTAAATTAGTCTCTGAGTTTTCTAGGGAAATCATACTATCAGGGAAAGTTGAGGTCCATGAATCAGACCATCTCTGAGGCCTGAGAAAGAATGGGGGATGAGGTTTGGGAAAGAAGGCAATGGAGAGCTATGAAGTCTGAGGTATTAAGATAGTGGAGGGGAGAAGAGACTAGAAATAAAGAAATAACTAAATTAATATGGAAACAAGTAGCTAGAAGAAATAATAGAGGGCTGAGAAAAGGCTAAATTGGAAAAGTTTTTAGGACCTCTCCTAACAGCAGTAGAAGTCAGACTCTGTTTATATACTTTTATTATATATAAAGCCTTTTTTTTTAGCATAAATTTGAACTATGTTATGTCAAAGACCTTTTTTCATTTGTTGTAGTTTGGTTGTTTTTAGTTCTTACTGAGATTAATTATGTTATATGTTTTTTTTTTCCTACTGTGCCTTACTAAAGTCTCAGCCTTGGATCACTCCCACCATCTGCTGCCTTCACTCCTACACATGTACTACTGAACAGAGGTGGAGGAAATCATGCCACCATTCGGACTGTTATCAAGAAATAATATGTAAATAATCTGAGTATGGTCAAATGAAATGCAGTTTGGGTCAAAGGAGGGATAAAAGGGATATAGGGAGATTATAAGGTGATTTGTGGAGGAATGAAGGCAAGGGAAGGTATGTGGGAGATAGAGGAAATGGGGTATGTAGGAGAGGGCAGCTCAAACAGGTTTATTCCCCGAGACTTGAGAAGGAGGATACAGGGAGGAAACTAGGGCCAGTAAGAAACGTTTAGGTCTGACTGGAGGGTTTCTCTTGTCAGTTTCTAAAATCTCTTGAGGGAGGGGTCGAGAGGGCCCCTCCCTGTCAGTCAAACTGAGGGCTGGAGGAAGTCTTGAAGGTGGGTACTTCCTGTCAAGATGGATGCCTCAGTTGTCTCAAGGAATAAAGGAAAATGATTCCTTCCCCATGAGCCCTTAATTTTCCACACAATGACTCACCAGAGGGTTTGAATAGGTAACAAGAGGATTTATTGATACCAGGGTCAGTTAGAAGGGTGGAGGGGTTCAGGGTTTTCTAACTGCTGCTAGGGAGAGGGTGAGGGTGGGGGATGGGTTGCCGAGAGGTTTAGACTGAGAGAGTCTGGCTCTCCCAGTCAGGAAGATTTGCCTGCCTTTTAAGTAAAGTCTTTATCAAAGCTAGGGGTAACTTATTTGAGGATACTCCAATTATCTAAAGAAACTAAACCCACAATATTCAATCACCAAGTCCTCTCTTCCAACCAGAACCCAAAGGAAAATCAGGAAAGGGGAGGGATGGAGATGGGAGATCAGGGAGAGGTCCAGAGAAATGAGATAGGTCCAAATTTCCCCAAAACAAAATAAGCACAGGCCAAGGCCGAAGCAATTAGGCCAAAGCCGAAAGGCCAAAGCAAAAGCCTCCAGCCACAGCGAAAGCCAGAAGGCAAAAGCCTCATCAGTTGGAACTTCACCTCTATTTATAGCTTTAAATTCTAACTGACTTTCTGAAGATTTTAAGATGTTTAACTGACTTTTTGTGACCGTTAGAAATTACAGAAGGAAAAAGTTTCTGTTAGTTGCCTTGCATTACAGGACTAGGCCCACTACAAATTCACGTTACACAATGCCTTCACTGCTGCTAGGCAATCCTCCTAAACCTCCCCAATCAACTCATGATCCCGTTTATCATAAAGGCTCTTTCAAACCATTTTTTTGTCCTATCTCCCATGGCTCCCGCTCCCCTTCACTTCTCAGGCTCCTTTGCTGGACCTTAGTTATTTGGTTTTGTCCTGCTCCTTTTCTCTTCTCCTTCTCTATCACTTCTCTAACTAATACTATGCTTGGTGATCTCATCCACTCCCAGGGATTCCATTATCATCACTAAAGGGATGATTCTCAAATCTGTTTAGTCAGACTTACCTCTCTGTGGACTGACAGTCTGCATCTCTATCAGATATCTCAAAATGGTTATCAACTAGAAGCCTTAAACTCAATACCTCCAAAGCAGAAGTAACTTTCCCCCTACATTCTCCCATTTCCAAACTTCCCTATTACTTTCTAGGGTATCGGCATCCTTCCAGTGCCTGAGGCTTACACCTAGATGTCATCCTCTACTCCTCGCAGTGGCTTCTTGCCCTCATATCCAATCTGTTGCCAAAGCCTGTGATTTCACCTTTGCAGTGTCTCTCAAATCCCCCTCTCCTCTTCTAATACTGTCACCACCTCTGTGAAGGTCCTTATTTCCTTGGATTATTGCAATAGTTTGCTACTTGGTCCGTCTGGTACAAATTCCTCCTTACACCAGTCCATTTTCCATTTGGTAATCAATGATTTTCTTAAAATCAATTAGTCCAATTGTGACATTAAACTCCAGTAGTTCCAGGATCAAATACAAAATCCTCCAGGCCCTCCAGGACCTTCACTGCCCACCCCAACCCCATCTGAGTCTACTTACACCTTACAAATTCCCCCCATTGCCACCATGTCTTGACCCAATGGCACTGGCCTCCTTATTGTTCCTCAAACAAGACATTCAAACACCAAGGAGTGTTCTCCTTACTTGTCTACCTCCTGAATTCCTTCATATGTTACCTTCTAGAGCAATGATTCCCAAAGTGGTCACCAAAGTGGGTGCTGCAGAGATCCAGGGGGGCGGTGATGGCCACAGGTGCATTTATCTTTCCTATTAATTGCTATTAAAATTAAAAAAAATTAATTTCCAGGGGGTGCTAAGTAATATTTTTTCTGGAAAGGGGGCGGTAGGCCAAAAATGTTAAGGAACCACTGTTCTAGAGGAAGCCTTTCTTAATGCCTTCTAGTTTTAGTACCTTACCTCTGCTAGTTATTTCCTATTTGTCCCATGGATAATTTTTTGGTATATAGTTGTTTGCATGGTGTCTCTGTGATACTGTGAGACCTCTGAAGGCAAGAATTGCCTTTTGCCTGATTTGGTATCACCAGTGCTTATCACTATGTTCAGTGCATAGTAGTGCTTAATAAATTTTTATTGACTGAATGGTTGTAGCCCCCATTCTGAGCTATTCCCCTCCAATTTGTACTAGTAGCTTATTTCTGCTGGGGGATATTCTCTATTCAAAGTATTCTGTGGAGCCCCATCCTTAAATTCTCAGTTGTACATTTGCCTTTCATAATCAGTGAGTTGATAGAACTAGTTCAAAGCAAGGAAATTTACTGAAATGACATAGAATGAATAATAGTAGCAAAATATCATTCCTACCACCTTGAGATGCATTCTCCCACACAGACACAAATTATAAGTGAGAATGAAAAAAAAACAAATAAAGTAAACAATTGGTTAACTTGATTAAAAAAGAAAGAAGAAAACCAAATTACTAGCATCAAAAATGAAAAAGGCAAAATCACAACCAATGAAGAAGAAATTAAGGCAATTATTGGAAGCTATTTTGTCAAAATATATACCAATAAATCTGACAACTAAGTGAAATAGATTAATACCTACAAAAATATAACTTCCCAGATTAATAAAAGAGGAAATAAAACACTTAATCACATCACAGAAAAAGAATCTGAAAAAAAATACCCACTAATGAACTCTCTAAGAAAAATAGGCCAAGGCCAGTTGGATTCACAAGTGAATTCTATCAAACATTCAAAGAACAATCCAATAATCCATATTTAGAAAAAATAGGGGAAGAAGGATTATTTTTGTGAAGATATATGTGAAATAAATATGGTATTGATACCTAAGCCAGGAAGAACCAAAACAGAGAAAGAAAATTCTAGACCAAT
Source organism: Gracilinanus agilis (assembly GCF_016433145.1). Taxonomy (NCBI): domain Eukaryota; kingdom Metazoa; phylum Chordata; class Mammalia; order Didelphimorphia; family Didelphidae; genus Gracilinanus; species Gracilinanus agilis. The sequence continues at coordinate 129,969,740 of NC_058131.1, read as the reverse complement.
CTTCTTATTTGAATATGGATGCAAACAGTTTAAATAAAATACTAGCAAGGAGATATTATATCACAAAAATCATACTCCATGATCAGGTGGGTTTTATATCAGGAACATAGGGATGGTACAATATTAGGGAAACCATTGGCATAATTGATCATATTAATAACAAAACCAACAGAAACCACATGATTATTTCAATAGGTGCAGAAAAAGAAATGGACAAAATACAAAACCCATTCCTTGTAAAAGATATTAGAAAACATTGGAATAAACTCAAAGTGATAAATGACATCTACCTAAAACCATCAACAAGCATTATCTATAGTGGGGATAAACTAAAAACCTTCCCAATAAGATCAGGTATAAAGCAAGGAGGCCCATTATTACCACTGTAATATTACTATCGTAATATAAATATTTGCTATAGTAATCAGTACAGAAAAATAAAATGAAGGAATTAGAATAGGCAATGAAGAAACAAAGTTATAACTCGCTGCAGATGATATGATGATATAACTAGAGAATCAACCAAAAAACTAATTGAAATAATTAACAACTTCAACAAAGTCTTGGGATACAAAATAAACTCATAAATAATCAGTGTTTCTATTTGCCAGCAAAAAAAATCCAACTGCAAGAGATAGAAAAGGAAATTGCATTCAAAACAACTCCTAACTATATAAAATACCTGCGGATATATCTATCAGCAGCTATAGAAAAACAATTATGAAACACTCTTCACACAAATGAAGTCAGACCTAAACAACTGGAAAGACATTAATTGTTTGTGGATAAACGAAACCAATACAGTGAAAACTACAATCCACCTAAATTGATTGGCCTATTAAGTGCCATACCATTCAAAGTATCCAAAAATTACATCAAAGAACTAGAAAAAACAATAAAGTTCATCTGGCAGAATAAAAGGACAAGATTATCAAGGGAATTAATGAAAAAAATATGAAGGAGGCCAGGTTGTATCAGATATCAAACTACACTATAAAGTAGTAATCATTAAAACAATCTGGAAACTGGCTAAGAGTGGTGTTTACTCTTAGATTAGGTAATTAATGGAATAGCTTAGGTAATCAGCACATAGCCATTAATGTCCATAGTGATTTAATAAACCTAAAGATCAAAACTTTTGGGGAAAGAACCCATTATTTGACAAAAACTCATAGGAAAACTAGAAAGTGGTGTGGCAGAGATTAGATATGGACCAACATCTCATACCATACACCAGGATAAAATCAAAATTGATTTAATACACTAGGATAAGTCAAAACTGATACTTGATCTAGGAATAAAGAGTGATGTCATAAACAAACTAGGGGAACATGGAAAAGACTTTCCCATCTTAGAACCAGATAAATCTAATCATAAAATAATCTAGAAAGAAGTTAAGAAGGTGAATAGCATTTTAGAAAAGTTAGATATCATAGACTTCTGGAGAAAAATGAATAAGAATAAAAAGGAATAAATCATTTTCTCAGCAGTATATGGAACCTATACAAAATTGACTATATATTAGCACATAAAAACCTCACACTCAAATGCAGAAAAGCAAAAATATTAAATGCATTTTCTTCAGATAAAAATACAATAAAATTGCACTTAAAATTATTTTTAAATTTTATTTTTTAATTTAAAAATTATATTCAAAAAAGGCCTATGAAAAGTTGGATTAAATTATCTAAATAAAATGAATCTAAATTATCTAATCCTAAACAATGAGTGAGTCAAAGAACAAATTATAGAAACAATAATTTCACTAAAGAGAAAGATAATCATGAAACACACCAAAATTTATGGGTTGTAAACAAAGCATTACTTAAGGGAAATTTTATATATCTCTGAATGTTTATATCAGTAAATAGAAAAAAGAGCAGATGAATAAATTGGGCATGCAACTAAAAAAAATTGAAAAAGAACAGATTAAAAATCCTCAATTAAACATCAAGTCAGAAATCCTGAAAATCAGAGATTAATAAAATTGAAAGGAAGAAAACCACTGAACTAAAGTATAAGACAAAAGAACAAGATTTATTAAAAAACAACAAAATAGATAAAACATTGGTTAGTTTGATTTTTTTAAAAAAGAAGAAAATCAAATGGCCAGTATCAAAAATGAAAAAAAAAAGTGAATTGACCACCAATGAAAAGGAAGGAAAAGTAATTATTAGGAGCTCATTTGTCCAATTATAGGTCAGTAAATGACAATCTAAGTGAAATGGATGAATATTCATAAAAATATAAAATGCAAAGTAGATTAACAGAAGAGGAAATGGAATACTTAAATAACTGTCTCAGAAAAAGAAAGTGAATAAGCCATCAGTGAATCCCTAAGAAAAAATCCCCAAGGTCAGATGGACTCACAAGTGAATTTTATCAAACATTTAAAGAACAATTAACTCCAATACTATGTAAATTATTTGTAAAAATAGGTGAAGGACCATATCTATAACATAACCAACAGAAATCATATGATTATCCTAGTAGATCTGGAAAAAAGTTCTTGACAAAATACAATACCCATTCCTATTAAAAACACTAGAAAGCAAAAGAATAAATGGAGATTTCCTTAAAATGATAAGTAGTATTTATCCAAAACCTTAAGCAAGCATTACTTGTAATGAGGATAAATAGAAGCCTTCCCAAGAAAGTCAGGGAGGGGTGAAGCAAGGTGAAGCAAAGCTTTCCAAGAAAGTCAGAGGTGAAGCAAGCAAAGATGCCCATTATCATCACGATTACTCAATATGCTGGCTATAGCAATAAGAGAAGAAAAATAAATTGAAGGAATTAGAATAGGCAATGAAGAAATGAAATTATCACTCTTTAAAAATGATGTGATCTTAGATTTAGGGAATCAACTAAAACCAAGTGAAATAATTAACAACTTCAGGAAAGTTGCAGGATATAAATTCAACACATAAATCATTAGCATTTCTATATACTACAAACAAAACATAGCAAGAAAGAGATAGAGAAATTTCATTTAAAATCACAGCAGATCATATAAAATACTTGGGAGTCTACCTGCCAGAATAAACCCAGGGATTCTAGGGACACAATGACAAAACACCTCTCACACTCAAATAAAAGACAGATCTAAACAACTGGAATAACAATAATTATTCATGGATAGACTGAGCCAATATAGTAAAAATGACAATTTTACTTTAGTTAATTTACTTGCTCAGTATTACACCATTAAAGCTATGAAAGAATTATTTTATAGAATCAGAAAAATAATCATAAAATTCATCTGGAAGAACAAAAGGGCAAGAATAACATGGTAGCGAAAAAGATGTGAAGGAAGGTGTATCTCAAATTGTATCAGAAAGTGGTCATCATCAAACCAAGCTAGTCCTGGCTAAGAAATTGAGTGTCAGATCAATGGACCAGATTAGGTAACCACAGTAATCTAATATTTAATAAGCCAAAGATCTAAGCTTTTGGGACAGGAATTCACTCTTTGATAACAACTGCTAGAAAAAAAATGGAAAATGGTATGACAGATACTAGGTAGAGACTAACATCTCACACCGTATACCAAGATAAAGTCAAAATAGGTACATGATTTAGATCTACCCTAAGCAAATTAGAAAATCATGCAATAATTTTCCTATCAGATTTATGCATAAGGGAAAATATATATGCAAACAAGGGATAGAGAGCATTTATGAGATGTAAAAAGTATAATTTTTTGATAATGATAAATTTAAAAGTTTTTGCAGAAACAAAACCAATGCAACCAAGACTAGAACAAAAGCAGAAAGCAGTGGGGTGGTGGAAATTTTGCAGCAAATATCTCATTTATCAAAGATATAGAGAACTGAATCAAATTTATAATTATAAAAGTCATTACCCAGTTGATAAATGGTCAAAGGATATGAAAGGTAGCTTTCAAATGAAGAAACAGCACTATTTATATTCACTAGAAAAATGCTCTAAAATCACTATTAATTAGAGAAAAGCAAACAGTCTTGAGGTACTACCTCACACCTATCAGATTATAACAGAAAAGGAAAATGATAAATGTTGGAGAGAATGTGGAAAATAGGACACTGATGCAATGTCGGTGGTGTTGTCTAACTATTCTAGAGAGTAATCTGGAACTATGACCAAAGGGCTACAAAATTGTGCTTTATCCTTTGATCCAGCAATACTACATGCTCTATAACATGCATACTACATACTATTATGCCCATTTTCCAAAAAGTTTTTTAAAAAGGAAGAAATATCTGTTTGTAAAGCAAAGAATTTGAAATTGAAAGGTTGCCCATCAATTGGAAAATAACTGAACAAGTTGTGATATAGATTGTAATAGAATACTATTGTGCTATTGGAAATGGTGATCAGGATAATATCAGAAAAATCTAGAAAGACTTCCATGAACTGGTGCAAAGTGAAGTGAGCGGAACCAGGAGAACATTGTGATCAACTGTGAATGACTTAGCAATTCTCTGCAATACAATGATCTATGACAATTTTAAAGAACTTATAATAAAAAATTCTACTTGCATCCAGAGAAAGAACTGATAGTCTAAATGCAGAATGAAGCACACTATTTTTCATTTTATTTTCTTCAGATTTTTTAAATGTGTCTTCTACAGAATGACCAATAGGGAAATATATTTTATATGATATCATATGTATGACATATAAAATTTCTTGCCATGTCAGGAAGGGGCTAAGGGAATAATAGAGGGAGATAATTGGGAGCTAAAATTTTTAGAAAAGCAAATCAAAACAACTCTGAGGTATCACCTCACACCTAGCAGGTTGGCTAAAATGAAAGAAGGGGAGAGTAATGAATGTTGGAGGGGATGTGGCAAAATTGGGACATTAATGCATTGCTGGTGGAGTTGTGAACTGATCCAGCCATTCTGGCTGGCAATTTGGAATCATGCTCAAAGGGCTATAAAAGAATGCCTTCCCTTTGATCCAGCCATACCATTGCTGGGTTTGTACCCCAAAGAGATCATAGATAAACAGACTTGTACAAAAATATTTATAGCTGCGCTTTTTGTGGTGGCAACAAACTGGAAAAGGAGGGGATGTCCTTCAATTGGGGAATGGCTGAACAAACTGTGGTATATGCGGGTGATGGAATACTATTGTGCTAAAAGGAATAATAAACTGGAGGAGTTCCAGG
>NC_058131.1:129794390-129964580 GCF_016433145.1 Gracilinanus agilis | reverse complement strand
ATGGAATACTATTGTGCTAAAAGGAATAATAAACTGGAGGAGTTCCAGGTGAACTGGAGAGACCTCCAGGAACTGATGCAGAGTGAAAGGAGCAGAGCCAGAAGAACATTGTACACAGAGACTGATACACTGTGGTAAAATCGAATGTAATGGACCTCTGTACTAGCAGCAATGCAATGACACAGGACAGCTCTGAGGGATTTATGGTAAAGACGCTACCCACATTCAGAGGAAGGACTGCAGGAGAGGAAACATATAAGAAAAACAACTGCTTGAACGTATGGGTCAGGGTGGACATGATTGAGGGTGTGGACTCGAAACTACCACACCAATGCAACTACCAACAATTTGGAAACTGGTCTTGATCAAGGACACATGACAAAACTAGTGGAAATGCGCATCGGCCATGGGTGGGGGGAGTGCGGGGGGCAAAGGGGAAAGGAGGAGCATGAATCATGTAACCATGTTAAAAATGAATATTAATAAATGTTTAAAAAATTTTTAGAAAACTAGAATTAAAATTGTTTTTACATGTATTTGGGAAAAATAAAATATTGAAAGGTTAAAAAATAAAGAAATTAAGAAGTTACAAGAGAAATTTAAGTAAGTCAAGGAAACTTCTGAATAACAGCTAAAGAAGGAGAGGGAGATAATGTAGAGCATTTATCAACTACAGAATTCCAACTTCTGGGAGAGCAGGTAGAAGACTTCTTTCAAAATCAGTCTAATCAACTGGAGGATCCTGATGATCACTTTTTATCCTTTTTTCAAGTGGATAAAATAGATTCTTTATACCTGGCCTCTTAAAAAGGAATTCCCTCAACAGTCAGTCAAGAGTTGGGTTTGATTGGCCCCTTCCCTGTCCCCAAATGCCTTATGATCATCCTGATTCAGGTACAATTAAATCATACCTTTTGAGGGGAACATTTACTCTCACCCTGAAAAGGGATGAGGCTTTAGCTGTAGGTATTTAGTGCCAGGCTCCCATATATGCCTGGATAGATCAACTGGTTAAGTTTGAGTGGGGGACTGGAACAGCTGCAGCAGCTCTCCACACAAATAGGGACTCTGGGAATTATGGTAGGTGATATAATGGCCAATGCCATGCGAGGTGGGCAGATTGGATGATACACTCTCCCATAAGGAACTTTGTATTTGGTTTTTAAAACGGGGAGTCACTGATTGCCAGACTAAGGAGGTGTTAGTAAAATTATATTAAGATATCCACATTTGGGTTTGAAATGGTGTTTCTATCCCTTTGAAAATTTGACGTTCCTGAATAATTCCCACACTACTTCATTGATAGGTCCTCTATTCCCCCCTGGCATATTAGCTTTTTACACACAAGTCTTTATGTCCATTTTTTGGCAATTATTAGAATTGTGTCCTCTTTGGGCAAGAGGAGCTTTAGCCATAAGAGCAGAGGCTGTGTGCCAGGGTTACTAGAACCAGGAAAGTTAATGGACATTGATAAAAGAAATAGAATTAAATGTTGTGAATCAGATTATTCTGCTGACCAATAGGCCAACTGCAGGCATGAATGGAAGCCAGGGTATGATAATATACAAAAATCATAACATTATTATTCTTAATCTTCTGAATAGAGATCTTTTAATTGATATGAAATGGTAAAGCCAGCTATTTAGAAATGGAGATACTCAAGTATGATTTGATTGTCATGACATCAAGATTTCAAAACCTCAAATGTTCTAATAAATTTAAGGTCCTGGATTAAATTAAGGTCCTATAGTAAATTTAAGGTTCAGAACTTTTATATGTAACTTACTTTTTTTAATTCTTTACAACTAGTAGGCCTTTAAAATTTTTTTCTCCATCAAGAAGTACATTTTCCTAAATTTTATTTTCTACTTTGAAAAAGAAAAAAAAAGGACCATCTTTAGTTGGAACTCTTTGTTTTTAACTATTGTTGTGATCAAAATTTTATATCACAACAACTGCTTTAAATGCTTTTTTGGGTTCTTGTGGTTATTATGACTGTTTTGAACGAGGAGTATACTAGTCAAACGAACACAGAAGAATCCCCATTGGTAACATAGGAGCACACTAATTTTCTTTCTTTTTTTTTTTTAGCACCCTAATTTCTGCTGAGAGTTTTAGCTTAAATAAATGCCTTTGTTCAAGTAGAGGTGGATAAAATAGTGCTTGTTTGGGTTTCAGTTGTGGTGACTGATCAGGCAACTGAACTGTGAGTATAGATATCATGAGTTCTTAGGAATTACTTGTGGTAGACTCTATGAAAGTTATTATGGGTAAAGCTAAATGGAAGCCCTTGGAGTTGTCTAAACTATCTTACATAGTTGATATTAAACAATGTTGAGTTCTAGGATGAGAGTAAAAGATATCTCCTCTTTAGTAATAAAGATGAAGAAGGATGTAATAGTTGGTTATATAAATTCCTCTTATAATAACCTGTGTGGCTAGTAAAGAAGGTGGATGGTTATTATTAGAAATTAAATATTATTAGAAGTTAAGTGAATTATATATATATGCATATATATAATAAAATAAATTATATTATTAGAAGTTAAATGAAGTCATTATGCTGATTGTTGCAGTCATTCCTGATCTTTTCAATATGGTGAACCAGAGAACTCAGGCTCTAGAACAGTGATTCCCAAAGTGGGCACCACCGCCCCCTGGTGGATGCTGCAGCGATCCAGGGAGGCGGTGATGGCCACAGGTGCATTTATCTTTCCTATTAATTGCTATTAAAATTAAAAAAAAATTAATTTCCAGGGACACTAAGTAATATTTTTTCTGGAAAGGGGGTGGTAGGCCAAAAAAGTTTGGGAACCACTGCTCTAGAAGAATAGTAAAAGGTTACTGATCTTACCAGTGCTTTCTTTTCTATCTCTGAGCCTGTGATTATGAAGACCCAGTGGGTCTGCAGTGTTGAATTTCCTTCGGAGACTAAGTGAAAAGTGTTAAAAGTTAATATAGACCACTTCCCAGCTGTGTGACCCTGGGCAAGTCACTTGACCCCCATTGCCCACCCTTACCACTCTTCCACCTATGAGACAATACACCGAAGTTAAGGGTCTAAAAAAAAAAGTTAATATAGAATTTTAAAGATGAATACTTTAGGATGAATTTCTAAATTCATCCTAAAGTATTCGTCTTTACCTTCCTCATCTGGAAAATAAGGGGCTATACTTCACGAGCCCTAAGGACTCATTTGTCTTTAAATATTTGACCTCAATTTTATTAAATATCTTATCTGAAAGAAAAAAAAACTAAAGAAAAGTAGCAATAGTTTTTTCATTTTGGTGTTCACAACTTTTTAAATGTATTTTCAGTGAAATCAAACATTATAAAGTTTCTTTATGAAACAATTGTTGATATGACACACAATCCCTTTTGTTGATAATGTAGGAAAAATGAAATACCAATGGAAATTACAAAAAGGATTATAGATTTGGTAAAATGATATATAATTTCCTAAGCCACACATATATAATTCTAGAAGAGTAGATTTTGTTCAGGCCATATGGTTTTCTTCTGACATAAAAGTCAAACAAAATGTGCCAATCTCTTGCATTATCCGACTTTTTGTAAAGCAAATACTTTATTTATGAAATAATTTTATGAACGGAAATATATTTTAAATGATTTGTCTTGTTGTTTGGCATTCTATAAGACATAAGTCAGTGGCTATGGAGTAACAAAATTACTAGATCAAAACAATTTAAAATTGATTTTCAAAAGCACTGATTTATGCTGTGTTTTTTCCCACAATAGAAAAAAATGAAATATGTAATACTTTTCTAGGCTGCCCAACCTCTGCTGGTATATTACATGTAAATGCTTTAGATAATGAAGGCTCAGATGATATGTTAATAAATATAGTACATTTAAAATGCTATTAAAGTTATTCATTTCAATTCATCTCATTTGTAAATTTTTCTACTTTATTTTTATTAAATAGAAAAATATGAAAATTAATTTTTTAGTATTTTAATCCTGGAAATCTATAATTTACTGTGTAAGTGGTAAATAGTATTTAAATTCTATGAAATTTGTTCTTATTCTCTAGTTTCATAGGAATAACTTTCACCATTTAGAACATATTAATAAAACTAAGTATATCAAACATAATTTCTTACTGAAATTGCCATAGGAATCTTCCTATAATACCTAAAATATATTCCAGCATCACAGACAACAATGCAATTCAACTCAACAGGCTCTATGATAGGCTTTAGAAATAAAAAACAAAAAGGAAACAGGTCCTGCCTTTAAGGAACTTATATTTAACAAAGATAGCATTATGCAGTAGAGGTTTCAAGAGATTTAATTCTTAAACTGACCTCTTTTGGTTGTACCTTACATTCTTTGCACAATACCAAATACAAGCACAAGATAAGTAAAATAGAAATTTAACATGTAAAGTATTTATACTTGGCTATTTTAAATTTATTATTCTGCAGGAGCATAATGGTGAATCTTGAAGATAAGTTAACATGTAGGTATTCTGAATCATTTCTCATGGACATATAGACAGTCATATAACTATTTGAAAATGTCATAAAGACAAGACTTTCATTTATCTATTATCAACCTATTTTTAATCTCTCTACCAATGATAAAAGAGCTTTAACCTTAATCCCTAAAAACCAAGAATAAAGAAATCATATTCTTTACCTGTGTGGGGCTAAAGTAGATCATTGCTATTTTCTAAGTCAGTCTTTACCACTTGACAAAGAAGTCACAAAATTGTAGACCTAGAGATAGTAAGGCCCTTCCTACTCCTGGGCTGCTGACTTAAGGATCAGAGTAGAAAATGTTTAAATCAGCAAAGAAGTATATGATTGAAACAGTAATTAAGTACAGGATTCATTGACGCCCACAAAAAAGTAAAACCATGATGAAGAAAATTTCTAGCTAGCTGGAGAAAAAATTGGAAAAAATAGAGCAAGTATTATGGAGGATGAGATGGCATGGATGGGTTTGTAATGCTCATAAAAGGAGGCCACAGTCACATTGATGGGATCATAGATTCATTAAAGTATCAAAGTAATTTTATTCAAGTTACGACCTCTCTGAGGCTGTTTCTCATTTGTATAATGGATATAATAATACCTGCGTATACCTGGTAATGATGAAACTGCTTTGCAAATGTGATGCCGAGTAGAGGGCTGAATGTGGAAGCCTTGGGTTCATACCTTGCTTTTTATAGAACCACCTCTAGGTTCTTGGACATCACTGTTTTGGGCCTTGAAGTCTTCAAAAGTAAAATGAAGGATCTGGATGAAATGATCTCTAAAGTCCTCTTTTCTTGATTTAAATCCATGACCCATAAAGCTCTACCCAAACAAGTCTTATGAATACTGAATTTTAGAAGGTGATCAGTATGGATTTTCTAAATAACAAAGTTCTCCAGGTATTTTGGTATATTGATTTCTCTTATGAGCATCATCAACTGTCATAGATCAATTCTTTTTCCCACTGTTGTGTGTCCCCAAAGTCTTAGTACGGCTCTAAGTTCTACATCATCTAACCTTCAATGTGGCCTACAGCTACATTAACACATAAGGAACATTCTGGATGAACTCTTATTTCCCTCTGTCTTTGCACTCATCATTCTTCAAAAACTACAACCAAATGAAGGCCCATCCCCGAATAAAACATTAAATTTCCAAGAAAAAAAATGAGGAAAGTTATGTTTATAAGTGTTATTCAAAGGATAAGCACTTAATTTAAAAAAAAATACATGGTTTGTTAGCTTTAAAAAATGCCAAATTCTGTCTAATACTATGTGTCTAAATGGTTTTATTGGTGTTTCAAGAAATTCATTAAAGGAGAAGCTGAAACACAAAATGTGACTTGAACAAATTCCATTCAAGCTTAGAATGACTGTAGTTTACTTTTAAGCAGTAATGTGCGCCAGTGAGTAATGCATTTTAAGGGAGTGGTAATTTGCCCCGGTTGTTATATTTCATAGTCCCAGGATACTGAGAGGAAATATCAGACACTGGGTTTTTACTGTAAAACTATCCAACATCACTTGTTTTCCAGTGGACTCACAGCCAAGTTGACTTGAACTTCCACAAAGCTGCCAAGTAGAGTCTGTGGTACAGTGCATAACAGTAGAAAGCCCTCTCCCACGGCTATTAGAGACCATTCATCTGGGAGCCTGGGAAAATGCCTCTGACTGACGGAATTATCTGGAGTAGCCTGGCAGGTGTTTGCTTCCCAGCAAGTTCTGGCACCTGCATGGCTCCCTTGCTGAATCCAGCAAAGTCTTCTCCAAAGCCACAAGGCAGGCTCAAGGAAGCCAACTGTCTACCCAAAACATGTCTCTATTTGAGATGGTCTCTTAATCAGAAGGACAATTTTATAAACCCCTTTTCCTAAATATCATTTTTCTTATTGCTTGTCATCTTTGAATAATACAGAGGTCTTCCTGAGAAGTTGTGCAGTGTGTGGTGGAGAGAGGGCTCTCCTCGAGGTCAGGAAGTCCTGGATGGACGCCTTGCTTCTTGTGGATCCTAGGAGGGGACCACTGCCAAGTCTCAATTGCTCAGTGCCTGAGGCAACTCTCTAAGACTATAAGTTATTGAGGAATTGCTGATCTAGAATGGCTGATGGAGTTTTCACACCAGTTGTTTAATACACTTATAAAATCACAGACCTTGCCCATCCAGAAAAAAAGTTATTTAAATTATTATTGAGTGAAAGGGTGGATTTATGCTAATGAAAAGACACAATGGTTAGAAAACATGACTTTCACGTTAAATAATGAACATAATTATATGTTATATATAAGTTATAAAATATAAATTAAATAAAATATTATATATAAATTGATATATTACATATATCAATATAAATTGAGTTGCAGATGCTTATATTTTTATGCAAGTTCATTAAAAGCAGATTAAGTTACTTAGATGTGTTAAAAGAATACCATATTATCTTCTTTGGCAGTCAAGGTTAATCCTAATAATAATAGTCTATAGTTGTTGATGGGCAAAAGGCACTTGATTTTATGCCTATTTTATGCATTTGTTTGTTTTCAATCCCAAGTCATGGTTTTCTATTCTGAAACTGCAAAGATATGGTGTTTTTCTGTGTATATGTCTGGTATTAGTTAATGTGCAGGGAAAGGAATAATTAGGCAAAATAAGCTGTTAAGTATTTTTAACATTTCTGAGAGATAGCAAATTTTCATTTTTTTTATTCAAAAGTTTTTCTATATAATTGCATTTAATATACTGAAGTATAAAAACCACCGGTCTGTTCCTTATTCCTATACCAAAATGAATTCCAGTAGATTTTATATGTGCATTTAGTGAGTATAGAGATATTTCATTAGAAAAAAATGAAGTTATAATTCTTTAAGAATAGAAACTCATTTTATATTTATTTTCAGAGTTGTACTCAATGAGAAATTTCAAATTAGATCTGTCAGGACATCCTAGGAGAAAGTATTGAAAACCTGTAAGTTGAGGGAGCTAGCTAGCTCAGTGGATAGAGAGTCAGGCCTGGAGACAGAAGGCCCTAGATTTAAAATTCTTAGCTGTGTGATCCTGAGCAAGTCACTTAACCCCCAACTGCCTAGCTCTTATTATTCTTTTGCCTTAGAACTGATACTTTGTATTGATTCTAAGATAGAAGGTAAGAATTTTTTAAAAAAGGAAATCTCCAAATCTTTAATTTAGGAATGTGATACATTTTGGATGAATTGACTCAATGACTTATTTATAGAGTCTAGTATGCAATCCTGTGAACTTCACTATAGATATTTTGCCTGTGAGTGGCAAATTATCGCTGGATTACTAAGAGTTTAGTGGCAGTTATGGCTGTGGATATCAGTCAATGGGCATTTATTAATCTCTTATTATGTGCCAGATCTTATGCTAAGGGGATTCACAAAGAAAAAGCAAAAATAGTCTCTGCTCTCAGAGTTTACATTCCATTAGAAGAGGCAAGATAAAGATGACTCGTGGGAAAACACTGGTAGTTGGGGAAATAAGGAGCATGATCAGAAAGGGCCTTCTGCAGAAGGTGGAACTAAGAGTCCTAAAGAAAACCAGGGATTATATGAGGCAGAGGTTATCAGGCACTAGACACAGGAAAGCAAGGGCAAAAGCATGGCGATCAGAGATGAAATATGATGTGTAAAGAATAAGTTAACCAATATGGCCAGACCATAAAGTACAGACAGTGAAGAATTTTATTATAGGTCTGGAAAGAAAGGATGGGTCTATGGTGTGAAATACCTTAAATGCCAAAACAGAAAATGTTATATTTTATATACTTGGGAACTATTGGAGGTGTAAGGACAGGATTTTGTGCAGAGGAGACGGAACCAAAGGAGGAGAAGACAGTTGCTGGCAGTTGCTGACAGTTGACCAGCAGAGGATTCTGAGAATTTTTCCCAGGAGGAGGGAGAAGAGAGGTTTTATGGCTGAGGGCGGGGAGGAGTGAGGAGGGAGAAAACCCACCTCTGATTGGTCGGGAGGGGGGGACTTCCTGAGGATCTTTCTCTCGGAAATTGAAACCCTGATTCCCTGATCACAACCATTTCAACATAACTCATCCTTCAAGACTATAACCATCTAGTCAGCTAAGATTTGGGATTCCTTTGGGAGCAATCTCTTTGTCTAGGGCTGTCAACAGATCTGGGAATCACCTGCATAGGGAATCATAATCAAATCTACTGCCTGATGAGATGCGTAAGAGAGTAAAGAGAAAAAGTGGAAGAAGGCTAAGGACAGAGTCTTAAGAAATGTCTACAATTAGTGGGCATGGGATGGATAAAAATCCAGGAAGGGAGATTGAGAATGAGTGGACAGATAAGAAAGGAAACCAAGAGAACAGAAAATTCAAAATAGAGAATACCCAGGAGGAAAAGGGATTCAGAGTCAAATGCTATAGAAAGGTTGAGGAAGAGCTCTGAGACAAGGCCATTAGATGTGGCGAATAAGACAATACTGGTAATTTTGGCAAAATCAATTTCAGTTGAAAAATGAGGATGGAAGCAGGATTCAAGAGATTTCCATACCATTCAATAATATAGACTGGAACCCTTTGAAATAATAGGTTGAGATTGGGAGGGGAGGAAAATGTAGCTAGAGCATGAATGATGGCCTGTGAATAGAACTCAGGAAGAGTGATTGGAAGTCATGTGAGTATGAAAAGTAGGCTTAGGATAAGCAAGGATTAGGGAGAGATGGAGAGGTTCAAGATTTGAATCAAATAGAAAGAGAAGTTATTGATGAATTTGAGAGGCTAAGAAATATAGCTGTTCCAGACACTCTAGAATACATAGACAAAATCCTAGTTTTAAATGCCAAAGTGGAAAGCAACATAAGCAGGTTTGGGGAAAACAGTGATGGCTTGAAGAATTTTTTCACTTGTCCATGAAATGTAGAATTCCAGAAGTTGTTGAGGCAATTCATGTTCTTAAAGTAGAATAATCCTAGAAGCTTTGAGAAACTCTAAGGTGGTTAACTGCCAAAACAAATAAATCAGTTAGCTTAGTGAAAAAAATTTGTCAGTAGTATTTTGGAAGGAAACTAGATGCCTCTTTTCCTAAGAGTCCAACTGCATTTTTCACTTCTTGACTAGTTGTTCTTACCTCATACAGACACAAACCATTTGTATGTGTGCTATAAACTTCAATATGTATGTGCCCTGCCAGAAACAATGATATTAATGCAGGCAGTCCCCAAGAGTAGAACGAATTACAATAAAATATATAAGAAATTATCCCTTAAAATTTCTTTCCCATAATCCTTTCTCACTTTATTATTTTTAAAAATGTTTTAAATATTAAATATGAAAAATATGCAAGAACAGACATCATGATATTGAAATTTATTGTTCCTAAATCTATAACAGTTTTGGATGTGTGTATATATACATATATAATACTATTGTACACTTATAACTTTATAAAATGCTTTACAATACACTATTTTTTCAGTTTTTAAAGATATTTTATTTAACAAATTACATGTAATAACAATTTTCCATATAAGTTTTTCTGAAGTTATATGATACAAATTGTCTCCCTCTCCCTTCCTGGGAGTTATACACATATTGTTAGATAAAACATATGTCCATATTGTTCATTTTTGTAAATGAATAATCATAAAAAACTAAAACCCAAAATAAATTCCCAAATAAACTAAAATGAAAAAATAGCATGTCTTTATAACATACTATTGCAGTCATTCTTAAAAAGGCAAGAATTTACCATTTGACAAAAACTGATGGGAAAATTGGAAAACATTTTGGCACAGGCCAGCATCTCATACCACACACCAAAATAAAGTCAAATTGGGTAAATGATTTAGACATAAAGGGTGATAATCATAAGTAAAGGGAAACATGGGGAAATTGACTTGTCAGATCTATGGACTAAAGAACAGTTTTGATCAAATAAGAGACTGAGAGGATTATAGGAAATGAAATGAACAATTTTGATTACATGAAATTAAAAAGGTTTTGCACAAACAAAACCAACACAACCAAAATTAGAAAGCAGGCAGGAAACTGAGAAATAAAAATTTCACAGCAAGTTTCTCTGATAGAGGCCTCATTTCTCAAATATATAATTAAGCAAAATTTACAAAAATAAGAGACATTCCCCAACTGATAAATGATTAGAGGATATGAACAAGCAGTTTTCACAAAAAAGAAATCAAAGCTATCAATAACTACATTAAAATGTTTTAAATTGCTAATAGATTGTAGGAACACAAATGTAAACATTTGTGAGGTATCATCTCACACCTATCAGATTGGTTAACATGGCACAAAAGGAAAAGAACAAATGCTAAATGGAATATAGAAAAAAAGGGACACTAAAGCACTATTGGTGGAATTGTAATCTGCTCTAGCCATTCTGGAAAACAATTTTGAATGAGGCCCAAAGGGCTTAAATAAAATCATGCCTCCCTTTGTCTTAGTAATACCACTACTGGCTTGTATAAAGACAAAAGACATACTTGTATGTACAAAAACATTTATAGCAGCTCTTTTTGTAGTGACAAAGAATTTGAAGTTAAGGGGATGTTCATTACTTGAAGAATGACTGAATAAGTTATGGTACACGATTGTGATGGAATACTATTATGATAAACAGGATGGTTTCAGAAAACCTGGAAGACTTATAGGAACTGATGAAAAATGAAATGAGTAGAACTGGGAGAATACTGTATATAGTAACAGCAATACTGTAACTATGAGTGATTGTGAAAGTTGATTCTGATCAAGACAATAATCCAAAGCAATTCCAAAGAATCCATGATGAAAATTGCCATCCAACTCCAGATTGCAGATTGACGCAGACTTTTTTCACCTTTTTCTTGCTTAAAATGTTTTTTTTTCTAATATGGCTAATATGGAAATATATTTTATATGACTTGTTATAAATAAAATTAATCTTGGAGACTTTATACTAAATTTATAAGTATTTATTACTAAAGAGAAAGAAAGAGAGAAATATGGTTTCTAGGCTTTCTAACTTCAAGTAGGATCAGGTCCCAGATTCCCGGCCAGTATGGTCCCCTCTATGCTATTGCTTGCCAGAGATGGCTACATAGCTAAGCCCATGAGGATGACTTAGAGAAGGGCTGAGAAAGCAAGACAAGAGTGACCTGTGAGCTTCACATGCTGGCTTTTCAAACCTCCCTCTCAGCCCTTCCCTGATCCTTCAAGACCCTTCATTTGCCCCACATTATATCTCTTGGCTCTGTGACCACCACCACACTGGCTGACCCAGACACATGGCTCTGACTCCTATGGTGTCTCTGATTCACTGTGCTGAGTTTTCCCAGGGACTAGTTTGGGGGTTTCCCAGATATTTAATTCACATACTATCCCACTCTGATTCTCTGGGAAACCAGCATGTTAACCCTCCCCACTTTTGGTTCTTCAGGACATTAACATGTTATGGAGTCTGTACATTTAGTATTTTCTCACCCAGGTACATAAAGAACACAAAAGATATGGAGGGAGTTACTACAATTTGAGTAATTAAAAAAAAAAAAGAAAGAAAGAGGAGAGAAATAAAAGGACCGAGGTGCATTGACAAAAGGCCATTAAGGGGCATTCCCCCTTTTGGCAAAAGTATTCACAATCAGAATAAATGGAGGACTCAATGGCCTAAATAAAATAATGTAGTATTTGACTTCTTCAAGCATGCTTACAGCATCTTCTCCAGAAGATTTGCTTTCCTGGTCCAAGGTACTGGCATTATCTTTTTCTAAAATTGCTTAAAAAAGATCTTAGACTTTGAACTTTTAGGATAATTCACACTTCACATGTTTAACTAATATATTGCTCACCTTCTTAATCAGTGGGGGAAAGGTAGATGGATGGAGGACATTTGGAACTCAAATTAAAAAGAAATTAATGTTAAAAATAATTTTTTTAAATCTGAAAAAAACAAGGTCACTAAACTATAATAAATAAATAAATATCTCCAGATGATGAGATTCTAATAACCCCTTGGCAATATATTCTAAGGTCAAAACTCTAATAAATCCTGTATCATCTAAATTCTTCATACTTAATTTGAACTTATTTTGCTTTAAGCTATCTTTTAGTGGTTACTACTCTAATGAGTGCAGACAATTATTTTGTTTCCCTACACCCTCTTACAAAAAATTAAATAATGTTAGGTTCTTTTACTTCTCTATATTGGCCCTATTTTCCCAATTTAAATGACGAGTCTTTTGAGAAGCTTTTTTTCTGAACTGTGTCCAAATTTTCCCTATGTTTTGGATCCAGGGTACTTGGTTGGGAAAATGACAATATTTTGGGAGATGTTACATGTTTCCTCCATGCTACACTCCAATTTATACCTTTTAGCATTTGCCTGTTTTCTTCCCTAGTCATCTATGTTTACCTCAATTGCAGATTAAATAGACTGATAGTGCAGTAGAAGGACTGATTGATTTGGAAACAGAGAACCTTGAATGAAATCCTTACTTTGTCTGTATTATCTTGGGCATGTCTCTCAATTTCTTTATCTGGATTGGATGCCCTATAAACTTCTACTCAGCTTTAGATCTATGATATTTAACTTGCACTAAAGTAGATTCCTTAGCTTATGTAGTTTTGTCCGTAAGTTTTCTATTTAGTACAGTGATCAGCATCCTTTTGAGCTTGGTGTGTCAAAATTCACCAAAAAAACGAGCATAACTTGGGTCGTGTGTCACTTCAAGAAAAAAACAACATTATTTTGTGATATGTATAGTTTAAATAACAAAAATGTATAATTGTAATATATATCTGTATTTAATAAACCAAAACAGGCAAATTAGTATAGGTAGAATTGTCATCTATAATGCACAGAGTGTCTACACTACACTACAGCAAATGTTTCATCCTTGGCATGCAGCCCATACTTCCTTGTATGTGGCCACATGTGGCCACATGTCATCAAAAATGGCTATGCGTGTCAGTGCTGATATGTGTGTCATAGGTTTACTATCACTGATTTAGTACATGTATAACCTGAACATTTCTTTCTTTTTTTTTCAGTTAATTTGAATCTGAAGCCATGTTAGGGTCTCCTCACAACTGAGTACATTCAATGATAAATATGTTAAATCCAGAGTCTTGTGGAATGTCATTTGCTATATGCATCAACACTTCCTTCCCCAGTTATCTATTAAATGAATCAGGCACCAAACTTTAATTTTTTAAAATTCATTTATTTATTTAATTAAATTAGAATATTTTCCCATGGTTACATGATTCATGTTCTTTCCCTCCCCTTCTTCTCCCCTCTCCCAGAGCCAACAAGCAATTCCACTGAGTTTTACATGTATCATTGTTCAAAACCTATTTCCATGTTATTCATATTTGCAATTGAGTGATCATTTAAAGTTAACATCTCCAATCATATCCCATTGAACCATGTGATCAATAACATCTTTTTCTTCTGTGTTTCTCCTCTCACAGTTCTTTCTCTGGTTGTGGATAGTTTTCTTTCTCATAAATACCTCAGAATTCATTGCTCTGGATCCTTGCATTGCTGCTAGTAGAGAAGTCCATTATGTTCGATTGTGCCACAGTATATCAGTCTCTGTGTACAGTGTTCTTCTGGCTCTGCTCCTTTCACTCTGCATCAATTCCTGGAGGTCTTTCCAGTTCACATGGAATTCCTCCAGTTCATCATTTCTTTCAGTACAATAATATTCCATCACCAACATATACCATAATTTGTTTGGACATTCCCCAATTGATGGACATCCCCTCATTTTCCAATTTTTTTTTGTCACCACAAAAAGCGCAGCTATAAATATTTTTCTGTAAGTCTTTTTCCTTATTATCTCTTTGGAATATAAACCCAGCAGAGGTATGGCTTGATCAAAGGGCAGAAAGTCTTTTAAAGCCCTTTGGGCATAGTTCCAAATTGCCTTCCAGAATGGTTGGATCAATTCACAACTCCACCAGCAATGCACTAATGTCCCAATTTTGCCACATCCCCTCTAACATTTATCACTTTCCTTTGCTGTCATTTTAGTCAATCTGCTAGGTGTGAGGTGGTACCTCAGAGTTGTTTTGATTTGAATTTTTGTGAGAGATTTAGAACACTTTTTCATGTGCTTTCCTTTATTTTCTTTAAATCCTTATTTGCTAAAAGGGTTATGCAAATGGCGTTAAGTGACTTGCCAAGGGTCACCCAGCAAGGAAGTTTCAGGCTTCAAATTTGAATACAAGTTCTCTTGACACCAAGCCTAGTGCTCTATCCACTAAGTCATCTAGCCACCCCCACCCTAGGAATTTCTAATAAAGAAAAGGAAAGATGACATTGGGTTAGACTTTGATGTGTTATTCTCATTTTTCATTAAATGGAAAGTTTTGAAATTACAGGCTGGTGAGCTTGACTATAATTTCCAGCAAATTCTAGATCAAATTCTTAAAGGAATGAATCATGAAAATATTTTCTCATTTGATAAAAACTTGTTAAATGTATAATAATAGCTAGTGAACTAAGGGAATGTCATTTGATATACCATGCCAGGATTTCAGAGAAACATTTGATGAAAATTTTCATGATATCCATTTGCACAAATCGAAGGCATAGCCTAGATCACTGGGTTCACATTTTTTGGCCATACACATCCTATCAGGGCCTTTTCCCCCCACTGTCCACTTTGTCATCACTTGTCAATATGAGCGAGGCCTTGCTGCCCTTCTGGAATGAGAATATGGAGGGGGTGCAATACATTGGAGGACCACAATAAGTAATTAGTTGTCTTACAATTCTGAACTGAAGTAAATATAGAACAATTTGAGTAATGAATAAAAACAGATTAGGCACAAAGGTGAGGCCCATTATAGAACATTATAGATCCAGTACAGAATGGGTAACTGAAGAAATGAATGAGGGTCTTGTTCCTATTACTATCCATGGTCCATCTCCATAACTACCAAGATATAAAAACAATAAAAAGAGAGTCAGGAAAGTGTACCAAGCAGTGACTTCACAGATGGGGGTGATGAGACTGCAGAAAGGCTGAAGTGGAAGGTGGGAGGAGGAGGTAATATGGTTGCAGGAGGGGATAGTATTATCATAGCCACTGGGGGCGGCAAGTTAGGTTTGCCAAACTAGTTGGCCCAGTGTTCCAAGTTGTGTGGGGATTCAGGCGTCCTGGGATATATCAGCCATTTGCTGTACCTCAGCCCAGCTAGAAACAATCTTCATCCCTGTGACTTGGGTGCCACTGAACTTAAATGGATGAGATTGGAAGAATCATTACATTTACTAGTGTGTGCAAAAGTCTCTAGGGAAGAAATGGAGTTGCCCTCAGTAAATAAAAGGGTAAGAAGAGTAATCCTAAAGTATAATTTCAAAAAAGACAGAAAAATCTGTTAGAATCCCAAGGCAAACTGTTCAGCCTCCCATTAAACAAGTCTATCTTCCAATAACTCATTGTGAAGTGGCAAGAGTTGAACAGTCCTATGAAGACCTAAAACATATAAAAATAACACCAAAAAAAAAAAGTCACATTCATCAAAGGGGGTAGGAATGCTAAAGTAGGAAATCAAAAGGTAATTAGAATAACAGGTATGTTTGGCCTTGGAGTACAAAATGAAGCACGGTAGAGACTAATATAGTTTTGCCAGGATAACTCACTGGTCATAGCAAACACCTTTCGAACAACACAAAAGGCAACTCTACACATGGACATCACCAAATGGTCAATATTGAAATCAGATTAGAGAAGCTCTATGTAGTCAGCTAAAACAAGACCTGGACCCAACTGTGGCTTAGATCATGAGCATCTAATGACAAAATTCAAACATAAACTGTATAAAGTTAAGGAAGACCAACAGACCATATGTGTATGACCTAAATAACATCCCTTATGAATATAAAGTAAAAATGATTAATAGATTTAAGGGATTAGATCTGGTAGATGGAATGCCTGAAGAACTCTGGTGAGAGGTTCACAATATTGTACAGGAGGCTCTAACAAACATTCCAAAGAAAAAGAAGAGAAAAAAAAATAAAATGGTTATCTGATAAGGCTTTACAAATAGCTGAAGAAAGAAGGAAAGTGAAAGGGAAAGATATGCCCAACTGAATGCAGAATTCCAAGGAATAGCAAGAAGAGATAAGAATGTTTTCTTAAATGAGCAATACAAGGAAATAGAAGAAAATAGAATGGGAAAAACAAGAGATTTCTTCAAGAAAATTAGAGATATCAAAAGAATGTTTCATGCAAAAATGGATATATTTAATAAAAGACAAAAATGTTAGAGAAGCAGACAAGATTAAGAAGAGCTGATGAAAATATAGAGAGGAACCATATAAGAAAGATCTTATTCTCAGCTGTGTGATAAGTAAAATTATTCTAAAAACAGTTAAATTAGACACAGTACCAGATTTCTTTATAAAGGAAATATAGCCATACATAAACCAGAAAAGGATAAAGCACAGAAGAACTATTAACCAATATTATTAATGAATAATGATTCAAACATTTTAATAAAATCCAGTTAAACAGAACATAGTGATTCATTCAAGAAATGATTAATCATGACCAAACTGAATGTAGAGTAAGAATATAAGGATAGCTCAACATTAGGAAAACAATTATTATAATCATGTTAAAATAAAAACATCCAAAACCACACAATTACCACAATAGATACGGAAAAAATCTTTGACAAATTGCAATATTTACTTATGATTTAAAATTTTTTTTACAAAGTGTTAGCTTAGAGGGATTCAATATCATAAAAAAGTATCTAAAACCAAAACCAAGAATCATATCCCATGGGAATACATTAGAACTTTTCTCAATAAATACAGGTACCAACTAAAGATGTTTACTCTCCTCACTATTATTTTACATATTTATGTAAAAATGCTATCAAAACAATAACACAAAATAAAGAAATTCAAGGCATTTAGATAAACAAATAAAACCATCCCTATTTTACTGATGACAGGATAGTTAACTTAGAAATTCCCATGGAATGAGGAAATCTATTACTTGAGACAAAAATATAAGCAAATTGCTGCACACAAAATAAACCCTGAAAATCAATATAATTTCTATTTAATAAAAATAAAACCCAAGTGAAATAATATAAATCCTATTCCTAATAGTGACAAAATGCATACATATATCTGGGGATTGATCTAACAAAGCACAAAAAATAATTAAATTCGATTACAAAATTCTCCATAAAGAAATAAAGAGGCAGAGCCAAGATGATGGAATAGAACAAAGTAAAGCTCAAACCATTATAATAATCCTCTCCAACCAACCTTAAAATCATGCTGCAAAATGAATATTTGGGTGAAAGAACCAACAAGGAGATTGAGTGAAACAATTTTCCTACAGAGAACAACTTGAAAGGTAGGCAGAGAGCACCTGGGACACTAGGGTGAGAAGGAAACATAGCCCATGGAAGACCACACAAAGTTGTACCAGCAAGCCAACAGCAAGCTCTCCCACCCCACATCTATTATTTCAGCAACCTAGGTCCAAGTCAATGTCGAGACCCCGAGAATGTGAGCCAATAGCAGTGCAACCCCATGCATAACTCTTAAAATTCCAAGCCCCAGCCCAAGTCTGCAGTGAGGCTCTAAACCCAAGGGCAGGGCAGTCTGTGGTGTGCCTGGCTGGTGCAAGCCCAGGGAGAGACTCTGAGCACCTGCCCAAGCCCAAACCAAGATCCTAAACCCCAGCACAAGGCAGTCAGAAAGGTTCCTAGGTGATGCAAGCCTAAAAGAGAGCCCTCCTCCAACCCTGCAGTGGGGTCTGAATCTTAGTCCAAGGAAATCTACCCAATATGCCTGGTCTTTGTAAGCTAAGAGCAAGGCCTTGAACTCCTACCCAAGCTCAAGGCAAAGGTACAAGCTCCAAGGCTAGGCAGCCCATAGTGTGCCTGATATGATCAAGCCCAGAGTAAGACCAAAAGCCCATGAACACGCCTGAGGCTAGACCCTGAGCTCCAGCAGATGGTAGCTCACAGTGCTCTGAGCTCTTCAAGCCATCAGCAATGCCAAGGGGTGATTGATCAACAGTAGGTTGTGACTCTCAGACCATAGGCCATCATACCACCTTGGAAGAACTGAAACTTGCAGAACTCAGAAATGGAGCTAAGGGAAGCAACAAGAAAAAAATAAAGTTCAGGAGAGTGTTCCCATACCCTGAGAACAGAGCCCATTTTTAAGATAAAAGTAAAAAATCAAGAAAAAAGCTGAGAAAAGGAGCAAACATTAAAAAACCCTAACAATATTTTTTTTATGGGGACAAAGAAGATCAAGCCACACACACAGAAAGGGGGCAGTGAAGGCAAAGCAAATACACATAAAACTTCCAGAATTGGTCTCAGGCTCTAGAAGATCTCAAAAAGGATCTTTAAAATCAATCAAGAGAAGCAGTGGAAAAACTGGGAAGAGAAATGAAAGCAATGCAAAGCAGATTTAGCAAAAAGGAAAAAGAGGTACAAAAATCCAATGAAGAAAAGAGTTTTTTTTTAAAAAGCAGAATTGACCAAATGGAAAAAAGAGGTTCAAGAATTCTATGGAAAATTATTTCTTAAAAATTAGAATTGGACAACTAGAAGCTAATTATTTCATCAGACATCAAGAAACAATAAAACAAAATCAAAAGAATAAAAAAAGAAAATGTGAAATATCTCTGTGGAGAAAAAGCCCAACTGAACTGGAAAATAGATCCTAGAGAGACAAGTTAAGAATTATTGGACTAACTGAAAGTTAAAATTTTTTTAAAAAGCCAAGATATCAGCTGGGTAGCTCAGTGGATTGAGAGTCAGGCCTAGAGACAGGAGGTCCTAGGTTCAAATCCGGCCTCAGACACCTCCCAGCTGTGTGACCCTGGGCAAATCACTTGACCCCCATTGCCTACCCTTACCACTCTTCCACCTATAAGTCAATACACAGAAGTTAAGGGTTTAAAATTAAAAAAAAAGCCAAGATATCATAATACCAGAAATGACTCAGAGAGGGAATAATAATCATACTCATTCAGGTTAGAATCCTACCTTACCCTACAGAAAAGTAGGAATGGAATAAGGTAAGGGATAATGGGTAATAGAAGGAAGGTAGAAGTAAGAGGTGGTAATTAAAAGCAAAATACTAGGAAAAAGAGAAAGAGCAGGATCCAAAAGGGAAAATAAGATGGAGGAGAATACACATATGGTAATCATAATTGTAAAATGAATGGGATGAACTCACCCATAAAATGGAAGCAAATAGCAGAGTGGATTAAAAACAAAAATCTTATGATATGCTGTTTACAAGAAACACATTTGAGGCAGGGAGACACACATGCAGAGTAAAGACAAAGAGTTAGAGAATAATTTATTGTGTAACATCTTAAGTAAAATAAGCAGTAGCAGTAATCATGATCTCAGACAAAGCTAAAGAAAAAATAGATCTAATTAAAAGCAGTAAGGAAGGAAATTACATCTTGATAAAAGGCACTATAAATAATAAAACAATATCAATACTAACCTAAATAATCTAATGCTAAAAAAAGGTGGATCAAAGGACAAATTATGAAAATAATAAATAATTTCAGAAAGGAAAATGACAATGAAGTGATAACACATCAAAATTTATGGGAAAAAGCCAAAGCAGTAGGGCAAAATTTATATTTCAAATGCTTACATTAGTAAAATAGAGAAAAAGCTGATCAATTAATTGAACATACAACTAAAAAACTAGAGGAACAAAATTGATTTAAAAAAGGAAAGAAGAAAATCAAATAATCAGCATCAAAAAATGAAAAGGGTAATTATTAGGAGCTATTTTGTCTCTTTATATGACAATAAATCTGACAATCTTAGTGAAATTGATGAATATTTACAAGACTATAAACTGTCTTAACAAAAGAAGAAATAAAATACCTAAATAATCCCATCTCAGAAAAAGAAAATGAAACCATCAATTTACTCTCTAAGGAAAAAAATCCCCAGCCAGATGGATTATCAAGTGAATTCTATCAAACATTAAAAGAATACTTAACCTCAATATTATATGAACTATTTTGAAAAATAGGCAGAGAAGGAACTCTACTCAATTCTTTTTATGATACAAATATGATACTATTACCTAAGCCAGGAAGAGCAAAAAGAGAGAAAAGAAATTATAGACCAATTTCTTTAATGAATATAGATGCAGAATTTTAAATAAAATACTAGCAATAATAGCAATATGTCATAAGGATCATTCACTATGACCAGGAGGGACTTATACCAGGAATGCAGAGATTTAATAGTAAGAAAACTAACAGGATAACTGACCCTATGAAAAACCAAACTAACAGAAATTACATGATTATCTCAATAGATGCAGATAAAGCCCTTGACAAAATACAACATCCATTGCTATTAAAAACACTAGAAAGCATGGGAATAAATGGATCATTCCTTAAAATGATAAGGAGTGTCTGCCCCAAACCATCAGTAAGTATCATCTGCAATGGGGATAAATTAGAAGCTTTCAAATAAGATCAAAGGTGAAGCAAGGATGCCTATTGTCTACTTTAACAATAAGAAAAGAAAAAGAAACTAAAGGAGTTAAAATAGGCAATGAGGAAACTAAACTATCACTCTTTGCAAAATGATATGATGGCATACATAGAGAATCCTAGAGAATCAACTAAAAACTACTAACAACAAAATTCAGCAGCAAGAGATAGAAAGAGAAATTCCATTTAAAATAAACTCTAGACAATATAAAATACTTGGGAATCTACTTACAAAGACAAACAAAGGAATTATGTGAATGCAATTACAAAATACTTTTCACACAAATAAAGTCAGATCCAAATAATTAGAAAAACATTAATTGCTCATGGATAGGGCAATCTTATATAATAAGAATGACAATTCTAACTAAATTAATTTACTTATTCAGGGCCATATGAATCAAAGTACCAAACAAGTATTTTATTGAACTAGAAAAATAATAAAGCTCATCTGAAAGAATAAGATGAAGAATATCAAGGAAATTAATGAAAAAAATGTTAAGGAATCTAATCTAGCAGTACTAGAACTCAAACTGTACTATAAAGCAATAATCATCAAATCAATACTGGCTAAAAAATAGGAATGTAGATAAGTGCAGCAGATTAGATACGTGATATTCAGGAGTAAATGACCTTTGCAACCCAATGTTTAATAAACCCAAAGACCCCAGAAAATTAAAACAACACTCAGGTATACCGCCTCGCAACTTTCAGACTGGCCAATATGGCAATAAAAGAAAGTGATAAATGCTGAAGGAGATGTGACAAAACTGGGACATTAATGTATTTTTGGTGGAATTGTGGATGACTCCAACTATTCTGGTGGGCAAATTGGACTATATGTCTAAAGGGCCAAAAAATTGATCCTGTAATGCCACTACTGGGTCTGTATCCCAAATAGATAACAAAAAAGGGAAAAGGACTTGCTTGTGTAAAAATATTTATTGCAGCTTTTCTTGGGGTGGCAAAGAATTGGAAATTGAGGTGGTATCCATCATTTGGGGAATGGCTAAACAAATCATGACACGTATTGGTTATGGAATACTATTGTGTTATAAGAAATAATCAACAGGATGATTTCAGAAAAAGCTGGAAAGATTTATATAAATTGATTGAGATTGAAATAAGCAGAACCAGGAAAATATCATACACAGTAATAGCAATGTTGTATAATGATCAATTGTGAAAACTTGGCTTTTCTTAGCAATGCAATGATCCTGGACAATTCTGAAGGGCTTATGACAGGAAAAGCTATCAACCTCCAGGGAAAGAACTGTTAGGGTAGGAAACAGATCAAAGCATACTCTATCTTTCACATCAGTTTACTTGAGGTTTTATTTTGGAGTTTTGGTTATGTATGAGTATACTCTTACAACAATGACCAATATGGAAGTGTATTTTACATGATAATACATGTATGATCTACATCAAATGTCTTACCATTTCTGAGTGGTGGGGAGAGAGATGGTTTGGATCTTATGATTTGGAAAATGTATGTTAAAAACTATTATTCCATGAAACTGGGAAAAGAATATATGAAATTAAAGAAGTTTTTACCCAAATCCAATATAACCAACATTAGAAGGAAGACTGTTAATGGGGGAAAATCTTTGCATCAAGTTTCTCTGATAAAAGTCTTACTTCCAAGATATATAAGGAAATGATTCAAATCTATAAAAATTAGGATCTTTACCTGATTGATAAATGGTCTAAGGATATGAACAGAGAGTTCTCAAAGGAAGATAAACAAGCTGCCAATAGTCATATGAAAATATAGTCTAAAACATTAATAATTAGAGAAATGTAAACTAAAGCATTTCTGAAGTTCTACCTCATATCATTCAAATTGACAAAGCTGACAAAAACGGAAAATGACAAATGTTAGAGAGGCTGGCAGAAGACAGGCATATTGATGATGCACTGTTGGAGGAGCTGTAAATTGGTCTAACCAATCTGGAAAACAATTTGTAACTATGCCTCAAAAATTACTAAAACTGTGCATGCCCTTTGACCCAATAATTCCACCACCAGACCTATCCCCCAAAGAGATCAAAGAAAAAGAAAAAGTCCTTCATGAACAAAAACATTTTCAGAAGCTCTTTTTTGTGGTGACAAAGAACTGAAAACTAAGGAGATGTAACCTATCATCTGGGGAATAGCTGAACAAACTGGGCATATGAATGTAATAGGATACTACTGTACTCAAAGAAATGAAGAAAAATGAAGTTTCAAAGGGGCCTAGGAAGATTTGCATTAACAGATGCATAATGAAGTTAGAAAAACCCAGAGAATATTGTATATTGGAACATTGATACTGTAAAAATAAACAATTCTGAAAGCCTTAAGAAGGCTTATCAACCAATTGCTCCAATCATGACTCCAGATTACTAATGAAGAACACCACCCTAATGATAGATGATGAACTAATATAAAGAATAAGAATTTTGTTTTGCTTGACTATGTTTATATGATAAACAGGTTCTCTATTTCTTTTTCAGTAAATAGTGGAAGCTGGGAGAGAGAAAAATGCTTGTTAATTAAAACTTCATTAAAAAAGAACATTACAATTTCTTTTAAAGGATGTGGATTAAGAATAGGTCCTAAGTTTCTTTATAATTTTGGAAATAATAGTTTCAGTTGAATGATAAGACAAAGCCATACTAAAAAGAATTTACAAGAGAGTACAAAGAGAAGTGGAAGTACTCTTTGTAGACCACTTTCTAAAAGATCTTAACCACAAAAGGAAGGGCAGTTATAGGATGATGAGTACAGGGGATGGATGATCAAATGAGAGTATAAAAATGAGTAACTTGGCTCTTTGTGAAAAAGGGTTCTTTATTCTTTGATTTGTACCCCTGGGATCTAATAGTACCTGGCAAATAGTAGTAGGTGCTTAAATGCTTGTTGATTGATTTACTAATTATTTATACCATTTTCAGAGACAAAATAGGAGTTAAAAGAATGCCATAGTGCCACTTCCCAGCTGTGTGACCCTGGGCAAGTCACTTGACCCCCATTGCCTACCCTTACCAATCTTCCACCTATAAAGTCAATACACAGAAGTTAAGGGTTTAAAATAAAAAAAAAAAAGCAAAAAAAAAAAAAAAGAATGCCATAGAACTGACATAATTGAGAAATGACTGAATTTGATTCAGAAGGCTCAAAGCATATATTACTCAATGAATTCGGATAAAAATCACATGTTCTTAAAAGGTTTAAAATTAGCCTCAAACCAGTAAGTTAAAACAGATTTCTAACATTGACATGTAAATTGCTTCTCTGACACTCATGTACAGAAAATTCCATACTTCTAAGAAAAGGGTGAGAAGAAAACAGTTTTCTAACCAAATGTGTAGGTGCTGTCAGTTTATCTGTTTTAAATTTCTAAATTGATTATTCAGGATATTTTATAACTGGAAAAAATGACAAAAAAGAAGCCTTGATGAAAAAACTGAAAAACAATATTATTTAAGTCACCATGATAACAAAAATATAGATAGTTTAATAAGCAGAATAAATATTTGTAAAATAATTTAAAACACATTTTCATAATTTTCAAACAGCTGGCCTACATGTCTTTAGCATTTTGGCTACAAAAATATAGTGTTATCACTGTGCTAATTAAGAAATATTATATACACATTTTCATAAAATGATCTTAGATTCATTTTAGTAGCTTTTCTACTAAAAAAGGCAAACTAAAAAAATAAACTTCAACAATATTAAAAATGAAAAGTCAAAAGTGACAAAAATTTCCCAGCCCATAAATATGCTGTTTTACATCTGTCCTGGAAAGGTAACATAGAAGCATAAGAAAAACCTGACAGACAAAGCTGATTTAAAATTACATTTTGAAAACACCACACTTAGTTTTAAAAAAATCCAGGAGTTTCATTCTTTTTCTTCTAAAGAAAGATTTGCTAAGTGTTCCAAAAAATGCCATACATTTAAGAATGGTTTTTACAAGTTTTTCTTGTAAATAATGAGGGTTTCTTTTCTCTCAGGGGAACAATTTCTACTTCAATGTTTCTAAGAACACACTAAGTTAAAATTGCATAAAATAGATTTTCTCACAGTTGGGGGGAGTACAAAACACCACATCTAGGGAACCAGACAGCTAAGGGGTCAAAACATTACACTTCCAGGTCAGGCTTCTGGTTGCAATTAAGTAAAATTCTTGCAAACTTTTCTAAGGAAATCATATTTCTTTTGTGCCTTTTTTCAGTCCTTGTATCTTTTAACTCCCTTTGGGAGCATGTTATATACTTATAAATCTAGATGTATGTATATATATGCACATATACACACATATATGCACATACATGTACAAACATATATGTATATATGTAAACACACATATATCCACAGTAAAAATAAATAAATCATATGCACATAGCTTTAGCACTACATATTGGTCTTAAAAATAAATAAATTCAAAAGTCTAGAGTCCTTTGGAGTCCTTTGGAGCTATTTAGATAGTTCTATAAAATCTTCTTAATTTACATTTCGATGAAAGTAGACTTTTTTTTTTTCTCAAGAGAATTCATCAAATAAGCGATTACTGTTTTTTGTTACTAAACAATTAAATCTGAATCTGGTTTGAGTTGATGCAATTATGTAAAGTACCTCTGGCAGAATGGCAGAACCTTTTCCTAAATCTCCAACAAAACAGAATTAACAGTACCCAAAGAGTTGTTAAAGATGTCATTACATCCCATGAGAACTAACTAGGGACTCTCAACATCTCAAAATTTGTGCCTTAGAGAAGAGCATGGTGAATTTATGAATGGAAATGATCTGAATATTAAATAAGTCTATTGAAGCAGAGAGTCTGCTTTTCATGAGCAAATACAGATTTCTAAAAACTTGCATAGGATTAACAAGATAATCCAAATATTTTAAACAATTCAAACAATGATGATTTTTTTACTTTTGATTTTTGTCATGTACAAAAAACCAGCTTTCTATGCAGGGATAACTCTAATGGAAGCTTATCCTCAGCAAGTTAAGGCTTATGTTGGAGGAGCTGCCAAGTGTAAGGTTTTCTGTTCTTTATTAGCATTTTGGTTATAGTTCAAAAAAATTCCTGAAGATAATGTGGTAACAGCAAAACTTGGTTGAAGCTTTTATTTACAGCAAAATACTCCTTAACTGATGCCTAATTAGTCATCATTCAAATGAACAATTCCTATATATTCATCCCCCTAAATCTTGAGCATTATATTGAAGCTATGTACAGGATTATTTGCTGTAACTTTACTCCCTCAATCTTCCTTAGAAGATTACCTTAGTGGGTAAATTTATCCTTACTTTAATCCAGAGAAAGTATCATTATTGACACTAATTAAATACATATTAATAATTTTAATTACAGGAGGACATTTTCATATTGGAGATGCTAGGATGAGTGAAGCCAAAGCTAGGGAAGGAGAGTCTGGGTACTACTAATATCTCTCTCCCTCTCTGGTAACATAATAACAGAGAAAACAAAAAAGGGAATTTCTATAATGTAACTTTTCTGTTCTCCTCTCTTAATTGTAGCCTGAAGAAAGGGATAATGCTAAGCAATGTTTCTAGTGGTACCGCTGTTCGAATACATAAATGCCTCAAATAAATCCTAGGCTACAAATGACAATCTTGTCAAACTGGAGTTTAAACGTTATTACATACCATTAATAAAAAATAATAAATGAGTGTCCTATATATAATAAGCATAAACATCACATAGTAAAGATAGCATGCTACCAAGGTACCTACAACCTAAATTAGAAACGAACATATTATTAGTAAAAAAAATGTTGAACAGCAAAATGAAAAAGTACGACAATGAACTCTCTGTTCTACCACTGGATAGTGCCATTTGTGTATGGAAGTGAAGAGAAGACGACATGTCTTGTTGGGGAAAGAGCCAGATTTGAAATCAGGGCCTTGAGTTTGAGTCCCCAGTCTGCCATTGACCCATATGTCAATCAGGCAGCTTGTTCACCCTTTCTGGGTATTTGGACTTATCTCCAAAATAAGCAGGTTGGACTGAGAGGGTTCAGAGGATTTCTCTGAACTCTAAACCTCTGACCTCTGACTCTGGGTCCTCAGATGAGATGGGGAGAGGGAGTTGCTTTTCCCAGAATGGGGTCTCTCTTCCCTGTTTACTGTGGCTCCCCCTCTATGGTATTAAACGAAAGGGATGAAAGGCAGACCATTTATGAAAATCCTATTTTGCACATATGTGTAATGAATAAAAATCACGGCATCGTTACTTCCTACGCCCTCATTCACTTGTTAATATCTAGCTGGAATATAATTTTCAATCCCCACCATCTTGACCTTTTGAAGTCTCTCCTTTCCCTTAAGATCCAACTTATGTACTACCTCTTCCATCCATTGCAAAAATTCACTTCAACCACTGTTATTTATGTTATTGTCCCGCATTAGACTATAGAATCCTTGAGCAGAAGCTTCATGTCACATCTATGTTCTTATCACTAGCACCAAACATGTTGCCAAAACATATTAAGCACTTACATGATATTTGCTGGATTCTAATCCATCTGTGTATGTTGGTGTTATTGGCAGAGTCTATATTCAAAGGGACAGAATCACAAAGGAATATTCAGGGAACTATGCTATTCTATTATTGCTACTGGCATGTACTGGTGGCATTACAGGACTTTCCTCTGGGTAATGGACTCAAAGCTCCTGAGAAAAGGAAAGTATTGGCCAACAAAAATTGTTCCCATTGCATCTTGGCATTCTACATAAGATAAGAATATATCACCTATGGGAAAAGGTCACTGATTTACAAGTGGGCAAGACAAACAGTATATAACAACTTCCCTAATTAGCTGTAATCCATAAACCACAGGAGAGGTCATCACCTTCCGGACCTTTGCCAAGTCTCTACCAAGGGAAAGTATGTCCCTCTGGGGTCACACTACCCACATACACATACAGAGTATGAGAGCTAAGCAAATGAACCAAACACAAAGCTGACACCCAAGGGTATCTCATTCTTGGCACCTTGGGAAGAACCGCCGCTTCCAGTTGTTGCCACAAGCAAGTTCCACTTTCCTTCTTGTGTGTAATGGAAGAACTTAGGATACCTATGCAATCTGTTAGTATTAATAGAGAAAAAAATAACTTCATCAAAAATTATTAATGAAACTGTGAAATATACCAACACACATGCATTTATTTATTTTAAAATAAGTCTGTTTTCTTTAGCAAATAAACTTAACAGAAGGCCTCATATCCACTCCTCCCACAGTTAAAGTGGGAATACCAGTTCTACCTGACCCTTCAAGTGATTGTTTTTGGAATGTAAACTATAAATAACTTGTAATCTGTAAAAGGGTAAGGCTAACAGCCAACTAGGCAATTCAAATAAAACAACAACATAAGTTTTCCAAGTCACACACAATGACAAAGATCTTCATAAGAGTCCTGGAGGGATACAGTAAAACATGTTTTGAACATCTTCTACCAGCAAATATAGAAACTTGAGAAAGGAAAGTTTAGATATAAATGTGAACAAGTGAACTCAAAACTAAAAAAAAAACTGATGTTGCATCACTTTAGAAGCTTCAATGGAATTTGCATCGTGTTACATTCATAATCTGTGAAGTGATGGATGCCACCTTGACTGATAGGGATGGCAGTTGGAAGACTCGGAATGTTCCCAGGTGCCGTGAGCCAGGGGCAAACGTCGGTTGGCCTCACAGTATAAATACTTCTGACAGCCACTTTGAGGGAAGTCTCTCTGGAGGTCTCTGGAAAGGAGTCTCTGGACTGGGAAATCTCTGAGTGGGTGGTGAAGGGTGGCAAGGAGGTCTATGAAGAAGAGGGCAGGAATAACTCTGAAGCTATTTCCTGATAGACTGTGAGAGCTAGTGCATCACCCACACTGGTAGTGAGAAAACTGAGAGAATAAGATCATCAATACTTCTGCATCAATAGCTTCCCTATTCTCTGGCTTGCTGTGGCCGGGTCTGGCC
This sequence comes from Gracilinanus agilis, assembly GCF_016433145.1. NCBI lineage: Eukaryota > Metazoa > Chordata > Mammalia > Didelphimorphia > Didelphidae > Gracilinanus > Gracilinanus agilis. Next base: position 129,935,584 of record NC_058131.1, on the reverse strand, counting down.
AGAGGTAGTGGGAGTGAGCAAATCTCCAGCTTCCACCTGATCAATATCCTCCAGTCCTGATTGTCAACTAGTTTATAGATAATAGATCAATAGGGTCTCCAATCCCCAGTCCTTGACCTTGTTATCCTTTCCCTCAGTATAGATAAAGTGTTCAACAACAAGTACCTTCCTAAGTGGTCTTTATATCACAGGCCTTGGGAAGGGAGTCAAACGCAGTCAGATCCTAACTGTTATCCGAGGCAAATCAATATCCCAATACTAATCTATCTAACCCCAGGTTGGACCTGGAAAGGATATCCATCTCTCTAACCCTCTAGAGTCCTTTCTGGGCAACTGTTAGAGAGAAAGGGATAAATTACAGCAGCAGTCAAGGGTGATCAGAGTTGGTGTTCCTTCATCATCTGCAGCTGAGGAGAGTACAGATAGATTCATCAACATCATTGTATATCCATACATCTCCCTTGGACCCCTTTTATTTATAACAATGGTAAACTGAAACCAAACAATGGCAAGTCTCTATTTTGGATCATGGGAGAAATAAAGCCTTCAATGATTTTCTGAAATTCTAAAATAAAATAAAAGCAAAAAAAAAAAAACCTAACAAAACTCAAAAAGATCATTTTGGTAAAGTACATAATGACACAGAGTATTCCATGTGGTTTAAATTGAAGCTTTACAATAGTTTCATGGGGTGAAAAAGAATTCTATTAATTTTTCCCAGAACTGAAGTTGTTTTATATTTCATTTTCTATGTAGCCTACAAACTTTATAAAAAAGAAACAGCCATTCAAGAATTAAAAAGAAATGTAAGTATATGACACTATATGGATCTTATCCCTAACAGACAGATGTCATATATTATTTTCAAGGCTGATACCCTGGATGTCTGGTGCTGGGGCTCTTGGACTCAAGGTCCTGGGCTTTCTCCAGCTAAGGGGAAGGGGGAGGTGGTGTTAGTGATTTATGCTCCTGACATATCTCACAGCTTGTATTCTCAGGGTGCTTTGGTGATAGGCTGGCTTGCCTGCCCTAATAGTGGTGGTTGGTAGTTGGTAGGAATGTTTGGCCTCTTTTATACAGAAAGATAATTCTATTTTGGATATGTTGAGTTTAATATGATCATGGGACATCTAGAATATGGTGTGAGTGAGCGTTACGGGATGGGAGCTTAGGAAAGAGATGATAGCTAGATAGACACATTTGGGAAATCATCTAAATATAGGGAATCATTTAATCTTGGGAACATATGAAATCACTAAGAAAGAAGTGAGTACTGAAGAAAACTTTGGGTATACCCAAGAAGATGGGAGAAGGCACTGATGATCATTTGTCAAAAGTGCCTGAGGATCAGCTAGAATTTAAAGTCAGTGTGTGTGTGTGTGTGTGTGTGTGTGTGTGTGTGTGTGTGTGTGTGNAGAATTTAAAGTGTGTGTGTGTGTGTGTGTGTGTGTGTGTGTGTGTGTGTGTGTGTGTGTGTGGCAGCTGGGTAGCTCAGTGGATTGAAAGCCAGGCCTAGAGACAGGAGGTCCTAGGTTCAAATTTGGCCTTAGACACTTCCCAGCTGTGTGACCCTGGGCAAGTCACTTGACCCCCATTGCCTACCCTTACCACTCTTCTGCCTTGTAGCCAATACACAGTATTAACTCCAAGACTGAAGGTAAGAATTAAAAAAAAAAAAGAATTTAAAGTCAGGAAAGGTTAATATCAATAAAAATGCAAAGGAGAGAAATCATCTAGTAGGAAGAAATATTCAACAGTGTCAAATTTCTTAGGAGATAAAGAATAAAGAATGATTAAGGGTGATTTAGATAATGGTGATTTAGAGGCCACCGGTAACCTTGCAGACAAGTAGTTTCAGTTGAGTATTGAAGGGGCAAGTCAGATGCAAGGGTATGAGAAGTGGTGACAATTGATTTTTCTAGGAGTTTGGCTGTTCAACATTTCAAGGGACAGTAGTGTTAATTGAAAATTTGTAAAGAACAGAGATCAAAATTTAACTGTGGGGATTAGAGGAGAAGCCAATGGATAAAGAAAGGTGGTACAATATATAGTGATGGACTTGGAGTCAGGAAGATTCAGTCTCAGACATTTATTAGTTATGTGCCTTTCCACAAGTTACTTAAGATCTCTCACTGTTAGTTTCTTCTTGCATATAAAAATGAGGATAATAGCAGCTATCTCATAGGGTTATTATGAAGACCAAAAGAGATAACATTGTATTTTGAAAACCTTAAAATTTTATATAAATGCTAGCCATTACTGCCACTGCCACCACCACTACCCCATCATGAAAAAAGAAAGCTTTTAGAGGTGATGGGTGGGAATAGGATCAAGGTCATAATTATATGAATTGGCCTTGGCAAAAAGGGCCATATTCATACCAGAGATTGGAGCAAAGGAAGAAAGAATGGGAGGCAATATTGATAGTAATTGAGGTGAAGTATGTGGGAAAAAAGCAAGCTCAAGGAAGAAGGCAATAGTTTTCTCAGTAAAGTATGAGTTGAAATCTTGTGCTTAGAAAGCTGGATACAAATGGTATGAGTGGCCTGAGGTGTGGCAGTATGGACTAAAGGGCAATTTTTTTTTCACTGACTCATTCCTTTGGGGGAAAAACCTTCAATGAAGTTTTGACTATCTTAAAGAAATAACCCCCAATTCAAAATATAACAAATATTATAAAAGACAAAAATAAAGCAATTACTATTTTCTTTATCTTTTGGTTTTTAAAAAAACATAAAAGTTAATTAAAAGTTATAGATGTTATTTTCAAACATAATTCCAAAATTAAGGTAAATGGGCACATTTAATATAATAATCAACTAATAAACGAATATTTATCAAGAGCCTACTATGTTTCAGGCATTGTGCTAACTGCTGGAGATACAAAAAGATACAAAAGACAGTCTTTGCCCTCAAGGTGTTTACTGTCTAATGAGGGAGACAATATACAAACAAATGTATAAGAAGCAAGTCATATTCAGGATAAATGGGAAAAAATTAAAAGAGAGAAGATCTTTGATTTAAGAGAGGTTAGGGAAAGCTTCCCATAGAAGGTGGGATTTTAACTGAAACTTAAAAGAAGTCAGGGAGGTCAGCAATTGGAGTGGAGAGTGAATTTTCCAGGTGGAGAGATGGAATGTCTCATTCATGAAATAGCAAGGCCAGTGTCACTGGATCAGAGTATGTGTCCAGGACTAAGTTGTAAGAAAACTGGAAAGGTAGGAGGGTGCTTGGTTATGAAGGGCTCTGAATGTCAAACAGGATTTTGTGTTTGATCCTGGAGGCAAAAGGAAACCATTGGAGTTTATTGAGTTAGGGGAGGGTGATTCAATTGGACTTGGACTTTAGGGAAAAAAAACACTTTAATGATTGAATGGAGGATGGAGTGGAGTGGGGAGAGACTTGCAGCAGGCAGATCCACCAGCAGGCTTTATAATCAACTTATAATCAATAAAGGTTTGAGATAAGGACCAGTACTAGAGTGGTGGCAGTGTCAGAGGAGAGAAGGGGGCATATTCCAGAGATGAAGGTAAAATCAAACAGGCTTGGCAAATAGATTACATATAAGGGTGAGAGACAGTGAAGAATCCAGGATGATTCTTGGGTTATGGTCCAGAGGAACTGAAAGGATGGTGTTTCTCTCTACAGCATTAAGGAAGGTAGGAATGGGAAAGTTTAGGGAAAAAGATATTAAATTCTGTTTTGGATATGTTGAGCTTAAAAGGTCTTCTGGACATCCAGTTCAAGTTGTCTGGAAGACAATTGGAGATGTGAGATTGGAGGTCAGAAGAGTATGGGGCAGTAGGGATATATTTGAAACTCATCAACATAGAGAGAGTAATTAAACCTATGGGAGCTGTCGAGATCACCAGGGGAAGTAGTATAGAGGGAGAAGAGAAGAGGACTCAGGACAGAACCCTAAGGGACACCTACAGTTAGCAGGTCCCTCTCTTACAGTTAGCAGCCTTCCCAGAGGCTGATTCACCAAACTTTTGCAGCTCGGTAGTAGGCAGAGGATACTATATCTACTCTAAGAACTTGGGCCCTCATGGGACAACCCTACAGCCTGTGAAAAATGATATACAAGTTCATAGAAGAACTAAAAGCAAAATGTTGAATAGAATCCAAATGCAGAAATATCATTATTGGATTGGAAAATTTGGGAAGGTTTCTTGGAAGGCATAATGTCTGAGTCAGGCTTCCTTAGGATGATAAGAAATCATTGGGAAGGGGAAGGGCGGCAATTCAGATGTGCAGAAAGGGAACAGCATGAGCAAAGGCAGAGACAAGAAATTATGCTGTGCATGAAGAACATGGAATACACTGAGTACAGACTACATGGAAAAGGGACTACCAAAGGGGAAAAGAAAAAGCAACCAGTAAGCTTCTATTATGTGCCCTGGCAATACAAGCACTCTAAATTCCCCATAATGATCTCATATTACATGGAGAAAAGAAGAAGATGATGTGGTTGGTAACTGGAATATTAGGCAAAAGAATCTGCACCAGACTTAGAGGTCGATTGTGGCACAGCACACAGAGCACAAAGCTTAGCATCAGAAAACCTGAATTCAAATCTGATCTCAGATTTAACCCTGAGTGAGTCATTTCCTCTCTGCTTCAGTTTCTTCAACTGTAAAATGTGATAATAGCACCTTACTTCCCAGGGCTGTAGTGAAGATCGAATGAGTTAAATATTTCTGAAGCCCTAAGTAGAATGCCTGGCACACAATAATATATGATTTTTTAACTTCCTTGACTTAGCCCAGAAGCAAAACAATGTAGAGGCAAGTTGAAATCCAACACTAGGTTGGATTTCAAGAGACCTAAATTCTACTACCAGTTCTGCCATTAACTTGTGTGACCTGGGTCTCAATTTCCTTATTTGCAAAAGAAAAGATTTGGGCCAGATGAGCTTTAACATTCAAATCTAACCATATTTGAAATTGTGGATGGCATTTCCTTCCCCCTCCTGGAGGGCCACAGTTGTTGTTTTCTTTTAATTTATTTATTTTAAAATATTTTTCTATGGTTACATGATTCATATTCTCTCCCCTCCCCCATTTTCCTCTCTCCTCCTGGGACTGACAAACAATTGCACTGGGTTATACATGTATTATCACTCATTACCTATTTCCATAGTACTCATTTTTGTAATAGAGTAATCTTTTAAAAATCAAAACCCCACATCTAATACCCATATAAAAAAGTGATAAATCATATGTTTTTCTTCTGCATTTCTACTCCCACAGTTCTTCCTCTTGATGAGGATAGCATTCTTTCCCATAAGTCCCTCAGGATTGTCCTGGATCATTGCATTGCTATTAGTAGCAAAGTCTATTACATTTGATTGTCCCATAATGTTTCAGTTTCTGTGTACGATGTTCTCCTGGTTCTGCTCATTTCACTGCCTCAGTTCATGAAGGTCTTCTTATAGAAATCAAGCAGTTCATCATGCCTTAGAGCACAATAGCATTCAATCACCATCACATACCACAATTTGTTCCACTATTGCCCAATCAAGGGACACTCCCTCAAGGGCCACAGGTTTTTAATTTTTGGCTTTGTATCCCTAGTGCCAATAAGGTTCCTTATAAATAGTTTTTAAATTATTAGATGTTCAATGAACTGAAAAGATTTCTAAGCAAAAGGAAATTATTAAGGGAATCTGAAAAGACAGATGACTTTTTGCTGTCATTTCAGGCTGTTACTACTTGATTAACGATGTTTTCATATCTAATTTGTAAGAAAACCTGGGATAAAAAAAAACTTGGAAGATTATGATGGTGTTTTAGAGTAAATTCTTAATGCACTGTGTAATAAAGCTTAATAGGCTATGTGAAGAAGGGTGAGCTCCAGGGGAAAAGCATTTCTTCTAAAATTTATTTTAAATAGGAAAATATATCATTTTCAATAATTTGGAAAAACAAATAAAACCCAAAATAAACACTACATATACAAATTTGCACATTAGTTGAGACATCAGGGGAGAAGGGTTTATACTACAGTCTATGTCTAAAGAACAAATGAAAGCTTACTTTGGCAGGTACTTTATATCAGCTGTTTGGGAAAGGAGAGGAAAATTTCTCAGACAGAAGGAAGAATAGGAAGAACTTGCTTGTTTTGGCTATTCCTTTCCATTTTTTCAACATTCTCTGTCTGCTCTCATATTGTGCATAACACCCACAGATTTCCTAACATGGTGGTATTATGCCCCACCAGAGAATGCTGTGTGGGTGTAAATAGAGAAGAAGCCTGGTATGTTGGAACTTAAAATTCACATAAGATACTTTTGGTGTCATGGAACAGACAACTGAAGAAAATACCACCAACTTTGAATAGTGCATTAAGTTTAAACTTTACTTGAAAGTTGAAATTAGAGGTAACACTGAAATAAAATCCAATTTTGATCTCTATCAAAAAGAAGACAGCAAAATATAGGTTCTTTTATATAATTTTTCAAGTGAGTGTATTTCTTAATTTTAGGTTTAAAAAAAGAGTATAAAAAAGAGAAAATAGGATGCTATCAGCATAAATTTATTGTCCTCTTTTGCTTTTATCACTATTAGCCAAATCAAAACAGCATAGAAATTATATATACTTAGAACCAAAAGATAATTTTGTATTTTTCTTCTTTGTACATAAGCTTAGAAAACAATGTTAAACCTTTAACCATAAGAGCAAAAATAAAGGTTCACAAGTCAGCTTAAAATCTCATTATACATTTGACATTTTTGTTGGGTTTAAAGATCAGTCACTGTTGGATTTTTTAAAATAGTCAGAATCTTGCTTAGGGGGAAAGAAAAAAGAAAAATACTGTCCTTTATAGGATGATTCATGCTCTTCTCTTTTCAAGATAGGTCTGAGGTGCTTAACCCTGGGTGTATGAACTTTTTTAAAAAAAACCCTCTATTTCAATATAACTGGTTTTCTTTACAATCCTATGTGTTTTGTTTTATGCATTTAAAATATTATACCAAGAACTGATTCAAAGGTTTCACCAGACTGTCAAAGAGGTCCATGACACACACAAAAAGGTTAATCTGATGGTATAATGGACAGAGTGCTGACCTTGGTGTCAGAAAGATCTAAGTTTGGATCCTATCTCATAAACTGAAAAGCTGTATGTCCCAGGGCAAGTCATTTAACTGCCTTCAGCCTGTTTTCTCATGTGTAAAATTGAATGATGCAAATGATAGTTATTATTTAGGGGGAACTCAAATTTAGAGGAACTCAAAATGGAGAGGAAGATTATTTTCAAACAGTCTGTTTAGAAGTTAAAAAACAAAAAACAATTACTACAAAGTATTTTTAGAAGAATAAGGCATAATTTCTACTTTTTAGAAAACCTGTTTAATAATCTTTTAACTCATGAAATCTTTTATTGTTATGTCTGTCTTTTTAATAAGAAAAAGTACCACTGCCACAAATCCACAAATGTGATATTGACTAAAATAGATAAGCAGATTTTACATATATATGTACATATATAAAATAGAAAAGTTTTATATGTATTTATGTAAAATTTGTGAGTATGCATATGTTCATGTACAGTATTTGTAAATAGCTCTTAGTTGTTAAATATTAAAAGGAGCTATATCTACTTATTGAGATATTTTGAAAGATTTCTTACAATCATTTACTGCTACTAAACCTACTGAATGGTTGCAGTGAGAGGGGAATATTAGATCCTCACAGTAATCATATTGCTATTTTTCATTGTAATTCTCTGAAAATTCTAAGTACTTCTTTCCTTTTCTGTTATACAGCAAAGGAAACTTTCCTGGAATTCTATACAATGCTTTTAAACAAATGAAAATCATACAACAAATATTTTGTTAGCATTGATTATCTAAGAAAAAACAAGAGTATATATTATGTTAATGCAAATTAAATTTGGAAAGAACTAAAGGAAAAGTAAACTGTAAGGTAACAAGTAAATAAGTAATGTCACTCCAGTGTTTAAATAAAATTCTTGATTCCACACCAGGGCCAAGGGATATAACATAAAATACTAAGGTCAAAATAAACACCACTTTATGGTTAATGAAATTGATCGATATTGTTTTTTAATAAATTACTTACCTAAGATCATTAAGAGCAGCTAAAAAAGTTAGGGTTTTGCAAACTACTAAAGAGATGCAGGGAGAGGTTCGTTATGAGGAGGATTACTTAATTATTACTTAGGTCTCCTAATTAGGATTACATAATTAATTAATAGGTAATTCTCCTCACAACAGTTTGCATACTTATTTACTGTTATGTATGTGTGTTTTGTTTTCTTGGGAATATACTATCCATATATATTATGAGATCTTAGTTATCTGTGGAAACCAATCTCATAGCAAAGAAAGAAATGCAGATCTCTCGTTTTTTGGTGATAAGCCTTTTAATGCCATTGTTTATTTGTGATTTTTCTAGAGTTTAAACAAATCAAGGTGGATATTGGCTTTCTCTGCTTTATCAATATTTAATTATTAAAAGGAAAAGTTAATATCAATTATATAACTTTCAACTTAAGTGTTTACAGTTCATTTTTTATTATAGATCAAAAGTCATAAACATTGTAAAAACTTAAATATATCCATTTTATATAATTTGGGAAGAAATAACACCTGGCTCTCCCTTTAATGCTGATTATCCAAGTATTTTCTTAAGTATGATAAGTAAATATTCTCTAGATAAGTAATGGAAAATGATTGACTTTGTAGATCCTCAAATAATAATAATAATAATTGTTATATAACTTAAACATTTATATATATATATATAAACATATATAAATTATTTTCCTTACAACAATCCTATGACAAGGATAGCACAAATATTATCCTTATTTACAGATGAGGAAGCCGAGGTTCACAGAGAGATCTACTCAGAGTGACAGCCAGTTGTGTTAGAGATAGGACAACATTGGTCCTCTTGAATCTAAGTCCAGCATTTTTTTCACCACATTGGATTGCCTCTTCGATAAAAATGTTCCTTACCTCAAGCCCCCAGGCCACCCTATTTGAAAAGAGAATTCTTACAAAATATATCAACCAGAACAGGCTTGAGGATTCTTATCATCAAATATGAAAATAGAAGGCAATCATGTGAATAGTTCACTTGACTTTTTCCTCTAATGAGAATGGCCAAGAGCTAGCAAAAATGTGTGAGAACAAGAAAAAAATGCTCAATAATAATATATAGTATCCAAGAGTATGTAATTTCTTTTAATAATCACTCACTACTCATGGAGAAGTGATATGGATACGAGCACTTTGTGCTCTTTTTAAGAACAATTTTTTTCTTTTAAATCCAATAAACAACTCTGCAGCACTCACTAGTATGCCAGACACTAAAAGAACCAAGGAAGAAATTTATGATTTCATAAAGGAAACTTATAGAAAACAGGCCTTTACAGATATTTGATTTTTGATTAAATTAATTAGACTATATCTATCATCAACAGCTACTAGCAAAGAGACACATTCTTATCAAGATAAGTTAACAACTTGTTTGAAACTAAGAGCTATGCTTTGAGAGTTGTCTGTGGGACTGAAAGATTAAGAGACCAACCCAAGACCATGGGGCCAATAGGCGTCAGAGGGAGAATTTGAAAGCTGACAGTCTATCTCAAATTGATCACCTATAGGGTAGGCTTGCATTAGAGATACTTATATTAGGTGGAAATGGAAGGTTTATCAGAAGGTTTAGTTTTCATTTATTTATTCAGGCCCCAAAATACACAGTTTGATCAGAGAAGAAGATCTATAACTGACCATATTATCTCTAAAAAAACTCCACTTCCTCCACTCTCATTCTGATCTTAACTCCTTATAATCCATCTTCCAAGTCATTATTCCACTAAAACTACTCCCCCAAATTACCAATCATTTCTTCACTGGCAAATCCAATGGTTTTTTCTTGGTCTTGAGTTCTTCTTGGCCTCACTTCAGCCTTTAACATCGAGTATCAATTTCTCCTTGACATACTCTTCTCTCTGGATTTCCAAGATATGATTCTCTCTTTGTTCTCTTCCTATCTATCTGACCTCTCCTATATTTTTTTTGCTGGATTCTTATCCAGGTCACACCCTCTAACTGTAGGTAGCCCACATGTTACTCTCCTGGGTCTTCTCTACTTCATTTGGAAAGACAGCGGCCTAGCAGTTCCAGATCTTAAACTGTACCATAAATCAGAACAAGCTGGTACTGGCTAAGAAATAGAAGGGTGGTTCAGTGGAATAGATTATATTATATATTACATATATAATAAATAACCTCAGCAATCTAGTGTCTGATAAATCTAAAGATCCAAGCTTTTGGCATAAGAACTCATTATTTGACAAGAAATGCTGGGAAAATTGGAAAACAGAATGGCAAAAATTAGGTGTAGATCAATGTCTTATACCCTATACCAAAATAAGGTCAAAATGGCTCTATGATTTAGGCATAAAGGGTGATATTATAAGTAAATTATGGGAACATAGAATAGTTTATCTGTCAGCTCTATGGAGAAGAGAATAATTTATGACCAAACAAGAGATAGAGTACATTACAAGATGTAAAATGAATAATTTTGATTATGTTAAATTAAAAAGGTTTTGTACAAACAAAACCAATGCAACCAAGATTAGAAGGGAAACAACCAATTGGAGATATTTTTATAACAAATTTCTATGATAAAGCACTCATTTCTCAAATATATGCAAGTGAAAGCATATGATTTTTCACATATTTGTTTGGGCATATGTTTGGGATTGGGGTTTAGGGTTTATAAGATTATTTACTTAAAAATAAACAATATTTAAATAAAAATTAAAAATAAATAAACAATATGTGAATGTATTTTGCATGATAATACATGTATGACCAAGATTGAATTGCTTGCCAGCTCTGGGAGGAGGGAGGGAAGGAAGAAGACATACAATTTGGATCATATAGGATCATAATAGCAGCTCCAATGGATTTAATTACCATCTCTATGATAATGATTTTTCAAATCTACTTATCTTCTTGTAACTTCTCTTCTGACCTCCAGTCTTATATCTCCAAATGCTTTTCAGATATCTAGAACTGGATGTCCAGTAGATATCTTAAACTCAATATGTCTAAAATTGAACTCATCATCTTTCCCCTAACTCCTACTACCCCTCTATCTCCTACTTTCCCCATTAGTGTAGAGGGCACCACCATCCTTCCACTCCCTCAGGCACAAAATCTAGGAGTTATCCTGGATTCCTCACTATCTGCACCCCCATATGACAATTTAATCTATTGTCAAGGCTAGTCAATTTTATATTTGTGATATCTATTGAATAAGCCCCCTTCTCTCCTCTGACTATTTTGCTGCATGTCCTCATCTCCTCAAGCTTGGACTATTGCAATGACCATACCCACCAGCAAATCTCTTTTCACTCCAATCCAATCTCCATTCAGTTATCAGAATAATTTCCCTAAAGCAATGGCCCAACTATGTCATTCAATAAATTCTAGTCACTTTTTATCAATTCTAAGATAAAAAATAGTACTCTATTTGAGGTTAAAAGCCCTTTATATACTATAGCTTCTTTTTATCTCTCCAGTCTTCTTATATCTAACTCCTCACCATGTACTTTTCCATCCAGTGACATTGACCTCATTGCTGTTTCATGAAAAAGATACCCTATCTCTAGGCTTCAGGAATTTTCTCTGGCTGTTCCCCTTGCTCTAGACTGCTTTCTCTCTCCTCATTTCTACCTACTGACTCCTTTAAGTCATAAGTAAAATCCAGTCTTCTATAGGAAGCCTTTCTCAACCATTCTTAACTCTAGTACATTTCTTCATTTAATTACTTTCTATTTATTCTGTATATAGTTTGTACTTATTTGTTTGTTTGTTATGCCCCTCAATAAACTATGAGCAAAAACCCATCCTTGCTCACAAGGGGCTCACAGCAGAACTTTGCAGACAATATACAAACAACTATGTACAAACAAGATGTACACAAGATAAATTGGAGATAATCACAGAAGGAAGGTACATGAAAATTAATTTTTGAAATATTATCATTATGCTAACATTACTATCACACTTAAATATAACCACCATCCCTAGGAAATGAATCTTTACTTTATCCGTTCATTTTACAAGTACCTTATGCTTACCTTTTAAGAACAATGGACTGTATTATGTGAATTGTGCATTTTTTGTAGGCAATGGTGTTTAGAGCATCCAAGTAATCCTTTATTCTTGAATCAATAGTTTCTTTTAGTAGCTATCTTTTCGTAGATATGGATATCATGAAACAGACAAAAATTTGTAATTTCAATCCAGTTTTAAGTGAGCAATGAAATTCAAACTCTTCATGGTACAAATAAAGAGAAACTATATATGGTAAAGGATATTACATAGGATCTAAAAATTACCAGTTGTATTTTTTACCAATCTGTGGTATTAATTTACTCTCTTACAAAGAAAACTTTTATTTTTTATCTAAGTTTTCTCAACTTAAAATGAGGCCACTACCAACTAAGGCAGATTATACACGATAACTATGAGAATTAGATAAGATGCTAAATTAATGACATTATTTATATTTAATTCTTTGGAAATTGTTGATGCAGTCAAGCCTTGATACTCGATCATTTTGGAACTAGTTGAATGCATTTTGATGAGGAAAAAAATGTTATTTGGCATTTGCTAGGCATTCAACATGCTCGTTAGAACTTGTTGGCGTCCTGATCTCAGGAAGTGCATGCCTGCTCCAGCCAAAACTAAGGATCACATGTTAGATTGGGAGCATAAAGAAGAATTTAACACTGAGGAGCTGCAGGAACTTCAAAGGGAGTAGCAACAGCTAGTGGAGGGGTAGTTTTCTTCAGGCGAGGAGGCAAAAGAGGATGTCTCCACTCCATTAATCAAGGAAATTTGTGCAAAATGGGTGGAAGTACAAAACTTTGTTAAAAAATATCACCCTGATAAAGTTTTAATGAGTAGAATTGTAAATTTGTTAAATGACCAGACAGACCATTTCCTACTTTAGAGGAATTTTGAAACACAGCAAAAATAAACAACTTTGGAGAGGTTTCCTGTGAATTTTACATGTGGGGAATTTCAAGCAGGGTTCAATGATGATAAACGACAGAAAAGATTAAGAATTCTAGAAGGGTAATTGCCCACAGATATTATGGAAGGGGGCTCCTCCTATAGATAATAACATTTCTCGGTCCCACCATTCTCTTAGGCCACAAGCTCCTCCCAATACAGGTAAAGTTAAGTAAAAAGGATTTTATTTTATCTAATTATTGTTTTTTATTTATGCATTATTAATGGTTATTTAATTAAATATAATGCCATTAATGTATATAATGCTTTATAAAATCTGAATTTTCTGGATATCTGGAACAGATGAATTAAATTTGCATTATTCTTTGTGGGAAAAATTTATCTGATACTCAGCCTGCCTTCTCAAATGAATTAATGATAAGTATCACTGTATATATTCAAATACTTAAACAGAGAAAGGCCACTAATGTAGATGCACACACAAATAATAAAAATCATAATCCATCTATGATAACCCATCATATTCAATTTGGTCAAATATTAATTATCTACTATGTGCAATTCCTCTTCACTCAAAATGCAGTTCATGTGCCAAGTTTTATGCAAAGCCTTTCCTAATCCTCCTGGTGCCAGTGCTCCCCTTCCCTAACTACCTTATATTCATTTTTTATTTATTCTGCATATACTTATATATGTACATCTTCTATCCCATAACTTTTTCTATCTGTAACCCTAGTGCCTGACATAGTACTTGACACAGAGTAGTGTGTTTAATAAATATTTTGATCGATTGATTTCAAGGAGCCATAATGGAGCTTGGATAAAAAAAATATGAAATAATCTGTCTCCTTTAGAAGATTAAATATGCTCTTCTATAATGGGAAAGGGGAGAGAAAAATGTTTGACATGGTGCCTGCCAAATACTGGATATTTAATAAATGTTAGTGGGTCAACTGAGAGAATACTTATACATAAATTAATCAATTCTGGATAAACTTCTGGAAGGTCAGAATTTAGGAAAAGTTGAGGAAGGGAGTACAAAAATGTTCCTATTCTAAGGTTCTTGGGATTTTAGAGTTAGAAATAGAAAGGACATTGGAGGTGATGAATGAATAAAAAAGCATTTTTTAAAAGTGCTTACTATATGCCACTGTTTTAAATGCTATCTACACAAATAGAAAAGCAAGACAATCTCTACTCTCAAGAATCACACTCAGTTTAACCAGAGCATGGATAAAAAGCCCTAGAAGGACTATGGCTCAGGAGCAGCCTGGATGGCAAGGAGCTGGGGTTCTTCAGGGTCTTCTGCAGGTCTGAGTATTGCCTGGGGACCTGGAGAGTGTGCCAGCAGGTCAGATGGTTGGGATGCCAATGCATGAAGATGACCAGCCATCTTACTAGCTGTACTTGGTGGCTCCTTATCCACCATCCTGAGAGGAGTCATGTTCTCTCAGCAGGATGAAAAGACCTGGAGGATCCAAGACAACCACCAAAGGGAAATAGAAAGAGGATCTGAGGGTTTAAGGCTGTGTTGCTGAAACTGTGACTAGCACTCCAGAGGGGGCTGCTCCCCTCCTCTTCTCCATGTGAACCTGAGGACATTGATCCCATCACCCGCCCACCCACCCCTCTGCCCAGCAGCCCAATGGGAGAGCTTCCTCCCTCTTCCATTTGGGGAAAGGGGGGGCTTATGGGCCACATGAGGGTTGCAGTTTGGGCACTTGGTCTCTGAAAGGTTCACCATCGCTGGTCTAAGGGGATTCTGGGCTCCTTCGGACAGGGATAAAGATGGACAGTCAGTATTGGGTCAATATGGGGGAGGGCAATTATCAGGAAGATAGAGAAAGAGCCACTTTGCTCTGCTAAAAGGATGATGGCTGGCCCAGTGCCCCATGGACCGTAGATAGGAGGCAAGAGGAGTAGAGATAGTCTAACTTTTATTTTTCAAGTGAGGAAACTGAGGCTCGATTATAGGACTTGCCCATGGTCACAGAGTGGTCACACAACAGAGCCAGGTTTACCCAAGGCTCCAATGCCACAACCCATAAACAACACCATCTCATTTTGACCTTCCTTTTTTCCTAACAATTAATAATGATTTAGTCGCCAGCTATGTTTCTGGAACTACAATAAGCACTGGAGATACAAATATAAAAGTAAACAGTGCTTGTCCACAGATAAATTGTATTCCATTTTGAGAGACATATGTACAAAAAGTTATATAAAACCTATGCAAAAATATACTGGTCATGTGACCAGTAATGTGATAAATTAGTCACTTAATCTTGCAAAAAAATTATGTACTCACATATAGAGAAATTACATTGAAGCCCACACTGTGGAGGATGCTGACAAGTTAATAGTCTA
The DNA here is from genome assembly GCF_016433145.1 of Gracilinanus agilis. Classification (NCBI taxonomy): domain Eukaryota; kingdom Metazoa; phylum Chordata; class Mammalia; order Didelphimorphia; family Didelphidae; genus Gracilinanus; species Gracilinanus agilis. The sequence goes on along the minus strand of NC_058131.1, from coordinate 129,920,186 downwards.
ATTTTCAACTAATGCTCTAATTTGCAGCTGCCACCCTCCTCACAGGGACTTTCAGGTTGACTACGGAGCTTATGCTTGGACTCATTTTCAGACGCCTCCTGCTGCAGAGACACTACCGGCTTGCCCTCCCTTCCACAAGGGCAGATACAGATTCTGTCCCATCACAAGAGAAGGAAGAAAGGAAAGAGGAAGAACTATTTAGAAGCTCAAAGCTTCCCAGTCTCCCCAACCCTTCAAAAATGGACAGATGTTGATTTAGCTTAGCTAGGAGAATAAAAGGAGAGCCAAGGGAAGACTTGGGCCAGGAAGTGCTATGCCAGGCCTTAAGGAAAGGGACACAAACCATACATAGAGCCACTTCCCCCAGAATACTATGTTATTGAAATTTTGAGGTCTCTGACCTAAACTTCCTCTTGAAACTACATTTCCCAAGAACCAACTGGCTTCCTGTCTTGCATAAATACATTATTGGAAGGATAGAAACCACGTACCTAGATTGGCTCTCTCTCTTTGGTGGCTTGGAGCTGATCCAGGATGGGGAAAGAAGGTAACAGTGTGCATCTTTTAAACTGACTCTTAATGTGGCTTCATTTTTCTAAAGGCTTCCAATAAATCTCTAAGAACCATAATATTTTTAAATCTATCCTTTTATATCCATTTTATTTTTAAATTGATGGCAACCACTTGAAGTTTGGAGACATAATCCACAATTTTTCAGATAGCTGAGCAAGCCACGCTTCTGCCGTGGATTTTCGATCTCCCCTCACAGTCAGAACTCTGAGAGAATTCCAAATTCTCTCCGGAGCTGCGGACCTGTTTTTGCCATTTTTGTGCTTTTCTTTTTGGCCACCCTGCCAGCCGCCCCCATTCCCACCTGCCCCTCCTTGGGGGAAAAGCTTCTTTCAATTGCTGGCTGATTGCTGATCCCAGATCCTGGCTGTTCCCTGTTCCTGCCTTACATTCCCCATCTCTTCTGATGCTGGACCCCTGCCTGACCCTCCCTGAACCTGGAGCTCCTCTTCCCAATGCTCTGGATCCAACACAGTGCCTAGAGTTATTACCGCTGCTGCTTAAAGCTTGGGAAGTGTAATCCCACTTTTTTTCCCATTGGGAACAGTGATTACTTAGCTGCTAAGCCTCGTAGAAGAGTTTTAACCTGAAAAGAGCTTCTCTAGCCGCTTTTCTAGCCACCCCCACCCCCACAATCCCTCCACGTGGGTTTTCAAGCCTGCCTCACTTTTCCAGTCCTTACCCCAGTTGACTTCTATGCTCTGCCTGTGAAGAAGAGGACTGAGATTCCATGAGCTTTCACTCTTCAAACAGGAAGTAGAATGGCAAGCATGGCCCACATTGCCCATTGTTTGTCAAACAGACCCCAGTTCTGAGATGTTTTTTCTTCCTACCATTCCTTGTGATTGTCTTGCCTGAGACTCAGGGGAGAAATTCATCCCTCAATGCACGCTGGCCCTTTGGACCTGCCCAACCTCTGAACTATACCCATTATGAGGGTCATCCACACTATGCTCAGTGCAGAGCTCAGATGAAAGGAACTTGAATGGAACTTTTAAAAGTCTGGAGGTAAAATTAGTAAACCTCCTCAGACTCCACTGTATGTTGAAAGTCTCTGTATCTTATTGTACTTTGCTGACTGTTTGTTTTGTGAATAATTTTTCTGTTTTAACTTTATATATTAATCTGGTCAATATCTATCTAACTTAATCATTTTAAGCTAAGTTTTTGGCTGCTAAATAAATTCTGTTCATGATTTTATTGTAACTCCTTAATATTGAACAAGTCTATTCTGATTGGTAAAAATTTTTTTTTTTTTTTTTTTTTTTTTTTTTTTTTTTACCCTTGTACTTCGGTGTATTGTCTCATAGGTGGAAGATTGGTAAGGGTGGGCAATGGGGGTCAAGTGACTTGCCCAGGATCACACAGCTGGGAAGTGGCTGAGTAAAAATGTTTTTAACTACACTGCTAGTAATTTGTCATTTACTTATATTATTGTATTTCCTGATTTCTTTAAGGTTTAAATTTTTTTTTTGTTTAACTGTATTAATCTAATTCTGTTATATGATTCTTTATTTGTACCATTTCCCTATGATTTTACTGAACAATATATCACTGTAAAAAGACCATGAACATCATATACAAATTTTTTTAAGTTGTAAAAGCCCATAAGTCCTAAATATACTGAATTTGTCATCTCAACTATTGGGGTCACATGCTACCTTAACAGTTTTTATTCTATCTTGACAATTATATACAATCTTGAAGACTATGATACCTTAAGAATTTAAATTTTCATTTTATAAGAGGTGTTTAAAATTGACTTTAGGATTTTATAGTAACTTCTGAATGGATGATAGGTTTATATATACACATATATATAAAATAAAGAATGCTGTCTTAAAAGGTAGAGAAAACAAATAGAAGTTTCCTACCTACACTCTTTATAAATAAAAGCAGGGAAGCCAAAAGAGCTCCTGTATGCATGATATTTTAACTCTTTATTTTAATTTACTTTCCCATCAGATGGATCTAGAATTCTTGGTTATGTTTTAGACCCAAAAGGTTTTCCTATCAGATTTTTTTTCTAGGCTCTGCCCCACATTTGGATGGAGGCAGTAATAGATTTTGTTAAATATATCTCAGCCAAGGTTGAATGATTTGCTATACCTGTTGAATTTGTGACAAGTATACATTTTTTTAAACATCACAAGTTATATAGAAAACTCATGTGTGCTTGTTTGCTATTGACTTTAAATGTGTTATTGTAATTTGGGGAATCTTGGCACTTTATTTGAATTGCATTATAAGTCTACTATTTTATAAAAGTCATTTGCACTCACAGTAGTTCATGGCAAAAGTTTAACAGGAAATGGATCTTATTTTTGGGTGAAAAAAACTTCCACTAATTCTAAGTTATATATATATATTTGATTTTTAAAACATTTTTAAAAATTGTTTTCCCCCTTTTATGTGCAATACAGTATTTGTGTTTTTTTCTCTCTCATTTTTGTACTTAAAAACATTGTATTTTTTCCCTGAATTTTTAATTTTCTTATTGCTTTTCCTTTTATTTTTAATAGAATAATTTACTCTTTTCCCCTTTTTCTCATTTCTTATACTTAAAGTACATATAATTAATATTAATCCTTTTTTATTTTACTGTAATATAAGTTTAATATAAATATATAACTGCTGTAATATTAATGCATACCCAAAAAGCTTTAGACTATGGTAACTTGCCAATTATTGCTAAATATTATGGGACTGTGATGAATGATTCTGCCTGATTCCAGGAGAAGGGAACAAAAGAGCCACAAGGTCAAGGAGACCAATAGTCCCATTGGGAATGATGAGAAACTGCACAGTATGGTCCCAAAAGACCATACCAATCCAGGTAGGATTGATGGAACTTCCATGCCAATACTGAAGGACTTGAACCTAGTGTTTGGGGTTCAGGGTTGTAGCTTTTCTGACACATTTTAGAAGCCATACTTCCCTGAGCTTCATACTAGTCAAGTACCAAAGGTTGGCTAGCCTGGCTCTCTCTATCCCTGAGAGTCAAAGAAAATCAGACCAGGGAAAGACACTTCGCTTTCACACAGAAAATTTGGTCTTTTTCTTTCTTATAAGTGTGGCAACTTTCTATAGTCATGGCTACTGAGTGGGTAATTGCACAATTGCTTAAATCACTTTAATTGGGCCTTAATTTAAGGACCTTTTATAAGTTTATTTTTCCTTACATTTTTGCACATAAGACTTTGATGTTTTATATTTCATTCACAAGTTATTTTTTCTCTTTTATTTGGATTTTTTTGATCTTTATTTCTTTTTCCATTTGACTCATACAACCCCATAACTCAGCCATGTATCCTTAGCTATCTGGATGTTGGCCTTTATCCTCTTTGGGGAGGGATATGTTATTAATTCTCCTCAGGGGGGTATTTATGCTTTATAATCAGAATGTATGTATTATAATCTATAATGTAAAGTTTAAATTCTTTTGAGAGTAATTTCAGGATAAGAAATTTTCCACCTCCCCAGAATCCAGATAATGAACCTGTTTAGAGAAGGCACCATGAAGATGCTTGCAGAAACCTACACTGCATCAAGAAGATCCAAAATGAACTTTGGGGTGCAATTGGTTGAACTATGGGGAGTTGAATGCATTTGTTTTGAATATACACTCTTATGCCAAAGGGGACTGCCCTGTAATTGGCCTTTTGTCAATGCACCTAGAAGTCATTGGATCATTGATTTTGTCTTCTTTTCTTTTATTCCCAAATTTCTATAATTTATAAGTTAGCTATGTTTTCATGATCCTTTTGGGGAGACTGGCCTCCCAACCAGGACCACGGGGGGGGGGGGGAAACGTGTTATTGAAATTTTGAGGTCTCTGATCTAAATTTCCTCTGGAAGTTTAGGGTCTTTCAAACTACATTTCCCAAGAGTCAGCTGGCTTCCTGTCTTGCATAACAATTTAAACAGAAGGATAAAAACCAAGTGCCTAGATTGTCTCTCTCTCTCTTTGGTAGCTTGGAGCTGATCCAGGATGGGGAAAGAAGGTAACAACGCATGTCTTTTAAACTGACTCTTAACGTGGCATGTGGCTTCATTTTTCTAATGACTACCAATAAATCCTTAAAAACAATAATATTTTTAAATCTATCCTTTTATATCCATTTTATTTTTTACACTACTCAGATCAGGCATTTAAGAACAATGAACCTTATATTTCTCCAATAAATATTATAAAGCTTTCTTAACAAATATTACAAGACAAAGGAAAGTAAACCAATGCTTAATGAAGTAAAGAATATTGTTTATTCCCAGGAGAACATAGGACAACAACAAGGAATTTCCAAATGGTTCACAAGAGAAATGAAATACATAAAAGAAATAAGGAATGAACAAGATCAGGAAAAAAACCTATTCCATGAAGAGAGTTTCTCTAAATAACAAGCTATTACAATGAAAGAGAGATGAACAGATTTGGAAAACAAAAATACTGATATGATGGAAAGTTTGACAAAGGAAAAGCAAAAGGTAACCACATTAAGTAAATCTATGAACTTTATTCAAACCAAAGAAATCAATTATGAACACAGTACCCACAGAAACAACTTAGGGATCACAGGACTTGAGAAGAACATGACATACCAAGAAACCTAAAAAATCATACAGATGAGGACTGGATCTGTAATTTTATTATGTGAGGAACTCCTGGATGTGAAAACTTCCTCTACCAATAGAGGTGAGGATTTTTACCTCTATCTGGTCTGATCATCTTGGAAGCATGAAGTATAATCTTTAAGAGTTGTGTAGACTTGCCTATTCTCACATTCACACTATGTGTGTAGAACAAAATTTGAACCTTCTTTTGGTTCCAAGGTAAGTCACTTTCTCTAATGGAGTGGGGAGGCAATTCTTGGAATTATCTTTGGTTAGGCATTCTTGCTTCATAACGCATAAAAGGTCCAGTCTATGGCAAATTGGTGTTGTAAGTTTTATTGGAACTTTTACTATTGCCTATGGTAAAAAGCTGGTAAGTTGCCATGAATGGGGAGTTAAGGAGTAATCTATTTATCTTCTTAACTTGAAGAACTAGATAGTAATATTTTGGGGATAGTTCCAGATTGCTATCCAGAGTGACTATACCAATGCAAAGTTCTCCCAGTAGTGCACTGATACATTTGTTTTTCCATAACTCCTCCAACATGTCATTTTTTTTCTTGTTTGTCAGTTGCCAGTCTGATGAGTGTGTTGAACTTTGGTGACTTGTGCATTTTTTTATGTGCCTATAGAAAAGCTGAATATCTTTTCTTGAGAATTGTCTATTCATAGCCTGTGACCATATTTTAATTGGAGAATGGTTCCTATTACAAATTTGAATGATATTTGTGTATTATTTTTGTCAACTTTGTGTGAAGTGGAACCTCAGAGTAGCTTTAATTTGTATTTAAAATTATTTTTAGTGTTTAGGAGCATTCTTTTAATTTACTTATTGAAAGTTTGAAATTTTTCCTTTGAAAATTGCCTTTTCATATCCTTTGATTTATTAGTAAAAGTTGGCTTATAAATTTGAATCAGTTTCCTATATATCTTGGAAATAAGACCTTTATGGGAAAAATTTGTGACAAAGATTTCTCCCCTAATCACTTGATTTCCTTTTAATTTTAGTTACATTGGTTATGTCTGGAGAAAAAAAAATTATTCTTCATTTTATCTTCTGTGATTCTATTTTTTTTTTGTGAACTCTTTTCCTATGCATGTAATTTTTTTCCTACTCCTCTATTTTGTGATGTCATCCTTTATATTTGGAAGTTATAATGGGCATTATAGTGTGAAATACTGGTCTATACTTCATTTCTACCCCTTCTTGACCATTTCCCTCCATTATTTCCAGTGAGCTTCTTGATCTTTTGTACTTCCAGATCAATTTTGTTATCATTTTTTCTAACTCTACAAATACATCTTTTTGGTAGTTTAATCAGCATAGTATTGAATAAGCAAATTAATTTGACTAGAATCATAATTTTCATTATGTTGACTCATCCTACCCAAAAGCAATGAACATTTCTCCATTTAGTTATGTCTTTATTTGTGTAAAGCGTGTTTTATAGTCATGTTCAGATAATGTCTGTGAGTTTTGTTAGGGAGATTTCTAAGCATTTTATACATTATGTAGTTATTTTAAATATAATTTTTCTTTATATCTCTTCCTACTGGGGTCAGCCCATCCAAGCTTGACTCAAGTCATCTTCTTGTCTTGGTACATAACCCCAGGTGGCTATTCAGTCCCTTTCTGGAAGGGTCTACATGATACCCTCCTAGCTTGACCATATTCCCAACATCCACTGACTTCCATATCTTTCTAGGATAACCTGGTCTAGGAAAATTTTCTGTGATTTTTTTCCCTGGGATTTCTTGATAAGTACTTATTCTGCTATATTTTCTAAGTCTTTACAGAGTAGTTTTTGGGAAGAGTCTGGCTATATTGCTTCCTTCTACTTTGCCATTTTGGCTGGTCTCCCATGAATTTACTTATGTCTATTCAAATGATTCCTATATCTATAGATCTCACCCTAACCAATCTCCTGAGCTCGAGTGTTGTACTGCCAACAGTCTTTTTAACATTTCAAACAGGATGTCCCAAAGGCATAATAATCTCAATGAACAAAACAGAACTCATTATCTTAGACTTAGAGCTAGAAGACATCTCAGAAGCCATATCTCCTTCAAACTTCTTATAAATGTGGAGCTAAAGTCAAGAGATGCTAAATGACTTTCCCAGGGTCACACCTAGAGGTTAAATTTGAACCCAGATTCTTTGACTGCAAACTCTGGACTCTTACCACTGTGCAGTGTTGCCTAGATGAGAACTGTTATGTTTAAATTTGATCTTATATTGATTATGGCCAGTTGATTGTCAATTGGTATTGATTAGGTGGTATAGATTCCACTAAAGCTTTTAGGGCCTAGCCGATTCTGACAGTAGATGAAACTGGCTAGAGACAAATTACTACAAAACCTATTTATTAATAACTATAAGAATATCAGGGACAGAATAAGGAAATAAAAATTAATTAGGAGATATATTACCCTAAGACTAAGATTTCTAACTGAATCCCCACACCCGTCTGTCCCTCTTGGGACGTTTTCTTGCCTGAAGAAGTCAGGCCTAACTTGACTACACTAACGGTCTAAAGATAATAATCTAACTTACTAAATATATTCTAATTTATAAATCTTTTATCTCCTTAAAATAAAATAAAATATATAAAATATTAGAAAATAATAAATAAAATAAATAAACTTCACAGCTCTTTTATCTCCTTAAAATAAAATGAAATATATAAAATATTATGAAATAATAAATAAAATAAATAAACTTCACAGCTCTCTCTCCAGTCAGAGATTCACCTGTCTTTTCAGTCTTTTCACAGACACTGCTCTCTGCTGCCTCCTGTGGTGTTCCAGGAAATAGTCTCCATCACTCTAATTCAGTTGAATACTCTCAATATCTTCTAAGATATAAAGATGTTTTATAAAGATAACTATCACCAAATGGTTCAAAGATTGAAAGAGGACATTTCTGACCTCCTACTCCTGAGAGGAAAACTCCCAAGAGTGAACTGTTATTCCAAACAGTCCTTTCCTAGGGGTTCCTGGGAATTCTTCTTAGGGAACCCCCAGAACATTCCTCTCTCTCTTCAGATGAACCTCCAAAACTCTTTCCCTAAGCTGGAAATCCTTCTTCTAAGAAGCCCTTGTTCTTTAATTAATCTAATTAACTAATTAATCCTTATAGAACATATTACAGGTTGTTGTGAGTATAAAGTGAAATATTTATCATAAAGTGCTTTGCAAGTCTTAAAAGCATCATATAAATGTTATTATCATTATTATTACTCTAGTGTTGGGGAAACTTTTTGAGATTGCGTGCCCAAACTGCAACTTCAAGCTGCCTGTGAGCCCCCCACATTACCTCCAGAGAGCGGAGGAAGTGCTCACATTGGGCAGCTGGAGGCAAAAAATGTCCTGGGGTTCAAGGGGGAGCAGAGCAGCCCTCTCCATCCGTGCCACAGCGTTGCCAGCACGGCTATCCTCTGTCTCCCAACTGTGTATTTTCCCTATCTCTCATGCTCGGAATGTCCTCCCTCCCCTTTCTCTCCTGATTCCCTTTAATATAGTTCAAATTTTACTTTTTTACGAGATTCCTTTCTCCTCAAGGAGAGTGCTTTTTCCTTCTGTATTTATACTGTTATTTGTATGCTCTCTTCATCATTAGAATGTGAGGTCCTTGCAGACAGGAATCCATCCTGGTTTTGCCTTTCTTTGTATTTCCAGAGCTTAGTATAATGCCTGGTACATATAAAGCGTACTCATTCAGCCATTAATGGAATATGTCCATATATGCACACACACAAATACCTTGAACAGACCTCAAATGGATAGCAAGTACACATTATGTGCATGCATATACCCACATATATATACATATACACATAGGCATGCATCTCTCTCCCTATACCACAGGGATGTGTAGGGGTGTGTGAGGACTCATTGGTGAACCTGAGATGTCAATCTAAGTGCATGTTATCATCTGAAGAGAAGACATTTATTTACTTGACTTTTCCTATGTATATCATTAGACTAAGCTTTTTGAATATGATTGAGTTTTGATGATGAATATTTTATTTCAGAAGTCAGTAACATTCTAGGTCTTGAAGATCAGCACAATATCCTCTACAAATATTAATATTTTGGGAGAGTACTCTATTTTCAGGGAGTTCATCTTCAATTTGGGCTCTGTGTACTTGGCAAGTGCCTTTGGTGAATATCTGTCTCTATTTTATGTCTCACCTAATATTAATGATCAGAAGGTTAATGACAAAGCTATTTCAGCCAACATATCTTTCAAGAAATCTTGGATAATTTTGGTATAGAAACATAACCTTTTTTTACACTTTTTATTTATTTTATTTATTTTTTATTTTAAAGAAATAATTAATTTAATTAATTTAGAATATTTTTCCATGGTTAGATGATTCATGTTCTTTTCCTCTCCTCCTACCTCCCTTCTCCCTGAGCCAAAATAAATATAACCTTTTCAAGACTAAAAGATAGTTTCATTTTTTTGTGTTTGTATCCTTAGCACCTAATATATTATCCATCATATAGGGCCAGCTACTTAATGAATGAATGAAAAATTATTAATATTCACTATACCCCAAACACTTTGCTAACCACTAGAGATACATATAAACAAGGTAATTTATGCACTCAAACTATTCACATTTTAATGAGATGAGACAACAATATAGGAGCATTCAACTATAGGTCAGATAGAAAGGCTCAGGGATCTTTATGGTAAACAGACAGGTAGATGTGTAATATATCTTCTTTAGTGTAATTTCCATTGGCAAAATTTAATCTGTTGCATTTTTGAGGGTACCAAAGACTTTGGTGGCAAAATATTTTCTTTCTGGATATTTAGTAACTGTGATTGCTTAAAAGGGGAAGTTGTAGCATGGACAGAGGCTGCTAAAAGTCCAATTTCTATAAGGATTACTCCTCTGAATGGCAGCTAAGGAAGTCAAAGAGGAATCAAGGCCAATAGAGGGGGTGGGTGGGAGGATAATGGCTATTCCTCATATTCTTCAACTTAACAGCCCAATGATCACTGCTGACCAAATGTTGGTATTAGTGGTGACAAAAATGGTAGCTCTTTCTCCACAGATTACTATTAATTATAAGATCAATAAACATTGGAAATTGATTGATTTTATATATGGTAAACACTTGGCTGGGTGACAGCACTTAAGGACCTTCTTTGCTCTATCATCAAATGCTTTTATATAGTCATCAAAAATAGGCATCTACATATGTATCAGTAGCTTCTTTGATAAGGGTATTAGTAGGGAACAGATACGTATTTGCAAGTAATTCCACAGTATGTCTTATCTTCTCCATCAAACAATTGATCAACATTTCTTAAATATGCTCAACTTCTCTCCTCTGATGTTGCCACCACCCTATTACTGTCCCAAATCACTTCACACTTAGACTATTACAATAGTTCAGTGGTTCCCAAACTTTTTTGGCCTACTGCCCCCTTTCCAGAAAAAAAAATTATTTAGTGCCCCCTGGAAATTATGAAACTATTTACTGAACTCAGAATAGAATGTAATACAAAAAAATGTGTGGCCATCACCACCTCCCTGGATCACTGCAGCACCCTCCAGGGGGCGGTGGTGCCCACTTTAGGAATCACTGCAATAGCTCAATTGTAAGTCTTCCTATCTCAAGTCCCCCCATTCTGATCCATCCTCCATTCAGCCACTAAAAATTTTTCCTAAAATGGAGGTCCAACTATTTTAAAACTCTTATTCTTGGTCAGTCATTTCAATCATGGCCAACTCTTTGTGATACCATTTTGGCATTTTCTTGGCAAAGATATTGAAGTGGGTTGTCATTTCCTTCTTTTCTTCTCCATCTCATTTTATAGATGAGGATCAATAAACTCTAGTGGCTCCTCATTACCTCCAGGATTAAATATGAAATGCTATAGGCATTCAAAGTTCTTTATAACCTAGATCTCACCCTCTCTACTTTTCCAGTCTTCTTACATCTCAATCTTTAACACATACTTTCCAAGGTACTGATGCAGGCATCCTGGACGTTCTATGAAAAAAAACAAAACACTCTATCTCTGGGTTCCAAGCATTTTCTCTGGTTGGCCCTTATGTCTGGAATACTATCCTTCCTCTATTCTACCTAATGACCTCTCTAGCTTCCTTTAAAAACCAACTAAAAATCTTTCCTTTACTGGAAGTCTTCTCCAACCCCTCTTATTTCTAGTGACTTCCCTCTGTTAACTATTTCTTTTTTTTCTTGCATATAGCTTACTCGGTATATACTTGTTTGCATTTTGTCTCCTCCATTAGATTGTAAGCTCCTCATGAGCAAGGATTATCTGTTGTCTCTTTTTGTAACCCCATCACTTAACATTATGCCAAGAACACAGTAGCTGTTTAATAAATCTTTACTGACTTTTACTCTCCCTCGTTTAGGTATTAAGATTGTATTTTTGTCACAGAAGGAATCTGATAGGATACCTTTATCTATTTTTTCAAAGAGCTTATGTAGTATTGCAATGAATTGTTCTTTAAATGTCAGGAAGGTCTCCTTGAAAAACATGACAGGGCAAAAATCCTCTTAACAGTATAATTAAAGAAATAATAGGAGCAAATTGCCCAGAACTTCTGGACATAGAAAATGCAATTCCAATTGAAAGAATTAGCAGATCACCTTCCGAAAAAAAAATCCAAGACTGTGATTCCATGACACATAATTGTTTTAACAATTCTATTTAGAACAGAATCTGAGTCCAAGAGACTGTCTTTTTTATTCCCCACCCCAATTTTGTAATTCCTTCTATGCTTAGTAACATTTATTTGTACAAAAAATTCTAAATTTAATCTACTCAAAATTATCCATCTAAAATCTCACAATACTCTTTCTTGTTTACATGTAAATTCCTTTCCTATCCACAAATCTAATAGGTAATATGTTCTCTGTTCTTTTGATTTGATTATATATCCTTTTACATCTAGAGCATCCATTCATTTTGATTTTGTCTTGGTGAATGAAGAAAGATATTAGTCTATACCAATGATGGGCAAACTACAGCCCGTGGGCCAGATGTGGCTCCCTGAAATGTTCTATCCAGCTGCATGCCATTATTCCTAATCTGACGAATACAATGAGTGGGATACAATACAATGAAACTTCGAAAGAGTTGCCTTAGAAACAGACTGGCAGATGAGCATTTCCTTTCCTTTGGTCCCTTCTTTAAAAAGGTTGCCCATCACTGGTCTATACCTAGTTTCTGCCAAACTACTTTCTAGTTGTTCCAGCAATTTTTATCAAATACTGATATCCCAATAGCTTGGATCTTTACTTCTGTCAAATAAAAGTTTACTTTACTCTTTTACTTTCATCTGTTATATGTCTGTTCTGTTCTACTGATCTACTTTTCTATTTCTTAGCCAGTACTAGATAAGATTTGAGAATTGCTGCTTATAGTAGAATTTAAAGTCTGGTACTGCTAGACCTTCCTCTTTTTACATTTTTTTCACTAATTTTTTTATAGTCTTGATATTTAGTTTTTCCAAATGAATGCTGTTATTATTTTTTCTAGCTCAATAAGATAATTTTTTTGGTAATTTTATTGGGATGGCATTGAATAAGTAGATTAGTTTAATATTGGCTTTGCCTACCTATGAACAGTTAATATTTCTTATTTAGATTTGATTTGATTTTAGTAAAAAGTATTTTATAATTAGGTTTGTGTAGTTGCTGTGTTTGTTTTGGTAGTTGAAGTCCCAGGTATTTTATTTTATCTGTGGTTATTTGAAATCAGGCAGTACTTCATTACTAATATATAAAAATGCTAATGATTCATGTTAGTTTATTTTATATCCTGCTACTTTACTAAAATTATTGATAGTTTCAATTAAGTTTTTAGTTAAATCTCTAGGATTTTCTACAAATACCATCATACTGTCTATAAAAGACATAGTTTTATTACTGTTTTGGCCATTCTGATTATTTCAATTTATTTTTTTTCTTTCATATAACTATTGCTAGCATTTCTAATACTATGTTAAATGACATTGTGATAATGGGCATCTTTGTTTCAGTTCTGATTTTATTTGGGAAGGTTTCTAGCTTATCTCCATTACAAATACTTGCAAATGGTTTTAGGTAGATGCTTCATATCATTTTTAAGAAAAATTCCAGAGGCATTTATCTTAAGGGTCAATGACTTGAGACAGTGCCTCCCATTTACTCCCCATTTCTCTCTCTCTCTCTCAATAAAGCATTATATTAAAAAAATAAAAACTCCATTTATGCCTATGCTTTCTAGTGTTTTTAATAGGAATGAGTGTTAAATTTTGTAAAATCTATGTGATGTATTGCTGTAGTCTCCTAATTAGTACTTTTATTTAATATTTTTGCATCCATATTCATGAATGAAATTGGCTTATACTTTTCTATTTCTGTTTTTGTCCTTCCTTGTTTAGGAATCAGGATTAGGAAATCACATTGGTTTCATAAAAAGAGTTTGGTAAAACTCCTTCCTTACCTATTATTTCAAATAACTTATTTAATATTAGAATTAATTGATCTTTAAATGTTTGGGAGAATTCACTTGTCAATCTATATGATCCTGATGGTTTTTTGAGGGGTGGGAAGTTCGTTTATGGCCTGTTCAGTTTCTTTTTCTAAAATTTCCTCTTCTGATAATCTAGGCAGCTTATATTTTTGTAAATATTTCTCCATTTTGCTTACATTATTAAATTTGTTAGCATTTAAGTGATCAAAATAACTTGTAATAATTAACTTAATTTTATCTTTACTGATGGTGACAAACTTCCATTTCATATTTAATGCTAGTTATCTTGTTTTCTCTCCTTTTTAACATGTTAATGAGTGGTTTGTCTATTTTGCTGATTTTTTTCATAAAACCAAGTTCTAGATTTATTTAATGTAAAAGCTTTTTTATATTCAATTTTTTAAAACCCTTGTACTTCGGTGTATTGTCTCATAGGTGGAAGATTGGTAAGGGTGGGCAATGGGGGTCAAGTGACTTGCCCAGAGTCACACAGCTGGGAAGTGGCTGAGGCCGGGTTTGAACCTAGGACCTCCTGTCTCTAGGCCTGACTCTCACTCCACTGAGCTACCCAGCTGCCCCTTTATATTCAATTTTATTGTCTTTGCCCTTAATTTTTAGGGTTCATAATTTGGTTTTTGCTTGGAGATTTTTAATTCTTTTCTATCTTTTAAAAATGCATCCCCAATTCACTGATCTGTTTTTTTTCTATTTTATTAATATAAGAATTTGGAGTTACACATTTTCCTCTAATTACTGGTTTGACCATATCCCACAGGTTTTGATATGTTGTCTCATTAGTATTCTCTTTAATCAAATTATTTATTGTTTCTATGACTTGTTCTTTAACCATTCATTCTTTAAGATTACTTTATTTAGTCTCTGAACAATTTTACTTGATTTCTATTGTTCCTTATTATGTACAATTTTTACTTCATCATGATCCAGAAAGTATGAATTTAATATTTCTGCTTTTCTACATTAAACTATAATTTTTTGTGCCCTAATATATGGTCAACTTTTGTAATAGTCCCATATTCCATTGAAATAGGTGGGTATTCTTGATTGTGGGTTTTGCTGGCTTTGTTAATAGTGAGATACTAAGATTTGAGGGTTTCTTGGTAATCCACAGTGAGGAGGTTTACCAAGTCAGCATGCTTCCCAGACTCTTAAGCAGATTTATAAAATAGGGCAGGGGGTTATTTTGAATGAGGTAAACTGGAAGGGAGGATTTTGGAATTGGATACCCTAAACTAAGGGATCTAGCTAAACCTCCCACCTCTACAACCCCTGCAAAGGGGTTTCTTCTGGTCTTCCAAGTTCCTTAATTCCCCACACTGGCTCTCTATAATTCCTGACTACCTAACTACCTGAGACTAATAATCCTCCCAGATAATTTTTGGTTAGATATATAGTTCTTCAGTGTAGTTTAGGGTGAACCCTTTATGAGAGGGATCAACCCTATCTGGTCAGGCCTAAGATGGCTTCAGGCCTTTCCCACAGACAGTTTACTGGCTTGTTGGCAGAGATCTTTGGAGCAGCTGGAAACACTTTCGCAGGAGGCAGGAAACACAAGTGGATGACAGGGTATGAAGGATTTATCCAAACTGGACAATAGAGTTGAGAGCTTTGGCTTCAAGGGGAGAGGAAACCAAACCCCTCCTAGGCTCACACAGATCCAAAGAGGAGGAAGTTTCCACTTCAGACTCTCATCATTACAGGAAGAACAAAAAGCTCCTTGGTAACTCTCTGTGTCCACTTTTATATTTTCTCCACATTCCAGAACAGCAGTTCCATAGCATATGGTAAGGTCTAGCATACTCTTTTTTTTTTTTTTTTTGCAAACTCCTCTCTATTTCCTTTTTCTAACCCATTTCTGGTTTTTACCCATTAGATCCCTGAAAAGAAGGTATATTCCTTTCTATTCCCATTCAATTCTCTCCATATTTAACTTATATAACATTCCTTCTTGACTTCTTTCTTATTTATTTTTTGGTTAGATTTATCTAATTCTGAAAGAGGAAAATTGAAATTCCCCACGATTATTGTTTTGTTATATATTTCTAACTGTAACTCATTTAGCTTTTCCTTTAAAAATTTGGATGCTGTAATATTTGGTGCATATGAGTTTAATATTGATAATGCTTCATTATCTATAGTACCTTTTAACATAATATAGTTTCCCTGTTTTTCTCTTTTGATTATATCTATTTTAGCTTTATCTTTGTCAGAGATCATGACTGCTAAACCTCCTTTTTTTTCTGCATCAGAATACTCTGTGCTAATCCTTTACTCTATGTGCCTCTCTCATTTTTAAGTGTGTTTCTTATAAACAGCATATTATAAGGTTTTGGTTTTTGAACCATTCTATCCATGATGGATTTTTTCAACTTCTATTTTACCCTCTAGTTAGAACTTCTGGGCAAGTATCCTTAATGATTTCTTGGATTGATCTAAATGATTTTCTTATCTTAACTTTCTGGTAGTTTGAAAATTATCACATTGTCTTATCCATGTTCAACATTCCAGATCAGTTGTTTTTGTAATAAGATGCATCATATTCTTTTCTTTTATTTCATTCTTTTGATTTTGCTTTATTTTTTCTTGCCTTAGGAATTCATCAGCTTCTTCTTGTTGAATTCTAATTTTTAATGAATTATTTTCTTCCATGAGTTTTTGGATCTCTTTTTCCAATTGGGTGATATTTATTTTGTAATTTTCTTGATTTTCTTGCATTCCTCATTTTTTCCCTAATTTTTCCTCAACTTCTCTGATTTGGTTTTTGAAATCTTTTTAAAGCTCTTCCAAAACTTTTTGGAGGCTTTTGACAATTTACTGTTTTCTTTCCTGTTTTAGAAGGAGGTGCTTTAACTTTGCTCTCCTCTGAATTTGAATCCAGATCTTCTTTGTTCCCATATTATCTATCTATAGTTTGGTTCTTTTTTCTCATCTTTTTTTTCTTCTAAATTTTAGCAGCCAAATCAGTAAACTTAATTGTTAGTTTTATGTTTGAGTCAGGCTTTGTTCCCAGAATGTGGGTGGGTGATGCCTCAAGTTTCAGGATTTTTTGTGCTTGTTATTTCCTGGGCCCTACTTAGGTTTTTCATTTTCTATAACCTGGGGCCAGGTGTAGTCCCTGCTTCTCCCACCTCAACCTGTAGTCTGTGATGGACCTTAGGTACTCCAAATAGAAACTACCCTCCCTATTCTGCCACTGCAAGCAGACAGCTTGCCTTCCTGCTGGGACTTGAGCCAAAGGTTCCACTCTCTTGTAGGTGGCCTCAGCCAGCAGGGCCCCAGGTCTTCACCAACCATATTCACCTGCCTCAGCTCCCCTCTCATTCCCTCCCAGAGCTGAAGCTTAGGACAAAGCTGGTGTCTGGTCACTATTCCTTCCCCACTCAGTGGTCAACCCTTAAAGGTTGGCTAGTGAAGATATTTGGAGCAAGGGCTACAGCCCAAACAGCTGTTCCCAGGGCCCACTGCCCTTTGACTTCACAGGTATTTGTCACCAGGGTAGAGATGCCTAGGTCATTCAGACAAGATGAGGCTGCCCACTCTGCCCCCAGGCCTTGTGATATGTTGATTCCATGGTGTTTGCTACAAGCTACTTACAACACCAGAGAATACCAAAGTTCAAAGATCCTTCTTCCAAGTTATTCCTGGCTAACTTGCTTCACTTCCAACTCTTTTTTTTTTTGGGTCACTTTTAGCATTATTTCTCAGAAGTTATTTCTCATTGCGGGGCATTTGGAAAACACAGCAATCTCATGCCCTATTTTGCCATCTTCCTACAATCCTCTCTTCTCAGAATTCTTGTTGAGCTTGTGTCCAACTTGTATTTTTCCTTAAGGCTTTTGCCTATAAGTATTTTCAAGTTGTTTTCTTCCATGACTATTAGATTGGTAGCTCCTTGAGGACAGGGGCTGTCTTTTGCCTCTTTTTGCATTCCTAGAACCTAGCTTCCCTGTCCATATAGTCGCTCTTTGTGGTTTCTTTCTTTCTTTTTCTTTTTTTGGTCAGTTCTTTGCTCATTTTTCCAGCCTAATTTTTAAATTTGGATTTAAATTTGCACTCTTCTCACTTCTGGTGTTAGGGTGGCAAGCTATCTTGTCTTAGAATCTGTTCTTTTAAGACCTTTTGCAGCTTTTATTATTTATTCTCAGATTCTTTAAGTTTTCAGTGTTCCCAAAGTGGTCATCTGGGAAGAGATCTGTTCACTACCTTCCTGATCTGAGTTCTGCAAATTCCTGATCCAGTTTATAGGCTTGGGCATTGTTGAATTTCTGTAGGTTCTTCCTGGATTCAGTCACTGTTAGCCCACTGGGAGGTTGTGCATGTTTAGAGTGACCAAACTGCTGATTTCCCTATGTCTAGCACACACCTCCCTTGGTAATTCCCATACAGGCTTACATGCTGGGATAAAGCTAGAACTGAGTTGGCATTATTCTCCTGGCTTCAGTCACCTAGCTACATTTCTGGAACTTATTCTATGTTCAGCAGTCAGTTAGGGCCCCACTCCCTTGAAACCTCTCCTGTCTCCCCCCTGGGTTTAAGTTCTGAAACTGAGTAATGAGCAAGAGCTGCTGGATGGCATTTATTCCTACACTCAGCGCCAGTTCTAGGATCTTCTGATATCTTTTTGTATTTCTGTGCTTCCTCAGCCTCTTTCCTCTCTCAGTATTGGAATGTTCCCGCCTGGCCACCACTGCCACCTTGTGCTCCTGGCCAGTCTATGTCCCAGTTTTGGCAGACTTCCCAGCTATCTGTCAGAGATGCCCTGGGATAGGAAAATTGACTTACTGTGACTTTTTCTTGGCTTTCCTAATCAGAATTCTATTTGGCTCATGTTTTACTTTGTTGTGGAGGAGGTATGCTAGGTGAGTTAGGCAAAAATGCGCTCATGCCATCTTGACTCTGGCACTTTCCTTTATGCTTTTTTTAGCCCATATAGTTCCTATACATGTTCTCTCATACATTATACACAGGAAAAAGAAATCACACAGAAGTCCAAAGTTCTCTAAAGCTGTCCAATTCTCAGAATTCTTTAGGTATTTAAAAATGTACAAGTCTGGTTTGACTCCAGAAGGCAAATTCTGGGAATGCTGAAAGCTGAATTTGCCCAATCATACTAGTTTCCCTGGCTTTCTCTAATACTTTATAAAGTTTCTCTATTGGAAACCTGAATAAATTAAGAAGCAAAAAAAAGTCCTCAAGGAAACTAATTATACTTTTCTTCTATTTTTTTACTTTAATCAGAGATCATAGAAAAGATGTGTTTGATTCACTAATATTAATGATGCAAGGGGTAACTTCCTTGATGAGGAAGAATTTGCCCACTTAAAAACTTAATTTTTAGATAAAATGCAAATACTGGTCATTCTTCTCTTGCTTCTCATTTTTCAACACAAAAATTTGCTACTTCGTGGAATACAGATATATCAGTTTACATTTGATTCCTTTGGCACTATTTAGATGGAAAGCAGAAATGCAGCCATGTCTTAAACTGTTGTTTTAACAATTAAAGAATTTTGTTTCACATGCAGTTTAGCTATGACTGAGCTAGAAAATATGTGGAACAGATATATGGAAACATGGATTGTTAAAATTTTGTCATAAATCCCCTATATGGTTAGGTCTAAAAATAACATTAAAAATAAAGCAATATCTCATGCATACAAACTTTCTCCTTTTAGTTAAGGAGATTTCTCTCAATGACTTGACAGTCTTAAATGAAGAATATATTATACAAGAAGTGGTTATGATCTACTAATTAAAGAAAATACTCTTTTAAGTATCCTTTTTATGAGCATAATCATGGGGGAAAAGATTTGAACTGAAAACTATCTGGGTATGGAAACAGAAAGAAGAATCAAAAAAAGTAGAGAAAATAAGTAAAATGTATATGGGGAAAAGAGATTTGTACCTGCTTTCTAAAATTTATAAATGGAAATGTCTTAGTTTTATTGTTTGAGAATTACTATTGTTATAATAACAATATATTACATAAATAATAACAATATACACATATAACAATATTATAACAAATGTATTTTTTAGACATTAGTTCCTTTTTTTTTGCAAAGCAATCTGATAACCTTAATCTTGTCTTCTAAAAATAACAAAATTGGTTGTTCATGAAATCTCAGCCCTTGTGAAGATGGTTTTTAAGTCACAGGGGACCAAATATCATTTAAAGCAATTTCAATAAAATTGTTCCTTTCAATGCTGTCCTTGTCTGTGATTCTTTTTCACCTTCCTTATGATCTTTTTTGTGAATTAAAAAAAAGGTTTCAAAAGTCAACTTTTCTTTTTTTTGGGTAGAAAACACACCAGTGCTTCTTGACTTGTCTACTAGCTAATAAAAACAAAAGAAAAAAAAGGCAAAAAAAATACCTTTTCCCTATTCCTTTTCCTCCCTCATACCCTAATCCTATAGGGGGAATAAAAGAAAAATAAATCATTTGTAAAAATTTGCACATTTAAGCAAAATAAATTCTCACATTAGCCTTGTATAACTTATTCTCCATTTGAAGACAATTATTTGTCTGTCAGTGGCAGGGGAGGGCAGTATACTTCATCATCAGTCCTCTAAAATCACTGTTGGTAACTTCAAAGTTTTTGTGTTTTTAAAAGACATTTTTATTATACATTCCCTTGGTTCTACTCACTGCACTCCTCATCAGTTGATATGCCTTCCCTAGCTTCTCTGAAAAATTTCCCTTTTGTCATTTCTAACAGCACAATGGTATTCCATTAAATTAATTATTCACAATTTGTTTAACCAATCCATTATTGATGGTCCTGCCTTAAGTTTCCTGTTCAATGCCACAACAAAAAGAGCTACTAGAGATATTTTAGTATGGGAGTTCTTTTCCTCTTTCTTTCATATATTTCTATCAACCCGGTTGTGGTATTGTTGGTTTAGTGAATTTGAGATTAGTTTCATATTATATGATTGATTAATTTATAGCTTCACCAACATCAATATATCAACCTTTCCTTTGCCAAACATCCTCCTCCTTTTTTTTTATCATCTTTGCCAATATGATATATGTGAAATGGAACTTAACTATTGATTTTATTTGAACTTTTCTTATTAAAGTGATTAAAATAACTTTGTCATATAGTTCTTGATCAATGGATGGGACTTCTTTCACAGAAAAATGTATCTATCACTATTTATCTAATGGGAAATAGTTCTTATTCTTATAAACATGAACCAGTATCTTACCAGAGAAATTTGCAACAAAGATTTTATTTACCTATTGCCCTGCTGACCTTAACTATAATATTTTTAGAGAAGAAACTTGAATTGTAAGTAATCAAAACTATCCGGTTTATGATACTCTATTATATTTGGTCATGACTTCTTTCCATATCAATATCCTACAAAGATAATTTCTTCTTTTATTTTCTAATTTGTTTATGATATTCTTTTTATTCATATCCTTGATATTTTCTTCCTCTGTTAACATTTTTATACTTTTAAATAATAATCTTGGGATAATTTTATTTGTATGTTGCTGAATAGGTAAATTAATTTTGGCTGTATCATCATTTTTATTATATTCAGACAACCCATAAACAATTACTATTTATCCATTATTTAGGTCTGCATTTCATTCATTCATTCATTCATTCATTCATTCATTCATTCTGAATATTATTTTCCTAGGGCTATTTACTTTATATCAGTTTTTAGAAATCTTCCTATGTTTCCTAAAATTCTTCATATTCATCATTTCTTGGGGTAAGTACTATTCTGCTACATCATATGCCACAATATTTTTTGTCACTCCCAAATAGATAAGCATCTACTTTGTTCTTACTTTTTTGCTACTACAAGGAGTATTGTAGAAATATTTTGACGTATTTGATATCTTTCATTCAGCTGTTGATCTTTGGAAACATACCGAGAATCAAGGATATGGATATTTAAATAATTTTCTTAGAAAAATTCCAAATTGCTTTTCAGAATGACTGGATCTCAATTCATAGCTCCACCAACAGTGTATCAGCAGGTACTATATTTATCATGGTCTAAAATGGCATAGGTAAGAATTATTTGATTAAAAGAAAGTATTTTTCTCCCACCAATAATACAGTAAACAAAAAACTGAGAGATCTGTGATATTTTATGAAACTCGCTTTCATTGACATGGCTGAGAGAAGGAAGTGACAGTCAAATATTTCCTTCTTGATTGGTTATCAAAGAATAATATAAATAGAAAAGACATTCAAAGGTTTTAAGGAAAAATGAAAAAGATATTGCTGATATTAAATTTTACCACTTATTAAAGATGTTATGAGCGCCATTTAAAAGCAGTTATAAATACTTTATTGTATATGTTGTATAAATACAGACTGAGATTGGATAGAGAGAGAGGAGAGGAATATTCTGGGAGTAAATAATAATATGTGGAAGATCAAAAATTTTTGTCTTTTGTAGACATGACTTTAGTATCCAGAGAGAAAATAAAATATATGTGGAAGAAATAAGAGCATAGTTGGATTTTTTCAAGCCAAGGCATTATATTCATTTTTACTGAATGAGTAAAATTAAATCTTTTAGAATAGCATTAAACAATATTTTCTAATATATTTGCTCTTAAAATTGAACATTTTGTTGTACCTTCTTCTTCTGTTCCAGAAATTAGCTGTTGTGTTTCCTTCATCTTTGAGGCAAAATATAAAGATTTACTAATACAGTGAAGTTCCTACACTGTAAGACATCAAAAGGAGAAAATTTAAATTATGTGGAGCTTGTATTCAACAATTTCAGACAACGAAAGAAATGATCACAGATTATTGTGAGCGTATGACTCAATGACAACAAATATCATTAAATGCCAGAAATATGAGAAGAGAGGGTGCTTTACCTACTATTCCTTTTCTCATGTTTAAATTAAAATAGTACCAAGAAGAATTAAAATTTTAATCATCATAATTTACTACAATGTTCTCATTAATGTGGGCATTCCTTCTAATAATGAAGATGTCAACTCATCCATTTTGACCCACGTGATGTGATCCTTGCCCTTACCTAATGACACCAGAAGAGGCTCATCTAACATATCTCTGAAGATATCCTTTACACTACTTCTTCACAAAATTGCTTGTGTGTAACCGATTGAAAATTCAGTCTGCCTTTTGCCTTTCTACTGTGCTTTCAGAGACTAGAGTATGCCTTGGCTTGCAGCCATATGGATGGGGAATGAAACTATTATGATACTGATTTAGGGAGGGGAAGAAACCCCTTTAACCATTGTAGATCAGCACCTTCTCTGCATCTTGGAGTCCTAAAGAGTTGTCTATATGCTGGATGAATACTGGTGGCTAAATAGGTAGGCTTTTATTTCAGTGAGAAGTTAGGTAAAAACTATGGAATTTAAAGGCAATCAAGTTCATTGTTCTCTTGTTAATTTTGAGCCCAGATCATTGTCCATTTACACAGTATTGGTCCAAGATGAACATAAAGATCAGGGTGTGGGGGTATTTAAGGAGGACCGTGGTACCTCTGGTGTGAGGGCTTGCTCAGACCTTTTGGGGCTGCTTATCTACCTTTGCTGTCCACTAGGCACTCCACTCTTACCTAGGTCTTCAAGAAGCTGTTCCTCATTCAACAGATGGGCAGTACTAGGTATGGGGTGACTGATGGGCCACAAGCCCATGAGAGAGTCAGGGAGATGTCTAGCCTAGGCAGGTGAAGGCTTCCCCTTTTGGGATGGCTGGCTAAGAACAATTCGCTCCAGTGGTGATGAAGACAGCAGAAGGAGGCATTGTGCAGTGTTTAGAGCTCGGTCAGATATTTGCAATAGAAAAGGAAAAGGTCTTGGGAGAGCCCGACCTTATATAACATACTGGCTTTTTAAATATATATGTGCATATACACATATACTTACATATGATATACTGAAAGGAGCAGGTGGCAGCTCACTTTCCATTTCTGGGTTTTATGACCAGGGTGGACTGAAGAGGGGGAAGGCTTTGGTCCCACTTAAAATTGCTCACTTCCTCTAGTCTGGTCGATATTGAGAGGACAGAGAGTTTCTTTAGTTTAGGTAGAGAGGAGCAGAGAAGGGAGATTTTCCAGAGTAAAGGGAGGGAAATTCAGATTGGGTTCCTAGCAGCAGATCTCCAACACCTTTTATAGTTGTTCATAGAGGTTCTGGTTAAGTACTGGGGCCAGGGACCCATTTCTTCACTCTGGAGCTGGACTGGGAAAGCTCAGGATTCTATCTGTGACCTAGGCAGGAAAGAGATTGAGTTTCTGAGTTTCATTAAAGGATTCAAGCAGCTTTTGGTCAGTCTCTGATTGTAGGACTTGCTTTAAGGAAAGAGTGCTGAAGAACTGGTACTTCTTCCCTTTTTGCCTCATGATTGTGAAGAGGTATGGAAGGCAGGTAATTTCCTGAGGTAGATGAGAACAGAGACAACTGTTGCTCTTCTAAGATTTGTTTGGTTTTTTTTGTGTTTTTTTTTTGGTTTGTTTGTTTTAAGTTTTAAAGAATGCTATTTTGAACATTTTATTTTACTGTTTATTATTTTATTTTGAATAAATTCCCACAATTCTTTTTGTTCTCTTCCCCACTCATGGATTTACTCTTTAAAAAAAAACCCTTACCTTATGTCTTAGAATCAATCCTAAGTATTGGTTCCAAGGCAGAAAAATGGTATGAGCTAGGCAATGGAGGTCAAGTCACTTGCCTAAGGTCACCTAGTTAGGAAGCATCTGAGTCCAGATTTGAACTTAGGGCCTCTTGTCTTCAAGCCTGGCCCTCTATCCTCTGAGCCACCTAGCTGCCCCCCCCCCCAGCTCTTCTAAGATTTAGATGCTCTAGGAGAGCTCTTTACAGGGCCTTGGTATGGCCCCCAGCTCCCTGAATGATGAAAGCCAGGGGCGTGACCCTGGGTTCTTTTCATTTGGCCTGTTGTCAAGCACATTCTCCTCCCTTAGGACTGGATGAGCTTCCATCAATATGGAGTGGAAAATGGGGCAAGATGGAAAAGAATTCCAGCATCTCTTGGTCTCTTAACTCAGGAAGGAAGACAGAAGGATGCATAAAAGAGAAAAAAGGGACAATACACTGGTCAATCCAGATTTATTGTGTGGCTCTTAAAGTAGCATCCCCAGTTTGCATCTTTCCCCCTTTCTAGGATTTTCTCTTACTTCTTGGTAGTACTGTTGCAGTCTTTTCTTTATTAATCTTGGTGGGGTGAGAATGGATTTTAGTGTTGTTTCATGCATGGTGAAGCAATTTTAAGAGAATCTGGGGAGGCAGCTGGGTAGCTCAGTGGATTGAGAGCCAAGCCTAGAGACAGGAGGTCCTGGGTTCAAATCTGGTCTCAGATACTTCCTAGCTGTGTGACCCTGAGCAAGTCACTTAACTTCCGTTGCCTAGCCCTTAGCATTCTTCTCTCTTGGAACCAATATATCATATTGATTCTAAGGTGGAAGGTAAGGGGGGTAGAGAGAGAGAGAGAGAGAGAGAGAGAGAGACAGAGAGAGACAGAGACAGAGAGAGAGAGAGACAGAGAGAGAGAGAGATTGAAAGAAAGAAAGAAAGACAGAGAGAAAGAAAGAGAGAAAGAAAGAGAGAAAGAAAGATTGATTCTGACTCCTGGATTTTTTAAAGTGTTTTAACTACTTTGGCTAGAACTGTGGTCATTCTCCATACAAGTTAACTTCTCACTTATTTATTATTTTCTATCTGGGTAGATATACTTAGACAATACCATTACCTCCTCTTTTAGGAGGAATAGTAGCCTTTATATTACGTAGAAGAAATACAATATTGCACACTCTCTCCAGGCAAGTATGAAGCCCTTTCTTTATAGTACTTGCTGGAAATAAAATTCATGTGATCATAGTTTTAGAGTAGATAGAAATCATAGATATCATCGTCACCTACTTACTGAAGAAATCAAGAGGACTCTGGTTCAAATTTAAACCAAATAATTTACCTTGTCAAAATGGATCTTAGCCCTAGACACCTTCTTTCTACTGTATAACTGGGATAAGGGAAAGATCAGTATCCTATCAATGGCCTACCCTAGTCAATAAAGGGGCTGAGGGGCAGCTGGGTATCTCAGTGGATTGAGAGTCGGGCCTAGAGGCAGGAGGTCCTAGGTTCAAATCCAGCCTCAGACACTTCCCAGCTGTGTGACCCTGGGCAAGTCACTTGACCCCCATTGCCCACCCTTACCACTCTTCCACCAAGGAGCCAGCACACAGAAGTTAAGGGTTAAAAAAATAAATAAAGGGGCTGAATTTCACAGTGGAGTATCCAAGTAACTTTCAGTGCCTGTCTATGGGACTGGTTTTAAGGAAAGGGTGCTAAGGAACTGGTATACTAGCAACCCTTGAATGTGGAGAAGCAAGGAAGGCAAGTAATTTTCTGGGGTATTTGTTTTTAGATGTGGTAACTGAGGCCCAGAGAGGTTAAGTGACTCGCTTGGAATAAAGTAGCTATTAAGAGTCTGTGTCAGGATTCAAATCTAGGTCCTTTTTGTTCCTCCTTCCTCCTCCTCCTCTGAATCCATTGATTAAAAGTCTATTATGTGCTAAGTGCTGGGAAGATGAGTACAAGTTTAAAAAAAAAGACATTCCCTGCCCTTAAGGAGCTCACTGTCCAGTGGGGGATAACCATACATAAAAGAAAGCTGAAATGCAGACAGAGTTGAGAGGGTGGTACTTGCATGATGGAGAAGTCTAACAAAGTCTGAAATGAGTGAAGCCAAGAGGGAGAATACTTTATATGTATTCAGACCTGGTTGGTGGGTTGGATTCAGAGAGCAGATTTTAATGGTTTGGAACCCCAGAGATAGGTTCCTAGCTCTGTGCCATTTAAGATTTTTTTCAATGAACTTAGATAAAGGCATTCATTAAATTTGGAGATGACACAAAAATGGGAGGACTATATGATAGAATCCAAAAAATAGAATTGAATCTAAGATGTTAAATAAATGCAAAAATTTTACACTTGGATGAAGAAAAAACTTCATAGACATAAGATGGGGAAGGCATAGTTAAACAATTTTTTTTTAAAAAGAGGCTGGGTTTTAGTGGGTAGCAAGCTTAAGATGAATAAAAATGTGATACTGCAGCCAAAGACATAATGCAATCTATCAAGAAGGGCATAGCTTTCGGAATAAAGAAGTGAGAGTTCCACTGTACACTTCTCATGGAACATTATGTTCAGTTCTGGGTATTGGAATTCAAGAAGGACATTGATATGCTTTGTAGTAGCCAAAGAAGAACAATAATGATTACAAAGAACCTTGAATCCATATCACATGAGGACTGATCTAAGGGACCAGGTATGTTTTTCTTAACAAACATAATTAGTATGTTAAATAATTTGAAGTGCTATCACATGGAAGAGGAATTAATTTGTTTCTCTTTATTCACAGAATAAGGAATCATGAGTAATGAATAAGTGGAAGTTTCAATGAGGCAGGCAGTCAGTCACTCAACAGGTATTTATTAAGTGTCTACTATGTACCAGGCAATGTGCTAGACCTAGGGATAGAAGGAAAGGCAAATGTCAGCCTCTGCTTTCAAGGAAATCACAGTCTAATTTAAGCCTGATCCTAGAAAAAATAATTTCAGCTGTCCAAAATGGTATTGGGTTGCTTCAACAAAGATCCATCTCCTTAGAAAATTTTAATTAGAAGCTGGATGATCATTTTTCAGGAACATCACAATGAGGATTCTTTTTTTGTGTAAGAGTTGGACTAGATGGCTATCCAAGTTCCTTTCCAAATTCTATAATCGATTTAGAAAGCAAATCTATGCTTAAATAACTCCAAGAAATTATAATGAGAAGTACCAGGTGACCTAGATGTAGAGGTGGGGGAATTCCCACTATTTAAAGAAACCTATCCTTGGGAAATGCTAGGGACTAACCTTCAGAAATTTCTATGATCCATATCTTAGACTAAAATTATAAGAATATACATGTTCAGGAATATTTTCAGTTTATATAAGAAAATATTCACCCAAAATTTCACTGACTTTCTACAGCCACCTTAAATCGCACTTAAATTCTTTGGCTTTCCCCTTTAGGGGACAGAAGCTTAAAAATTTGGTGCAAAATTTCCCTATACACTTCACTGTATCTTATCATGTTTTGGAAATGATCAAATAATTCTCACAGTCTCAGGGAAGCAAGCTGCCACATGATAGGCTAAGGCACAAGGGGAATTTTAAAAAATGATTTCCAAAGCAGGAAAATGAAAACCAAAATTGAAAGAAGTTTAAGTATACTTATGGGAAGAATACTGGAAAGTTTTTCTTTCCCTGATCCATTTTTACAATGACAAATACAAATTTTAAATGACAAAATAAAGAAAGATGGCTAATTAGAACTTCTTTAAATTCAACTTTTCTCTTCTTTTCTTTCCTTTAACTAATGGAAACAATACCTCCTTTCAATAACTGCTTAAACAGAAAAACTTGCTGGAGCAGGAGACAATGAAATGACTAAAGAAGTTAAAGATAATTAATAATATTGAAAATAAAACAAATACTTAGATGAAATAAGTGGGGAGTTAACTCAGTATCATTAATAATACTACATCACAGTAGTACATCACAGTAATTACTTAAAAAAAACCTTACCTTCTGTCCTAGAATCTATATTAAGTATCAGTTCTGAGGCAGAAGTGGGTAAAGTCCAGGTAATTGGGGTTAAGTTATTTATAAGTTATTTATAATTTCTTCTAAGGTGCTTTATATCTGAGTGAAGGCACTGCAAATACTGGAGAGGATGGCAAGAGATAAAAAGTATTTGGGGGAAGAGAGGTCTCATTTGGGAGTAAGTAGATGGAAAGAGTTTGAGAGAACGAAGTCCAGGATGAAGGCAAGTAGCTTATTAGACAATGAGAATTCAAGAGAGTACAATAGAAGGGACGGGCAGAGTCTGAATCATATATAGTTATGATAGAGTTAAGGAAGATGGAAAGAAAGAGAAAGAGAGGCAGAGGCAGGTAGGGGTAGGGAGAGTCTACTCAATCACTGGCAGGTAACAATGATCAAATAATACAAAGAAAAGGAGTTAGAAGTGGAAGGGTTTTGCCAACAACTGGGATGGTGGCAGATGAATTATAATGTTCAGAGACGCCAAGGGCTAGTGTTGTATTAGGAGCAGAAGAGTAGTTTAGGTTAAGCTCTTATGAAAATGGAGAATTGTTGGGGTTTTTTTTGTTGTTGTTGTCATTTTTTTCCTATCAATACAAAACCAGGTCACTGCTACAATAATTACTAAATAATTACTGTTATATAAGCCTGATTTATTGATGAATAAACATTTTGCAAGTAAATGATAGAAACAGCACATAACTTTGCACATGACAAATAAAAGTATCCCTTCCACATTGTACACACCACCCTCTGTGATCTGGAAAATCCACATACAATTTTTTTGGCCCTTCATTTTTACCAGAGAAAGATCTTAAATTTTTTCTTTTTGGGGGTATTTGTAGTACCTTATTATAAAATTTGGGTTAAGTATTTGGTCAAAGGCTATATAGTTTCTAAACATTTTTGTCACCTGCTGGCCTTCATATGTCATCTGCAGGTTTTGTAAAACTCCCTGAAAATTCCCATTTAATTTCTTAAGCCAACCCATGATATAATGAAACTGTAACAGGGAAAGTTGCAGGGTGGAAGAGATACTTTTATTTATCACTTAATGAATACCTAGAAAGATATAGTTATCCAAAATTATCAAGGAGAAAATTGCTATCTTTCATAAATTACCAGATGATAAATATCTGTACTACAAATATGAATCCAAATATATCTTTGAGAATTCCACAGACTTCTGGAAGCAGGGCAACATCACAGAGGAAAATAATACTAACAAGTGCCTAGACATAACATTGATCTATGAAAATTTAACAACAATTTGCTCTATCAAATACTCAAAATTTCCAAGCTATATGAAAAGAAAAGTTTTCAAAAAATAGTACCCTAGATAAAAATATCCAAATAATAGGGGAAGAAGATTAAAGTATATACCATCCCAATCATCCTGTCTGCTATTGGAGTTGACCTGAACATGCATTCAAAGAACATACAAAAAATAATCTTATATCCTATTGCTTTGAATTCATTTACAAAAATCAATCATTTTATCCATCTATACAATAGTGTCAAATACATTAAACATAAAAGAACAATAGTCACAAGGCTATTTCTCAGATCTTAAAATATGAGAAGAGAATAATAACAACTACTATTCTTATAGATTTCTAAAGGTTTATAAATCAGTTTACATATTTCATTTGATCCTAGCAATAGCTTCATAAGTTAAGTCCTACTTATATTTTTTGGTGAGATTAAGTTATCACAGAAATTCAGTCAAAATTCAAACTCACAACTTGCCTAAGCCAAAATCCAGTGTCCTTTCCAATATATAAACTGGTATATTCAGAGTGCTTCCCTGCTAATGCATTCAAAGAAAAAAAGGATATCATGGTTGGAAGGGAGCTCAGAGACCAATTAGTTCAACCTTATACATAAACAAGTATCCCTTCTACATTATGTCTAAGAAACCATCACACAGCCTTTTTTTAGAAGACTTCTAATGAGATAGAAACTTGCCTGGAAGTTATAAAATGGTATATGTCCCTAATGTTTAAGAGAAGTTTTGTGTGAAGCATGAAAAAGACTGTTAAAAGTTCAATTGCTTAAATGATTATGTGGAAGAAGTTTAGATTCATGTTACTTGGTTCAGTAAGAAAGAACAAGGAAAAATGGGCAGAAGTTGAAGAAAAACAGATTTAGACTTGATGAAAAACTTTATAACAAACACCTGTTGGAGAATGTAATGGAATATTTTTATGGGTAATGGGTTACCTTTCACTGAAGTCATCATCACTTGTCACGTAGAGGAGACTCTTAGTTTAGATATTGGAAATGATAGTCTCCAAAGTCAACTGTAAAAATGAGATTCTAGGAGAACTTTAGAAGGGTCTAGAAATGTTTTTTGTAGCCTTCATGCCAAGGGTTCTGAAGCACTTTTTTTCTCCAGGGTCCATGATGAAGCAATGGTTCCTTGAGAAAAGAGAACTTGATTTCCTGGAATACTTCTTGCTTCTTATTGCCATTTCCATGTTCTCTCTATACCACCATCACTCAATTTCTTTGAGATTCACTAAATTTATATCTATGACCAAATCTAAATTCTGTTTGCTTTCTGCTTGACCTTGTGAACACTTTCTTTCTTTGATGAGTTAAGAGCTTGACTAATGGTCTTTCTCTTCTCTTCAGCTTCTGTTCTCATATTAGGTGACTTCAACTTACACAGTGATACTCCCTCAAATATCCTAACCACACAATTCCTCAACTGATTCATTTCGATGACCTACTCCTCCACCCCACATCAACCACCAAAGATAGTCATGCCTTTGAACTTGCCATCAACCACAAAGAGTCTCTTGCCATTCCATCTATTCCTCTGCCTTGCAACCCCAAATCCTGATCGTTGTCCCCTCCGTTATTTCCCAGGCCACCATACTTTCTTCTCTTTTCCAACTTGACATCTTAAAGAACTGGTTCAGCTTTATACTTCTGCCTTCTCTTGATTCTTTTGCCCCCTTAACACGTTACTAGTCTTGCCCTTCCAAAGCTCAGTCCTGGATCAGCTCTATCATCTGCTACTTTCATTGCTAAATACTTGCTGCCAAATGAAGCAGGAGAAAATAAAAAACCAGTGACGATTTCATTTTCTACAAATTTATATTACATAATCTCGTCCGAGTCCTCAATTATTGCAAGGCTCTTCTTTTGCACCTCACTAATTAATTTCACTCACCATAGCAGCTCTTTCAAATCTTTATGACCTGTATGACCCTGTACCAAACTCCCATGAATCCCTTCCTCTCCATACACTTAGACTCTCTCAGTTTAGAATATCTTATATTTTACTGAAAAAAATCGAGGCCATTCACTGAGAGCTCCTTTTTCTCTCCTCCTTCTCTCACATCAAGCTGTTTCTGCCCTATGTCCCTTTGCCCAGCACCTATAAGATGGCTCTTCTCTTTGCCAAGGCAAAGCCCTCTAAATGTACAAGTGATACCATTTTATTTCATCTTCTCCAGCAAATTGCCCTTTCCATCATTACCACCCTCTCATTTATCTATAATCTCTTCCTATCTACTGGATGCTTTCCTACTGTCTATAAACATGCCCATGTGGTCCCCTTCTTTAAATAAACTTCATTTGATCCTTCTAGCCTCAATAATTATCATCTTATATCTTACTATCCTTTTGTGACTAAACTCCTTGAGGACATCTCCAAGAGCAGCCTCCACTTCCTTTCCTCTTTTCATTAACTTTCTACAGTCCAATTTCTGACCTCATAATTTAACCAAAATGGGTCTCTTCAAATCTCTAATTTGCCAAATCTATTGGTATTTTCTTAATCCTTATTCTCCTTGACTTCTCTGTAGCCTTTGACACAGGTGATCCAGATATTCTATTCTCACTAGGTTTTCTGTGTGCTCCTGGTTCTTCTCCTCCTTATTGTTACATTCACATCCTGGGAAATGATGGATGCCACCTTTGAATGATGGGGGCAAATGTTGGTTGGCCTCGCAGTATAAATTCCCCTGACAGCCACTTGAAGGGGTCTTTGGTCTTTAGTCTTTGGTCTTTGACCTTTGGTGTTGGGTCTGTGGGCTTTTTAGGTCTTTAGGTCTCTGAATCTTTCTAGCTCTTTAGGTCTCTGGGTCTCTGGGTGGTGAAGGGAGGCTGGGAGGTCTATGAAGAAGAGGGTAGGAAGAATCTGAATATTTCCTGAAGACTGTGAGAGCTAGTACATAACCAAACACTGATAGTGAAAAGCTGAGAGAATAACATCACCAACACAGCTACATCAACAGCAGTCTCTATTCTCTGGCTTGGCTGTGGCCAGGCTAGGCCAGAAGGGTAGTGGAGAATAAAGCTCCAGCTTTTATTAGATCAATAGCCTCCAGGCCTGATTGGCAACTAGTTATAGATATGAGATTGACAAGAGTCTCCAATCCCCATTCCTTATCCTGTTTATCCTTTCCCTGATTATAGATTATAGATAAAGAGAGTTTAACAAGTACCTTCCTGAGTGGTCTTTCTATTATGACCATTGGGAAGGGAGCTAATGCAGTCAGATTTCAAATGTGATCCGGAGCAAATCAAAGCCCTACAATAATTTATCCAACCTCAGGTTGGACCTGAAAGGGTTACCCATCCACCTAACCTTTCAGGGTCCTCCCTGGGCAACTGTTAGAGAAAAGGGGAAATTATAACAACCATCAAGGGTGATCGGGGTTGGTGTTCTTCCATCATCTACAACTAGGGAGAATACGTAGATACATTCACATCACTGTATATCTATATCTCCCTAGGCCCCCCTTTTTGTTATAACATTATCTAACCACCTCGTTTAGTCTCCTTTGCCAGATCTTCATCTAGGTCATGTCCTCTCCCTACAGTTGCCCCTCCAAGGCTCTGTCCTGGTCCTCTTCTCCTTTCCTACATTATTTCACTTGGTGATCTCATCAGTTCCTATGGATTCATCTATCTCTATGCTTCTCAAATTATCAAATCTACTTATCCAGTTTTACCTTCTCTGTCAAACTCCAGTATCACATCTCCAACTTGCTATTAGATATTTAAAACTGGAACATAGCATGTCTAAAACTGAATTCTTTTTCTTTTCCTCAAAATTTTACATCCTTCAAGTCACCTAGTATTGCAATTTAGGTTTCATCTCTGATTCTTCACACTCGCTCATCTAAAAATCCCCATATCTAAACAATGCCAAGGCTTGTTGATTTTTGCCTTCATAATATCCCTGATATATGCCTTTTACTCTCTTTTGATGTTGCCACCATTCTGATGTAAGTTCTTAGTACCTTATTCTTAGATTACTGCTGTAGTCTGCTGGCAGGTCTGCCTGATACAAATCTCTCCCCACTTTAGACCACCTTCCATTCAATTGTTGAAGTGATCATCTTAAACATTTATCTAACTATACCACCACCTCCCCAATCAAATCCAGTGGCTCACTAGCACCTCCAAGATCAAAATCTGTGTTTGGTATTCAAAGCCCTTCATAATCTGTTCCCTTCGATTTTCCAGTCTTATACGTCGCCCCTCCAATTATCTTGTAATGTAGTGTGACACAGGCCCCCTTGTTGTTCCTCAAACAAGACTCGATTTCTCATCTTTAGGTATTTTTACTGTCTATCTCCCATTCTTTGAATGTTCTACCTCCTCATCTCTGCCTCCCAGCTTCCCTGGCTTCATTTAAGTCCCAGCTAAAAACTGACCTTCTGTAGTAAACATTTTTCTAATACCCCTTAATTTTAGCATTTTCTCTTGTTGATTATTTCCAGTTTACCTTATCTATAGCTTTAATTTGCACGTTGACTCCCTCATTAAAACTGAGCTCTCAGGGACTATCTTTTATGTTTCTTTGTATCCCCAATGCTTAGCATAACATATGGCCCAAAGTAGATGCTTAATTATTGTTATTTCACTGATTCATTAGAAGATGAGAATTGGGTTACATGAAAAATATTGTAGTAATGGCACTAGATAACTAATGTTGCTCCAATAGTAATGGCAACAGATCACTATTATTTACTTTATGACTACTAACGGCAGAGTGGAAAGATGATATAAGAGGATTCAATTGAAGACCGCATCTAATTAATAGGGGCTTTAAAAAAAAACATGGACAGAAAAAAATAGAGGCTGCATGGACAGCAAGAGGAATTTTGGAACAGGAACGTAGAAGGAATGATTAAAAGATATTAGAAAGAAACAAACTCAGAAACCACAAAAAAGATAAAACTGGCTGAAGAGTATTCAATAGTAATAAATGATTTAGTACAATTACATATACCTTTGGGTAGGGTGTTCATAGGTGTATAGCTTGAAGGTGAAATCACTGGACCTGGGTGGACTTTACCACTACAGAGTTGTTCAGCCTTGGTCAAGTCTATGGCCCTGAACTTGTTTGCTCATGAGGATTGTGGTTAAATATAGATGAGATAACATGTGCTATAAAAAAGGAAATATACCATTATGGATGTTTGAACATGTAAAAGTTCCAATAATTTCTTCCATATAGGTTCTCCCTTATGAATGTAGATCACAATCCTCCTTTCCCCACTTTATATCTTTCTAGTTCATTGAAAAAACTGGAGTATTGAGTTTTCTGAATTTAGTTAGATCTTTGAAATACTGATGTCCATTTTTGCATGTATTTATTTGTGCCCCAGTAAAAGATTACATCAATCAATAAATAAACATTTATTAAATACCTACTATGTGTCAGGCATTGTGCTAAATGAGAATACAAAAAGAAGACAGTCCTTGCTATCAAATGTAAGGGAGAAAAAGGGGTTTTATGGGTTCAATATATTAAAGGTGGTCTCCAGAGGATTGAACTATTATCAATCCTCAATTAAGAATAATCTCAAATCAAAATTGACTTTTATGTAAATTTATTTACATGAGAGAAGAGAGAGAAAAAGACATTAAGAATCTATCTCACAGATTAGTCCAGGTATATCTTAACCCTCAGATGAGGGTTAAAGGGCTTGAGGCCCGGAGGTAAATGGAGCAAACTCTACTCACAGAGTCTATAAAAGGAAGTTTCCCAATAGAAGTTCAGGAAGATTCAGTCTTTAAACTCACCACATGGAACAGTCTTGGTCACGAACTCACTCTAGCACATGTGGGTTAGTACCTCCCAGAATTGGAAGGTGCTCTCACCTTTGTGTAGACTTAATTTAATTATCACAATCCCTCCGTGATCATTTGGGAGACTGGTCTCCCCAACTGATCATTTGACAAAATCATCTTGTACCCCTAAAGTTCTAACTACAATAGTTAGAGATAAGAGGTAAGTAGAAGAGATAGAAAGAGAGAGATCAAAAGCAATGTTTTGCTAGGTGCATTGACAAAAAGCCAATTAGGGGGCAATCCCCTTTGGCATAAGAGTTTACATTTCAAGTAATTGATTTAAATCCCCTCAAGTTCAATTAGTTGCACCCCAAAGTTCATTTTGGATTGTCTTGATTCAGTGTAGATTTACGCAGGCATCTTTTCTGGATAATCTTGATTCAGTGTAGGTTTTTGCAGGTAAATAGTCCATTTCCTGGTTTCAAAGCATTAGCAGACTTCTTTTTCTGAAAAAATTTTTCTCGAACAAAATTTTAGGGCTTGGATTTTATAAAAATACAAGGGCCTCAAAATCTAATGGGGGTGACAAAAATATATAAAAAAGCTATATAGACAATTTG
This sequence comes from Gracilinanus agilis, assembly GCF_016433145.1. Lineage (NCBI taxonomy): Eukaryota > Metazoa > Chordata > Mammalia > Didelphimorphia > Didelphidae > Gracilinanus > Gracilinanus agilis. The sequence continues at coordinate 129,884,191 of NC_058131.1, read as the reverse complement.
TGCTTTACATAAGTGGACTATTCTGCACACCTCTATGCAAATCAATTTTTATATAATTTGAATTTTCTCCTGAATGTGAGGATGGGAATATAGGAAGGAAGAGGGCCACATGCCGTAGAGGAAGGATGCCAGCACACAGCTGAGAAAGGGGCCAGAGAAACAGGATCAGGAGGAGGAACATGTAGAGCTGGAGCCAGACATGGGGGGTGGGTGGGAACTTGCTGAAACCAAAATGAAAACATGCAAGGTTCTGGGGGACATGGGGATGGAGTTGGAGGTAGTAGATTTGTAGGCCAGACAGAGAGAACAGGATGGGCAGTGCTTGAACATGTAAGGATTGAAGATAGGGTGGGTAGGGCTAGACAGTGGGTGAGTGGGGCAGAGTGGGGCAAATATCTCCTCTCTTAGCACCAGAGGTTTTAAATGAAGATTTTGATTTGGGGGGATTCTTTTGCTTTCACTTGGAAGGTGTTTTTTTTTTTTTTGATGGGAAGAGGGTTAGTAGTGGGAGGCAGAGGAGCACTGAACTGAGGAATAGGATATAGAAGCAGAGAGAGGGAGAGAGAGAGAGAGCAAGCAATGTACTAGGCCATAAAAATAACATAGGTGTTTTTCTGGAGTACAGATTCCTTTCAGAATTCATTATGCAAAATCAAGTCTGCATAATGTGAATTTATGTAGAGGGAGAACTGTGTATGTGCCCATCATAAATTCTGCTTTCATTATTCTCATTTTCCTTTTGAAAAATTCAAGAACATCATATTTTTGCTTCATGGTACCTTCACATTCCACAAAGTCCTTTGTCTTATCAAATGTGGAATACTTTTCCTTTGTTTTGAAGTTTATTTATTCACAAATGCCTGAACTAATTTACTAGATCTGGAAGTCATGTTTCCTTTTACTGTTACTGTTTTCCCTGTTGATTTATCTGGTTGGTTATATTCAAAGGTTTTCAGTTTTCTTCTTCCTGAAATTTTTGGTAATTTGAGGAATTTAATTCACTCTTTAATTTTTACTGCTGCTCACTTTCTGACTCCTTCCCTTCAAATGGTGGCTTCCTTGGGTGCTGGGTCTCAAAATGTCTCTGCTTTCTCCCATGCTAGGCAATGCAAAATTTGTTAACCAAGGCCTTTGCCCCCAACTGACATCTACAGGGAAAGAAATGGTCCCAGCTAGATGCTGAATTCTTTCTCTAAAAATAGGAGTGCCACACAAATTGCCCCCTCACAACTTCCATACCACAGCATTCTGTCCCACTACTTTCCCTCAGTTCTCTGTCCTGGAAGTGGAAGTTCAGAGCATCAGTGGGCTGGTGCCATGGGGTTAATTTCTGAACTTTGGGTCTCCAAGCCTCTGGGAGGAACAAAAGTGAGGAGGAATGTGTTGTTGAGCTATATTTCAACATAGACATGTATTCTGATTCGTAGTCCTGTGTTATTCTTTTCCTCTGACAGAGATCCTTTTCAGTAGAAAACACTGTCCATCTTAGTGTTTGCTATCTATTATTAATGGTTTCAGAAAACATTTCTGGTTTTGGAATGCTGCCACTGCCATGTCATAGTGTAAACAAATTTCTCTAGCCTGTATTCTGTATCTCTATAGCACTAGAAAAAGGTAAGGGGAATTGACGTGTGGGCATGGGTTTTAATGAAAGTCCATATGTTGGGTCTATGGGTCAGCTAGTGTAGCCTCGGGACAGTGATGGGCAACCTTTTGAGTTTGGTGTGTCAAAATTCACCAAAAAACCAAGCATAATTCAGGTGGTGTGTCACTTTGAGAAAAAAAACCCATAATTTTGCGATATTTATAGTTTAAATAACAAAAATGTATAATTGTAATGTATAACTATATTTAATAAACCAAAAATGAATTATTGAATTTACCTGCTTAGTGACTTCTTTGTTCATCTGTCATTTGGTATCTTTTGTTGGTCTTGATATTATTTAACTTTTGTGGGGTGCTGTGAACTAAAATAAGTGAAGAGGAGGGAGAATTCTTTAACTAACTTGTCTATTAGTGACATTTTTGTTGATGAATTTCATTGGGTAATGAAAATTCATTTAGCCACTAAATCTTCAATTGAAGGTTGGTATTTTGTACACTTCAAGCCCAAGCAAGCATTACTAACTTCGTCTGTCAATCTATTTATTTCGTTGGTTTTGATATTATTTAACGCTGAGAATAAGGTCTCACAAAAGTATGTAAAGCCATTGCTATATTTTTCAGGGTACTAAAAGTGTTTGGTAATCCATTCCAGATACTCCAAATTTCCTATTTGTAGTGGCACTCCTCTTGATTCTCCAAGCAGTACCTTTCCAAATTCTCAAGCTTTGACCTCAAGATGACAAACACCTGAGCCAAATGCTGTCTTGAAATTCTGCAAGTTGCATCTCCAAATCATCAATTTGCATCCATTGGAAATCATTTAATTCCAAACTACTGTAGACTACTACATCAGGATACTTAATTATTTTCATGGTCTGTTCTAGGCTTATAAATTGATTAAATCTATCACTGAACTGGTCAAATAATGAGTCTAAAACATGCTGGTACTTTATATGCAAGGGTTCCATTTCATTTTGTACAGCTGCACTGGCCTTCTCAAAATACTTTGTTACTCAAGGAAAATACTTATAAGTTTTAGTTTCTACATCTTGCTGGAAAATGTTAAGTTTACTTTCAAGAGCTTTTATGTATCCAAACATAACATCAATATTTTGCCAAAACCTTTAACTTTAAATTCAGTTCATTAATATGAACAGAGTGATCTGAAAAAACATCAGGGTGTTGACCCACTTATCATCATTGAACTGAGGAAAGTTTCCCAGATCCTTATCCTTAAGAAATACCTTAATTTCTTCAAAGCACTCCACAAAGCGCTCAAGAACTTTGTCTCAGCTCAGCCATCTTACATTACTGTACATCAGTAGTCCACTGTAGGTAGAATCAACCTCCAGTCAAAGTGCAGAAAATTCTTGTTTGTGAAGGGGGTGAGCAGCTATTAAATTAACTATTTTTGTAACAACTGATATTAAGTTGTTTAAGTCGGTGAATCATGCCTTGGCACATAAAGCCTCCTGATGGATAATACAATGAAAAGGCACAATTGGATGTCCAATAGCTTTAGTAAACAATTTGACAAATCTGACTTTTTTTCCCACCACGTCTCGTGCCCCATCTGTCATCACTGACACAACTTTAGAGATATCAATGCTTAGGTCACAGAATGTTTGTATAACAACCTTACATATTTTGCTTCCTGATGTACTTGTTGGCACTGATACTAACTTTATCAACTCTTCTCTCATTGTGAGACCATCAGAATATTGACCAATAATGGCCAACTGAGAATGTGATGTGACATCAGTAGTTTCATTAAGAGAGATCAAAAAATACTTACAATTACTTATGTCTCTCTGTAATTGAAGTTGTATGTTTGTGTTCAGTCTCATTATTCGGCCTTTTATGATATTTCTACTGAGTGGTAACTCAGGTATTCTCTTAATAATTGCATCTTTATTCTGCATATTGTGAAATAGAACTGGTGCACATCTTAGAAGAATTTCTTTAATAAATTCTCCCTCACTGAGTGCTTTTCCATGCTGAGCTATGGAGTAAGCAATGCTCAAACTTACAGATGTTAAATTTGTAGAGCCTTTTACAAATTTAAGGATGCAATTAGATTGGCTCTTATAAAGGTGTAGCTGCCTGGAAATGTACTCCTTCCTTTCATCCTCACTTTTTTCAGGAGCTGGGAATGATTAGTTTCAAAATGTCTTTTTATATTCTACATTCTGCTTACTACTGTTTCAGTACATAGAACGCAAAATGATATGTCATTTGTTTTCTATAATGCCATACATCTAGGTCCCTGTCTCTTGAAAGGGTTGGCTACTGCTACTACCACTTCCTTTACTTAAACTTGGTTTTTTTATTTTTTGGGTTCTCCATCAGGGAGGCAGTGATAGAAGATAGAATTATGGATAGCCCGTTAGCCCTGCAGGCAATTAGGGATTAACTAGCCTAACTGACCACAAGATGGCACATATAACTGTCTTTTAGGAAAGGGCAGAGATAATAAGCAGAAATAGGGGTTAATAAGGATGTATAACAGTAATAGTGGTGAAATGTAGTATGCGCTATGCTACAAGATGGTGGTCCTTATGTAAATTCAGATGGCTGCCACTATTTCTAATAGTGGAAAATGGCACCCATAGCACAAGCCCTCGCCTCTCCCAGCCTCCCCCTCACTTATCTCAGTAATGATGGTCAATTAGAAATCCACGACACCCCAGAACCGTAGATTGGATGACGGTTATGTGGTTGTTGGCAATGGCTATCACAGGGCCCCCAGAGATGCGTCCCCCACAGCATTCCGCTGCTCCCTGCTCCGCTGGCCAGAAGCGAGGTCAGAGGTCCTCTAATGGCCTGGAAGTCCCAGAACTAGATGTTCTGTGCTGGAGTTCTGTTGTTTCGGCCTATAGACCTCTGGCAGAGTGTCTACACTACACTACAGCAAATGTTTCATCCTCGACATGCAGCCCCAGACTTCTCTGTATGTGTCCACATGCAGCCGCGTGTCATCGAAAATGGTTACCATAGGTTTGCCATCAGGGCCTTGGGATGTGGGGGAGGAGTGATGCGGCAGCATGGGAGGTGGGAGAGGAGTGCTGAGTGATCTCAGAGTAGGTGTCAATTCATTCCCCCCCCCCAGTGACCTAGACCATGGAGATGGCTAAGACTAGGATCTATGAAAGAGTAGATTGCTATTGGACTCTGTCAATTAGTTGGAAAGCTCTTATTAGCTCAAAATGGAAAAACTGCAGGCTCCCTGTTGGACTAGTATTCTTGCCTTGGTTATTCTTCTGCAGGCTGGGCTAGATGCTTTAAGTAAGACTCTACACTTGGGGGTCTGAGCCACATTGCACCTGCTTCTGCTAGCCTTTGGACTGCCCCCTTTCTTGGTACATGACTTGGGACCTCCCTATCACAATGACACCACTCCCCTGCTTAGATACCCTTTTTAGTCTGCCCTGGATCTATGATCTAAAATGGGGCAGTAGGCAACAAAGCTGCCAATTTTCATCTGTCCCTGTTACATTGTGCTGTTATGGGTCTAGCAGTACTCTGGAATGGATCTGAGGCCTCCTCTTGCCCTGGAACATAACCTCTTCCACAGCCTTCTGTATATAGGATGGACAAAGGACTCAATGTAGTTTTTTTCTTTCTGGATTTCCAGAACATGATTCACTCAGGTGCATTTTGTAGATCTGTTTGGAGGAACTTTGTGATATGGGGCTTACTATACCTACACTTCATTCTTGACTCAGCTTTGGCAAGCAAACAAACAAATTAAAAACATAAAACCTTAAAAGTATGTAGGAATCAATTCAAAATGAAAATAAATCAAATCTTAAAAGGTGTGACAAAATTTGGTTCACAGTAGGTATAGTCTGTTTTCAGTAGGTATAGTCTGTATAAAGCAATATGTAAATATGTATATATACATGTATGTATATATACATATATATATATATATATATATCTTTAGTGGCTAAACTGCCATTTGGAAAAACAGAATTATTTATATTCACATTTTAAAATTTTTTTCTGGGATAGAACTTATAAGGTGTAATTTGTTTAAATCTCTAACCAAAAGAAAGTTCAGGAAATCACTCCTAGAAATGAATTGTTTACTGGATGTTCTTTCTTATTGCACATAAAATATTAGAGATTAAAATTTGGTTGAAACCATATTCTTTGAGTTCCATGCTATTAATATTTATGCACATTCATACTTTTTACAAAATAATTAAGAGTGTGTTTCATACAGACATTGAAGAGCCAAAGGAAAACAAATAGTAAAAAGTGATTCTGGTGTCTTGTAGCATCATAGGATCATAGATTTGGGCAAGAATATATCTTATTATAAGTCAGCTAGTCCAATATTCTCATTTTGTACATGAAGAAACAAGATCAAAGACTTTAATTGGTTTGCCTAAGGTGGCAGGCAGGAGGTGGTAGAAGCAGGGTTTGAATCTTGGTCACTGACTCTAAATGCTATTCTCCTATTTCATCATATTGCTTCCTTCTACAAACTAATCAAAACCATATGTAAAGTTAAGAAATTCACATGGTTTCACAATTTTAAGTATCTATTTTAGCTAATAGAACATTATAATCTATGATTAAGTTAATTTCATTTTAGTGACTTTCTGCTATAACAAAGATTATGAATTTTCATTACTCATAAAATTCAATCCATTTGTAGATTTAGTTTCTTACCAGAAGAGGGCAACAATGACATCACTGGCATTATTTTAAAAATATGACTGATAACCTGAAGTGGTATACTGTCAAATGAAAGAGGTATCGTGAAACCTGTCCCCAAAGCTCTACTTTGATTTGCTTTTCAAAAGTCTTGGTCTTTTCCTCTCATTATTTTTCCAAAAGTTCAACAATTAATAGATTACTAGAATTCATCAAACTTCTTCAAAATTTTCAACAGATGACAAAGAAGCACTGCCCAAAAGTCATAGCCAGTTATACATCAACATCCTATAAAGCCAATCAAGTTTGAGAATTCTGGGCATACCAAGAGAAAGTCATTAAGCTTTATAGTAAAAAAATAATACACTTGCAGATACCTGATCCCACAGGAAGAATTAAATTATTATTTAGGTGCATTAAATGTTACCCTAAACAAATACTAATATATATGGCAAGTAATCAATGTCATATTAGAAATAACAATCCTAAATTCAAACATAGTTTTCCCCTAATGTACTTTGTACATAGCTTCTATTTGCCTGCTGAAAGATCAAATGCATTTGTTAAGTCTTCAATTGTTTCCCCAAGCTACTACCTCCTCTCAACAATAATAATATCTCTTGACATATTCATTCTCATTCTCTATTTTCAGTGAACTCTTATCATCAAGCTTTTACATCTTTTACCTCTAACAGTCCTCTGCCCATAGACTCCAAGTTGCCAGGAATTCTGAGATCATCATTATGTAAAGCTTCCCTTCCCTAGGCCTCTTTGCTGCAATATAGTTAACAAAACTGCAAGTGTCTACCCTTCAACAACTTTCAGGAAATTCACAACCTAATGTCCCTGAATTTCTGCTGTCTCAAGCCTTTCAGTGTCTAGTCTAGGGTTCATGGTTGGAACATAACTAAGATGACTGAGAAATGGCTGGGACTTTTGTGGGATTGAACTGATCAGAATTTCAGATCTCTTGCTTTCATAATCTATGAAAAAAATTATATAGTGTTAAAAACCAGCTACAACAAAATTACAACTTCTACTGTTTCTACTTTAAGAAACTGCTTATGAGAGGCCTGATGTTCTTTTTCATCTGGGTCAAAAGCTTATTGGCTTTAATAAGTAATTTACACTTAAGTCTACAATAATGCCATTGTTAATAGAGAGTGGTACTATTAGTTAGAATGATCTACGGTTTTCACTTCTAGTAGTACTAGCTTTGTGACCTTAGTAGAGTCATATAACCTTTGCTAAGTCTTTGTTACATAACTGTAAAATGAGTATAGTAATAATAAAGGCAATTTCTACCTCAAAGGATTATGAGACTCAAATGAGATAATGTAGTTTAAACACTTTGAGAAGTTGAAAGCTCTATTTAAATGTCAGTTACTATTTATCATTATCATCATAATCATCATTATTATTATCATTATCATGTGTATTTTAAAGTTACAAATCTACACTGCAGGGACTAGCTGGAAAGCTGGCCTTCTTGCTCAAGACCCGGCAGCATCCATCCCATATTGATTTCAAACCTTAAACCACTACTCATTCACTTCAACATCAAACCAGCATTAAACAAAGCTAGGAAAAAAAAGATTTAAAGGTTTCTTCCATATGTCTATGTTCTTGACACAAATTATTTTACTTTGTAGTGAACTGTTGTTCTTAGTAGCAAGTTCAAATTCCAGCTTTAAATAAAAACTGTTTTGAAATGTATTTCTCAATTTGTATGTGGTCAGAGTGGCATCTCACCACATGAGAAATTAGACTGCTTTACAAAGCAAAATGAACACTGGTCCCAAGTTCTTAAAATATTGTGACACTATTAACAGCAAGTGATTATTTGTTTCTTCTGTCTGATGACTACTCCAGAGAAATAAAATGCTATAAGATGTTACTGTAGTCAATGGCATTTCAAAATGGAAATGGGGCCAAGGGAAGAAAAAAAATCAAGGCCCTTTTGTCTAATCATAATTTCAAACAGTAATAATGACAAATGAACAAATTCAAACATCATCTTTGAGACTAACCTGTCATATTAAGAAATCCAGAACAACAACAAAAATGGAATTTTTTTTATCCTACTATACCTTAAGTATTGTGTGCTCTAAGTCTGAGTACTGACTAGATCACAGAAATTGCAACACAGAAAATAAGTATCTTTATGCTGCCAATTTATAATGTGCCTGCTCCCACTTTGCAGCTTACATGTGGAAAGGAGCCAGAAGGAGGGAATTTAAACAATTGCCAATTTGAATTTTTCCTCAAGGCAAAGACTCTAAATAATTGCCCAATTTCATAAAAGTCTCTGGCACAGTAGATACCTTGTTTTGGTCCAGGTTATTATGTAATCAAATGGTCAGGAAAGGAAAACAGCACTTTGTACAGCACTGCACACTATTTGAGAGAAAAGTCCTTTTAATGAGGTATTCCTCACTTCTTTCTAAAATCCAGTTTCAAAACCACTATCATATAAGAAATAGAATATGAATGTTCTGTTAGGTAACACAAATTTTCTTTGTTATCTTCCAGCATCATTACAGAGATTAAGTAAGGGCAACTGAACAAATGGATGAAACAAATATAGCCAGTGAGGGAAATTTGAAACAACAATTTATTTAAGGTTAAAAAATTAAATAAAAACCCATCAATTGATTGATTCTGCTATTCTGGGTTAAAACTCGTTTCTTTGTTTTAAATGTATAGATCAGTAAAATTAATTAGAACATGCTTTCTTGACTTGAACTATCAGGCTAAATTGTGAAATTATTGAAAACTTAATTTTCACAGGCTGGAATGAGTTAAAGTAAAAAGAGGGATGGAGGAAGAATCTGAGTTATTCCAGTTCTGTTACCTATATAACTCTGAGTAAGTGAACTGCATCTTTCAAGACCTCAATTTCATCAATTATATGATGGAATTGAAGTAAATGATCTCTGACATCCCCCTTTCAGGCTATGATACACAGCTGAGGCATTATCAAATTTCCTAGTTAAAAAGTCATGATTCAAATACTAGTTTTGCAACTTAATTGTTTGACATTTTCCAAGTAACTTTACTGCTCTGGGGCAGCTTCTATAGCTCTATAACCAGTAGGTGGCACTGTGTGACAAGGTTTGCTATTTTTCCAATTGAGTAAAGGGGCAAGGATAGCCCCTCTTTAGACTATGCCTTGCTCTTCCCAATGTGTGATTTAAGTCTGGTTTTCCTTTCATCCAAATTTTTATCCTTCCTGTTACTGGAAGGCAGAAGCTTTCCTGAGGTATCTGAATTCTAATCCATACTTATCTCTGCTTACAGCAGTGCCTCAAGTAACCTAGAGTCCTAGTCCATCTGGGTTGTTTCTCTTTGTAAAATTAGGAACTTATAAAAATTATGAATAATCAAAACCATAAGATTATCTGATTGCAGTTTATAGCCCCATTCAGCATAAAGTACTAATGTTCAAGACAGATTTAAATCTCTATCTTGATTTCATTTTTTGTTCCAGCTAGTCACTAGTAGTCACCTTTATATTCCATGTGTAATCAATATACAGACATGCATCACAAAATGTGACTAGAGATAAGGAGATGGGATAAGGAGAAGTTGAGGAAAGTTAAACCTTTAACAGTTTTCCCATAATTTTCAAAGGGGTACTAACTTTCAATAATGTGAGTCCATTCCTGTCACTACCATCAATATTCTAGCCAAATCAAAACCTCAAAATTGTTTGTTTTATTCAAGCCACCCACTCGTTCAAAGTTTTATTTGCACTAAATTCCTAGGAAATGAAAAGCAAAGAGCTCCTCTGCTGCAGTTCAGTTCAGTAAATCTTGGTGTGATGAAACCGATCCTAAGTTCACCCAGCCTCAATCTTTTCAGGCCTGGGGAAGATGTCTGTTCATGGCAGGAACTTCAAACTCAATACAGATGTTTCCTCCTATTGCCTTTCTAGCTACTTCCTCTTCCACAGTTCTTCGCCTTGTAGCCCACACCAACTGTGCACTAGAAGATCTTCTGCTCTGGGGTACTATCCTCCTGGATAGGGATCACCTCTCTGTCCTGCCATGCTTCACTTTATTCCCTCCTCAATAATCATATTCTCACCCACCCAGGCAATTGTTTCTCTGTGGAGCAGCCCACATACTTATTCTTTCCCAAAAGACCCTCCAACCCTTCTGTTCATAAAGTATGAGCCATGAAATGAAATCTGTCTTTATCTACTACCCTGTGTTTCTATATAAACCACCTCTTAAGACTCCTTTAAGTATCCGTCCCTTTTCCACCATCCTTTTTTCTCTGTTGTACTTTATATTTCATTAGGGTAGGGACTGCCATTTATTTGTATTGTATCTGTAGCCCTTAGAATAATGCTTGACAAATAGTAATCACTTAACAAATGCTTTTTTAAATTAAATTCCTTCCTTCCTTCCTTCATTATTCATTTTATAGAATCCAATATTACACTGACTCTGGGTGCATTTCTCCCTAGCAGGGAAGAGACAAAAAAGAGTGGTATCATAACTACTGATAAATACAGCATTTATTAAGTTCTCTTTCTAAATGAGACATTAAGTGTTAGAGATAAGCAAACTAGACAGCTATCAAGAAGCTTACGTTATAATGAGACTACTTGAACTCAAAATGTCAAAGCATTAATCTATCTTGTCATATAAAAATTCTGCTACAAAATGTAAACTGTAGTCCTTTGGCTTCATCTAAAAAACCCAGGACCCTATCAGTTAAATAGGAACTGTTATAAGGAAGAGGATTTGAGCATATGAGGTGGGTCTGCAGGGAGATGCAGATGCAGGGAAAAGATTCTGGAATGGAGTAGTGGGGTCAGACAGTTAACTGGGTTTTGAGCTGAGTCTTTTCTCTGGTTTTGAACTAGAGAGACTGACTGCTTTTCCTTGGTGGCTGTACTACTCTTTACTACCCTGTACTACCTTTTTTCCCATCCTACCTGCTTACCTGCTGCTTGCTGTGATCTACTGAGTACCTGGTGTGATCCTGAACCATATATCTATAAGATCAGGTTTGGGATCCTTGTGAATCCAAGATATCTCCCTGGGTTCTGATAAATGTCATAGACCACTACCTCTCTATTACCATCCAAGGGCAGTTGGTTTAGTATATAGGCTTATCTAGATGAGGGACTGGGATCTTTCAGATAGTTAGGAAAGAATCAGTGTAGCTCAAACTTTTTGAAGACTTCCTGTGAGATAACAAATTTAGATCTGGGGCTTTAGATAGCTGATTTAGTGTTAGGGTTACCCAAAATTCCCATTTTACCTTTCCTGGTTAAAATAAATACAAAACCCATCCCTGATACTGAGTGTTCTGTGTGTGTCATCTCAGAGTCCGGCTCTGCCTGCACTGGGCTTGGTTGGCCTTCCCAAACCAGTAACCTTCTGATACTGGCCCTATCTGAACCATCTGGTACATTCCCTAAACAACCCTCTTACAATACCTAATCTAGCCAATTTAATTACCTTCATAGAATTGATTCAGTATTGTTTAAAGCTTTTAGATATTACTTAGAAAATATGATTTTGAGTTTCATGTGTCAATTAAAGACAAATTATAAACTAGAATTAGGTTTATATATTAAAGAAAAAAAAACAATATGGTCAAAGACAAAACATAACCTTCAATTTAACCAGTATCAAACAAAATTTTCTGAGACAAGACACAGCAACAAACACATAGAATAAAAAAATGTTTTTAATTTAATAAACTGAGACAAAAAACAAGATAGAATGAATGCTCAAGTTAAAATTAGCCTCAGTTATATTACTCTGTACTTAGCTAAATTAGGAGATTTATGCCTTATGGAAAAAATGACATTTTTGGCAATGCAGTATACATTGGTGACAATTTGATTAATGATTAGCATGGAATTAAGAGAATTAAAACTTACCCTTAATTAGAATTACAAGCTATTTCCATGATTATGTCTACTTAGGAGGTAAACTTTAAAAAGTAAAACAAAAGCTCCAACAACAACATTCTGTCAAGCCACTTTTGAAGACACTACTTTTAGTAGTGAAGACCTAATGGTAGAATGAAAGATCACAATAGTCACTCCTATAAAACAACTAAAGAAAACATCAAACAAAATTCTGAGTAGGAAAGCCAAGAAAAAAAAACCACTGAGTTATTTTTCCAGGCCTGGGAAAGCATAAAGAGATACCGGGATAGGAGCTAGCCAAGAGCACAGCATGGTGATAAGCAGTAGAAGTGGGGGAACATCAATAAAAGAGAAAAAAACTGTTAGGAAATTGGATATACAACTAGAAACTCCACAAAATATCAAATTTAAAATCCCCAATTAAAAAAGAAAAATAGAAATCCTGAAAATCAAAGAAGAGATGATCAAAATTGAAAAGTAAAAAACAAAAACAAAAACAATGAATAAATAAAACTAGGAATTGGTTTTGTGGGTAAAAAACAATAAATTAGATAAAACACTGGCTAAATTGATTTAAAAAGAGAAAATTAAATTGGCAGTATCAAAAATGAAAAAGGTAAATTCACAACCAATGAAGATGGAACTAAAGCAAATATTAGATGCTATTTTGCCCATGTATGTCAATAAAACTGATGATCAAAATGAAATGAATGAATATTTACAAAAACATAAACTGCCCAGATTAACAGAGGAAATAGAATATTTAAATAAATAATCTTAGAAAAATATGTTGAAAAGCCATAAATGAGATCCCTAAGAAAAAAAATTCCAGAACTAGATGGATTTATGAGCAATTCTATCAAATATTTCAAGATTAATTCCTATACTATTAAAACCCTTTTAAAAATAGGTAAATGAATTCTACCAAATTCCTTCTATAACATATATATGGTTTTGTTGCCTAAACAAGGGAGATCAAGAGAAACTACAGAGCAGTTTCCTTTTCAATACAAAATTTTAAATAAAAAGCTAGCAAGGAGATTATCACAAAGATCATACACTATAGTCAGGTTGGCATTAAGCCAGAAATGCAGAGCTGGTTCAATATTAAGAAAACTGTAAATGTAATTGACCATATCAATAGCAAAAACAACAAGGATCTTGATTATACCAATAGATACAACAAACAAAAAGCCTTTTTAACAAAATGCAGAAACACTGAAAGCAAAGTTTTTTCTTAAAATAAGTAGTATCTATCTAAAATAAAAAGCAGCCATTATCTGCAATGGTGATAAACTAGAAATCTTTCCAATAAGATCAGGGATGAATCGAGGATGTCCATTATCACATTATTAAATATTATACTAGAAATGCGGGCTTAAAAATAAGATAAGAAAAAAGAATTAAAGGAATAAGCCTAGGCAAAGAGAAAATAAAACTGTTTTTTTTTGCTGATGATGGGATGGTATATTTCTAAAACTCTAGAGAATTGCCTACAAAACTAGTCAAAACAACTAACAATGTTAACAAAGTTGAAGGATATAAATTAAACCCACAGGAGTAATCAGAATTTCTATACGTTACCAACAAAACCCGGCAAGAAAAAATAGGAAGAAAATTCCATTTAAAATAACTACAGACAGTATAAAATAGTTGAGAGTCTACTGCAAAGTCAAATATAGGAATTATATAAGTACAAAACATTCTTCTCACAAATAAATCTAGCCATAACAACTGAAGAAATATTAAATGCTCATAAGAAAGCTAAGTTTATATAATAAATGTGATAATACCTAATTTACTTAATCAGTGCCAAAGTATTACATGTCATGTCTCCACACACATCCCCACATCTCCAGTGAGTTATCTACAAGTCAAAATGCACACACTGTTATTTTAAGGTCTAAACACCCAGAATTAAATTAACCTAGTTAGGCATGGAGACTTTATATGTGCCTATAGATAATATTCATCAGTGACTTATTCCATTTAAAAAAAGATAAATAGAATGAGGAGAATGTACAACTCTTAAATAACTTCATAAATTCTTGACATAATATAGAACAGAAATCAATCACATTTCTTAAGTTTTCAACTACACTAGAAATAAACATAAGAAATATGACTGGAAACTAGGTCTAATGAATGGGAGTAGAAGAGGGGAGAAAAAAGGATATTAGAAATCTATTCCTAAACATATCCTTCCCCCCATAATAGATGAAAGCTCCAAGTTGTTATTCAACTGCTGGCTCATTCTTCAACTATTCAAATTGACTGGATCATATTTTAAATGGATACCCAAGGGTGTGGTCAACTACTATTTACCAAAGATATTTTTTCTTTATAACTTAGAGAAAGGTGTGTACACTTTTTAAAGGGGTAATACTCATTAATACTTTGCTACTATGCTAGAAGAACCAAAATTCCCTTTCCCTTTACTAGTTGCTTGAAATAAAAATGAAATCTTATTACTTTATGATCAAAGAATGAAACTGTCCCCCACATAGAGAATGAGGATTCATTTATGTGGCCTGAAAGGAGGCAGAACAGACATTTCTAGCTTCTTTTATCCCCACCCATCTGCAGGGAAGATTTTAATTCCTAATAGAAAGGGAAGCAGGAAATTGGGGCTGCCAAAGTCTGACCACTTCTCTCCTCAGAGAGAGGAGGTGCTGTTAGAATTACATCTCTCTATTCTCTTAAAAATAAACAATCTGTTTTCAGATTCAAGCTACACTTTTAATTACTGCTTCTTTTTGTTTTGTTATTATTTTTTTTCTACCTCTATGAGATAATTTTTGGGAATTGAGACTCTTGCTAGATAAAGACTAAAGCACAGGCCAAGGAAGCAGTGACCACACCTTTCCTTAGATCAGTGATTCCCAAAGTGGACACTACTGCCCCCTGGTAGGTGCTTCAGCAATCCAGGAGGGCAGTGATGGCCACAAGTGCATTTATCTCTCCTATTAATTGCTATTAAAATTAAAAAAAATTAATTTCCAGGGGGCTAAGTAATATTTTTTCTGGAAAGGAAGCAGTAAGCCAAAAAAGTCTGGGAACCACTGCCTTACATCATACCACATTGGAATCATTGAAAAATTATAGACTCCCTCTTCTTCCCCCCACTCCTCCCCATCCCCAGAACTAGCTCTGAAAAAAGAAGAAAAATCTAAAATTTGGGACAGGGGCAAAGCTCAACTTTAACATAAAATTTAAAAGTCTAGAAATAGGTTGGAAAATAAACAAACAAATTAAAAAAAACAAACCTTGACCATTATAAGTTATGATAATAAGGAAGATTAAGATACAATCTCAGGGGCAACTGGTAGCTCAGTGGATTGAGAGCCAGGCCTAGAGATGGGAGGTCCTAGGTTCAAATCTGGCCTCAGACACTTCCCAGCTATGTGACCCTAGGCAAGTCATTTGACCCCCATTGCCTACCCTTACCACTCTTCTGCCTTGGAGCCAATACACAGTATTGATTCCAAGATGGAAGGTAAGGGTTTAAAAAAAAGATACAATCTCAGAAGAAGATAATGACTTAAAAATAGCTAAAAGCAAAGGCTCCAAGAAAAATGTCAGTTGAGTCCAAGGCCAGCAAGAACTTCTGGAAGAACTGAAAAAGGATTTTCAAAACCAAGTAAAGGCAGAGGAAAACTATCGAGATTAAAATTAACATACAAGAACTAAATATTATATTTTATAAAGCTTTATTAATAATAAGCTAACAAAAAACAAGAGTGAAAAGGTACTAAACTAACTTCAGTTAGGAGAGAGGAAGAGGGAGGAGCTACAGAACTTATAAAACAATAACATGACCATGCAAATGTGGAGGCACAGGAGAGATTAAAGGGAATTTTGGGAAATACTAAGGGATTTCTGGGGTATGAAGTCCAAGGTTCAAAATCTCCATTTATACATTCCCTGCTGTGATCCTATTGGGAGACCAGTCTCCCCCAAAGGATCATGAAAACATTATCAATTTAAAGATTGCAATAATTTATAGATAAAAGGAAAAGAGAACAAAATCAATGACTGCTACATTGACAAAAAGCCAATTTGGGGGCAGTCCCCTTTGGCATAAAAGTATACATTCAAATGCTTTCAATCTCTCATAGTTCAATTCACATCCCAAAGTCCAATATGGAACTTCCAGTTCAGCGTGTGATCTCTGCAAGCATCTTCATGTCGCCTTCTGGAGGCAGCAAATTTCTTATCCTAAAATTGCTCAAACTCAAATCAAAGTTCACAACAATAACATAGTCCCCACTGAGGTGGACAATAACAAACACAGGGATCACTTAGGGAGGCATGGCTGAGTTATAAGGTATATGAATGAATTGGCAAAAGAAAACCCAAAATTTCAAAAAAATCCAAACAAAGAAGAAAAAATAACTTGTGGATAAAATATAAAATATCAAAGTCTTATGTCTAAAAATATTTAAGTAAAGGAAAAAATAAACTTACAACAGGTCCTTGAATCAGGGCCCAATTAAAGTGATTTATGTAATTATGCAGTTACCCAATCAGTAGCCAGGACTACAGAAAGTTTGCTCACTACAAAAGACAGAAAAAGGGACTAGATTATAAGAACCAGAATGGCAGCCATGGTGAGATGCTTGATGGGGTTCAGGGAAGCCCGGCTTCTGACATATGTCAAAACAGCTGCAACCTCAAACCCCAAACAAGTTCAAATCCTCTTGTCTTGGCTCAAAATTACATCAATCCCACTGGGATTGGTCTCTTTGACTTTTGTGCTCTCTAGGCACTATGCAGGTTAGCTTTGTGTTTCTTTGGTACTGTGCAATGGCTCTTTTTATATTCCTTCTTCTGGAATAGGAATTATTAAGCAAAGTCCCATAGTTGTTTTTTTTTTAATAATCAATGGCATTATTCTATAGAATATAGCTTTGGGGTATGCAATGACATTAGAAGAAATGTATTTTCAACTTATATTACTGCAAAAAAAGAGTAATATTGATTATATGTAATTCAAAGTACTCAAAAACTATATTGCAAAAGAAGGGAAATATAATAAAAATGTTTTAAAAAGCAAAAATATATAGCTTAGAATCAGTGACATGCTGTGTCAACCAAGGAGAAGTAGAATACAAAGGTTCTTCATGAAAAAATGAGATCCATTTCCTTTTTAAACTTGGCCATGAACCACTGTGTGAGTGGAAATGATTTTTATGAAACAACAGATAGTAGAGTAGATAAGGCACATTCCAATAATGTACCAAATTCCCCAAATTCACAATAGTCCAGTTATTGACAATAGCAAACAAACCCATTTAATGTAGGATTCACATAAGTTTATATATAGCCACTTGCTATGTGTAAAGGTGGGGATTGAATTTAGCAGAGGAAACCCAAATAAAGTACACAGCTAGAGATGGAATAGACCCTGAAATAGCCCAGCAGAATGTTGCCAGTTCAGAATGTGAAAGGAGGGGCTATAGAAGAGGAGGGGTTTCTCAACTTTCACTTCACTCCTGACCTGAGAGGGAACCAGGAAAGAAGGGAGGTTGCGTTTTGGGCGGATTCTGAGTGAATCTGGATCCTCTGTACCCCTATATTTGAGACTATTGGGAGATCACAACTACCAACATCAATTTTTACAAACTTCATTTACCAACCAAGAAGACATTGGGCAGCAGTTCTCCATTTTGGCTAGAGAGTTTGGATTTCTGAGGGAGTAGGCTTGAAAGGGGGGAGAGTCCTTTCCCTGATCCTGCTTGAATCATTTATCTCTGTTACATCTCTCTTATATTAGTTAAGAGATAATTGATAGGAGATTGTAGGAGGAAGAGAGTCAGCTACTGAGACCAAGCCTCAGCAAAAGTCAAGAGCTGTTTTCCTGTGGAGAAGACTATAGTTGATAGTGAAGTTCATCCTTTCCCTCCATACTTGATTCTCCAATACCTTTTCCCCAACACCCTGAATTCATTTATCTATCAATAAATCCCTGTTAGTTTTGCTAATTAGAGTTTGGAGCAGTTAAAGTTGAGGGGGGAGGTGATTTGGAGTGGCTGAGGGGAAGAGTGGTACTTTCTCCATCTTGAAGGAAAAAAAAGCCATTTGAATAGGAGACTGGGTGGGGGTGAGGGGGTTATTTATACATTAGTGGCACTGAAGACTGGACCCTTCCCACTAGGGTCTCAATTGATCCCTAACATCTTCTTTTAACAACCTCACTACAGCTTTCCCATTTTGGGGAACCCCTCAAAAATTACACTCTCCAAGGTCTTCCCAGTAGGAGGTAGGGAGTTAGTTACTTTGGCCCATTGATAAATACTGATTGGGAGGTCCTCATAAACACCTCAGATTCCATCATTACTCACCCTCATGCAGCCACTTCCTGTGTGATGTTTAAAAAAGTCTTTGAACTGATGGATAATTGTCACAAGTTATACAGATGTAACAATTCTTTCAACCTTAGCAAAAACACAAACCTCTGTACTGCTGAGGAAAATCTTTTTTGGGTCTAGAACATCACCAAGAAATCTAGATTGTGCTGGTGGAAGTAAATTAAGCTAAAGAGTTAAAATATCATGCATGCAGGAACTCTTTTTTGGCTTCCTGCTTTATATATAAAAAGTTTTGGTAGGGACTTCTATTTGGTTTTCTACCTTTTAATACAATATTCTTTGTTATATATATAAAACTATCATCCATTCAGAAGGTACTAAGTATCTAAAGTCATTTCTAAAGTCTCCTTATAAAATTACAATTTAAATTCTTAAGTCATCATATTCTCCAAAGTTGTATACAGGTTTTAACCAGTTTTGATGGAGTCCATCCATCCATCATGTATGTGACAATTAACAAGGGCAAAAAGGAAGAAAAGGCTGTATAAGCAACACGTGACTTCAATAGTTGAGATGACAAATCCAGGATACATGAGACTTATGGGCTTTTTTACAATGATATGTTGTTCAGTAAAATTACAGGGAAACAGTACAGATAAAGAATCATATAACAGAATAGGTATAATTGGATTAATATAGATAAACTTAAAAAATTTAAACCTTAAAGCAATCAGCAATATGCAATAACATAAGCCAATCATAAGTTACAGGCAGTACAGTCAAAAAATCCTTTACTTCAATCCCAATAGACTTGTTCACTATTAGGGAGGGGAGATAAAACTCAAAATAATTGTGAATAATAATAGAATGAACTTCCATATAGCTTTAAGAATCATTCCACTCCCCAGTATTTATCATCTATTTGTATTTCATTTGTCAGAGCTCTGAATGTTGTCATAGTGAGGGAGAATTCTGCTCTGAGCATTTAAGACTTTCAAAACTTAGTCAAAATATTTCAGTTTGGCTCCAAGTTTAAGCATCCCCCTATCCTGTTGCATATTCTTGAGAAGTAAATAAAGTGGGAAATCTCCAATGAAAATAAAAATTCCCAGGAAAAGAATTAAGCAGATCCAAACTGTACTTTTTAGCCCTACCAACTCAAACTGTTTTTTCAAAGTTTCAAGCATGCTTTGCAATAGCATTTTGTCCTCAAAAAGACACAGAATGGAGGTTGTTTACAGAGTAAACAAAGAGAAGGGCAAAATTACTAAGGAGGACAATAGGGTATTTGCATATGAAGGACAAGTTACTGTTAAAAAAAGGAATGATGAATGAATTGAGGATGAGAAAGGCCACACACTCTCACCCAGGGACCTCTGTGTGAGTGTTGCTGGCAGAGGGGTTATGCCTCTCCCCACCTGACAGGCTTTGCTGGACTGAACCTGTCAAATGTCTCCTTTCAACAGCTGCCCAGGCAGGGAACCACTGAGAAGTTGTATGTGTAGTCAACTTCTCTAGTTCCTCAACTTGGGGTTGGAATGAATATTGATATGGGCTATTGGTGAGCTGATTGGATAATGCTATGGGTCTGACTGTGTGACTGTCTTCCCCTCCCCAAGGGCTTTAGATATATTCACCACTCAAGAAGGATACTTCAATCTTTTAACTGTGTAACAAACAACTATATTTAATTCTGGCTTAACAGCGTTGGGAACAAGGGAAAGGATGGAGGATTTGGGAATCCTATTGCTAGTTATCTAAATAGATGATCAAAGCTATAGAGGTTGCTAGATTGGGTAGAGACTGGAGATTCTTCACCCTCTCACTAACTCTGGCTTGACTTGGCCAGAGCCAAGCCAAAGATTAGGGAAGGCTCTTGATGTTCTTCTTGAATGACAGTGATACTGTTCTCTCATAGCTCTACTGATGATGGTTATAATAGCTCTCTAGCTCTCTCAGGCAAGGCAGTTGAATTGCAGATATAGGGCCTACCCTCCCTCTCTTGAACCTCCCACCTCTCAAGATTGCTCCAGTCTGAGTCGTCTTATGCCATGCATGATGGATATTTATAGGGTTGGCTTCAACTACCTTTTGGCCCTGGCTCACGGCACCTGGGTATATTCCGAGGTCTCCAACTGAAGATCTTGTCACTCAAAGTGGTGTCCATCTTGTCCCAGAAATTCATTATAACATACCCCTGGGCTTTCTGAGTTAGGAGAGAGAAGGGGGAAAAAAGCAGGCTTATTTCCCAAAACTGACTTCAAATCTACTGACTTTTTTTATCTATTTGCCCTCAAAAGAAAAGGAAGAGGAATCCTCTTCTTTTGGAAAAAAAATTCCTGAGTTGCAAGTCTCTCTCAGCCAGGAGTCCAGGGTCATCTTAAGACTTCGGCTTAAAAAATGGCTAGAAGTTTTTTTGCTCCAAGCTGCTTTACCGCCCTGCTGAAAAAATTGCTAGGATAGGCTGGAAAACCTACATGGGGTGGGGAAGGAACTGGAGTTCTCACCCGTCAATGGGAAATAAGCAGTTCAGATTGGTTGACTCATAACCACAGGTCTGGTTGTAGCAAGTCGAAGTTTCAGGCTGGGTGGGGATCAGGTAGGCTGAATTGGTGGCAGCAGCAGTGGCAGTGGGCGGAGCACAGTGGCCATGAAAGCAGGTGGGCTGGATGGCCAGTGAAGAAAAAATGGCAGGAGCGCAGGGCTCTGGGTGAGAAGAGGCTGGGTGGGCAGAGTCTGGACAAACTTACTAACTACTTAAAAGCTATCTGAGTAAAAAAAAAATTGAGAATTTGGGTCCCTTTGTGGTTGTCATAAATGTAGGCATTAAAATTAATATACAATAACTAAATATTATATTTTATAAAGTTTAATAATAAACTAACATAAAAAATAGAGAGAAAAGGTATTAAACTAAGTTCAGCCATGATCATGAAGGAGAGAGGAAGAGAGAGGAGCTACAGAACTTATAAAACAATAATGTGACCATGCAAACGTGGAGGTATAGGAGAGATTAAAGGGAATTTTGGGAAATACTAAGGGACTTCTGGGGGATGAAGTCCAACATTCAAAATCTCCATTTATACAAAAACTGAGGGGCAAGGAATGAAAGTAATGTAAGGAAATTATGAAAAGACAGTCAACAGCTTGGTAAAAGACGCATCAAAAATACTGAACAGAAGAATTCCTTAACAAGTAGAATTAGCCACACCGAAAAAGAGATACAAAAACCCACTGAATACAATGATTTCTTAAAAATTAAAATTTGGCAAGTAGAAGTTAATTACTCCTTGAGACATGAAGAATCAATGAAACAATGTCAAAAGAATGAAGAATTGGAAGAAAATGTAAAATATTTCATTGTAAAAACAACTCATCTGAAAAATAGATTGAGAAGAAATAAATTAAGAATAATCTGACTCCTTGAAAGTCATAATCAAAGAAGGAGCTTGGACATCATATTTCAAGAAAAGAGATCCAAAAATGAAAATTCCCTGGAATATCATAGCCAAATTCCAAAGCCCCCAGGTCAAGAAGAAAATATTGGATGCAGCCAAAAAAAAACAATTCAAATATCATGAAGTCAAAATCAGGATACCCAAGGATTAATTCTATACTAAAGGAACAGAGGGAGAGGGAGAAGGAACTAGGATTACAACCAAGAATCACTTACCTAGCAAGACTTTTGTATAATCCCTGCAAAGCAAAAGAAAAAAAAAATTTAATGAAATGGAAGACTTTTGAGAATTCCTGATGAAAAGACTAGAGCTGAATAGAAAATCTGACTTTCAAATACAAGACTCAAGAAGTATAAAAAGGAAACAAAAAAGAGAAATCATTAGGGATTCAATTTCAATAAGGTTAAATAAACTGTTTGCATTCCAGGATGGGGGATGGTACTTGTTATCTCCTAAGAACTTTATTTTATTAGGGCAGTTAGAAATAATATACATATCCAGAAACACTGAGTATGAGCTGATTATTATGCAATGATTTTTTGTACTTTATTTTATTATTATAAAGATATTTTGTCAATTACACACAATAACAAATTTCCATATAAGTTTTCTAAGGTTATATGATCAAAATTTTCTCTCTTTATCTCTACCCTACCCCTTCCTGGAGGAGGCTAGTAATTCATTCTGGTTTACAACATATATTATCATGCAAAACAGATTTCCATATTATTCATTTTCGCAAGAAAATAATCATATAAAACCAAACCCCTAAAATAAAAACCCAAATAAATTAAAGTGAAAAACTGTATGCTTTCATCTGCAATCCAACTCCAACAATTCTTTCTTTTTGATCATACTAATAAATGTATCCATAAATATTATCATATCATAAACAATTGAATGCTCATGCTCAAAACATAGTATATTCATCCTATATATAAATTAATATTGAAGCTTATATTTGTCAGGTAACTAAAGACATAACCAGTTTCTACAAAGAAAGCAGATTACATCCCATCTTACTTTTAAAAAGAAGAGACCTATAGAAAATGCAATAGGCAATATAATGGTCCATGTTGATAATATCAAGGACATAAAGGGTTACATAACTATCCCAGCTGATTGCAGCTATGTATTAAAGATAAAAGTGTCCACAAACAACTATTAGCTCATCATCTATATTTTAGATATTTCTCTTATATATTGTTGAATGTTTATATCAAGGCTGTTGAGTTAAAATTGAAATAAAAAATAGCTACTAATCAAGAAAATCTGTTATGTTTCCTATATCAGAAGTCAAAAAGATGTAGCTTACTCATAATTTTTTATGCAAGGATATTTTATCTGAAAATATTTTTAGGGTCTAAGCTACAAGCCTGATTGTACATTATGTAGTATATCATTACTTGATAGACTATGCTATGCCAGAGATCAAATGTGAATTTTTAATGTTTTCTTTTGAATCATTCATATATATATATATATATATATATATATATATATATATATATATATAATTGTTATAGATATATGGATCGCTGGAAAATACAGGACTTGGAGTCCTGCTAATCAGAGACTGGATACCAGTTCTACACTATGTGACTATAAAAAACTCATCTAACTTCTTTGTGTTTCAGATTTCTCATATGTAAAATAAGGTAGTTGAAGTAGATGACTGATGGGTAAGGTATTTTTCAGCTCTAAATCTATGGTCCTATGATACTTGAAAAGATAGTTCACAAGATTTAGAACTAGAAGGGAATTTAGAGGTTATGTATTCCAATCTGGTAAGGAAACTGAGGTTCAGAAAGGCAAAGTAACGTACCCACAGATATACAACTAATGTTATGTCCATTCTATAAGTGTGGAATTAGGGTAAATTAAAGATCACTAAGCACTCATCTTGGAAGGGACTGGAAATCAACCCCATGGAACCCTGAGAGAATGCCGTTTGGGAGGGGCCAGCAGCAAGAGGAGTTTGGAGGAGAATTCTGAAGGTCCTAACTGTCAAAAACAGATTCCTGAGAAGACTTGGGCTGGTGCTCGGTGGGAGAGGGGTTTGGTGGAGAAGGGTGGCCAGGAGGATTTGGGAGAAGTCAAGCTTTTCCAAACCTGAAATTACCTGGCATTTTGGTGTCTACAACATCAAAACTTTCTATAGACCTTCATTGCCAACCAGGAGGAATCTGTGATACTCGTGCTTCAGTTGGCCATAATGCCTGGCCTCCAGAGGGAGCAGGCATTGGGGACCTAACATTGATCTAGCTTGTACCCCTTCCTTTCAAATATTCCCATTTGTTAGTTAGAGTTAAGGTAAGGTATTGTTAGGTGAGAGAGCATCAGTTTCTGAGTTGTGGGTGTGAGGTGTTAGCTATACTGGTCCATTGAAAGCTAATAAGGGGGGAGTCTAGATACACCCCCCCCATACCATCAACACTCACCCTTATACAATTCTTACATCCTACATGATGAATTTCATGCCACTTCCAGATGTATACATATACATACATATATATGTTTCTCTTACTATATATCACATACATTATATATACATATATATTTCTTTTTTTACCATGTGATCTATATCATCCTTTGGGTTACTCAAGGTAACTGGTTCACACAGGTATACAAGTTCAAATACCCTGGCTTTACTGTTTGGAAAGTATTAATGTCAAATGGAAATAAGTTTAGCACATTTAAAAGAATATTGAATCAAGGACTAGAGGTCCTTGTCCCATATACTTGAACTTTGTACCAAGATTGTACCTCTATAAGGTATTGATATTACCTGTTATGGGCTATGGCTCTGGTGACACTCTTTCAACTGCTCTATGCTTTGTATTAAATCAAAATCAATACTTTCTTCTATCCTATTGATGCCAATATTTGCATAAATGATTTGAAACACATTTTCTGGGAGCAAAAAAGTAGAAACAAAGTGACTATCTATTGATTGGGGATTGGTTAAATAAACTGTGATACTTTACTCCTCATTGGGTCTCAATTTCCTTATCTAAAAAATGAGAGTTGGAATAAATGACCCTGACATTTCTTCGGAGAGATGTTATGTTCTGTAAGGAAAGAGAAATATGAAAAGAGAGAAAACTGGAAAGACTGTTATTAGTTGACATAGACAGAAGTAAGCAAGAGTAGGAGAATGATACATAGAATTATAAAAATGTAAATGAAACTGGGACTTGCATAAACTGTAAGGACCAATACTAGTCCTAAAAAACAGAAAATTACATATGCCTCCCTTCACTTGGCAAAAACGTGGAGTGCGACAGGTACAAACTGATATATCCACATTCTAGAAATCAACAAACATTTAATAAACACTTGTTATGAGTCAGGCACTAGTGATACAAAGATAAAAATGAAAAATGCCATCCCCTCAAGAAGCTTACATTCTATTAGGGGAGATGACATGTACATAATTCAGTACAAACAAAACATAAGTGAATATACATAGACATTTGTACACATATTTATGTTTGCAAGTATTTTATAGGGCTCTAGCAGCTAGAGTTTTTAACAGGCGGGCACTAGCAGCTGTATGAGGGTGAGTATTGATGGTGTGGGAAGGGTTTATCAGGACCGATAGTATTCAGTGGGCCAGATCAGCTGACCACTCACCCCCACCCCAGGGAAGACCTATGAAAGAATAAACTCAAAGAGGTTCTCAAACTGGCAAAGCTCTAGTGGGGATGTTGAAGGAAGGTGCTGGGGTTCTGTTGTGACCCTAGTGGGTTGGATCCCACCCTCAGAGCCAGCAAAATTGAGATAAGCTTCCCCCTTCCTAAATTCAAGTAGCTTTGCCCTTCAAGAAGGTGTTTGGAATTAGTCCTCCCCTCAGCCACAAGATGGGTCTTCTTCCCCTCGAAGTAACTGCTCCAGGCTCTAAGTATCAAAACTCTCATGGGTTTATAAAAGGATACTATCAGGGTACAGGGGAAAAAGTATAGGGGAATCAAGGATGGTGGGAAGGGATACACTTCACTATCAACTTCTCCCCAAGAAAGAAACTCTGGACTTGTTCTGAGGCTTGGTCATAGTAGCTAACTCTCTTTCCCCTACAATCTCCTATCAAATATCTCTAAACTAATATAAGAGGGAAGTAACAGGATAAATTGATTCAAACACGATCAGGGAAAGGACTCCCCCCTCATTTCAAGCCTGCTCCCCCATGAGTCTGGGCTCTCTGGCCAAATTGGAGAATAGCTATTCAATGTCTCCTTTGTTGGTAAATGAAGATAATAGAAATTGATGTTGGTAGTTGTGATCTCCCAAAAGTCACTAATAAAGGGGTACAGAGGAGCCAGATTCACTGAAGATCCACCCAAAATCAAACCTCCCAACCAAAAACCAACCTCCCTGGGTCCCAGTTAGGTCAGGAGTGAAGTGACAGTTGAGAAAACTCCTCCTCCTCTGTAGCCCCTTCTTTCACATTCCGAACCAGCAACATTCTGCTGGGCTGTTTCAGGGTCCATTCCAACTCCAGCTGCCTGCTCCCCTTTGTAAATTTCAGTCCACACTGTTACACAGTTACAGTTAACAGGAAAGACTTAATGTAGAAATTGGTACTTGAGTTTCAAAGGAAATAATTTTAAGAGGCTGAGACGAAAAAGGAATGCATTCTAGGTCACTGGGGCAGTCAGTACAAACATTTGGAAGGCCAGTTTGGCTAGACTAAAGAGTTACTGTAGATGTTAGTTCAAACTAGTTTTCTTGGGTTACAAAAGAAAGATCATTGTTAATGGAGGAACAATAGACATCAGTAAAAAAAAAGAAATAAAAAAGTAAACCATATGCATAATTCTTTAATTTTCTCACTTTTATACACAACTGACGGAAGGAGAAAGAATATCTAAATCATTGTTTTACTTCCCATCCCTTCCCCCCTCCATTTCCACCTTATACACAAAATATAGAGGTTGACCTGAGGTTCCTTCTACTCTTTACTATATTTTGTCAAAGTTGAAAAGTGAAGCTAGAAGGCCCTAGAACCATGCTGGCGAACCTATAGCACACATGATGGAGAAGAGAGGGAGCTGCTCCCTTCCCCCTCTCCATGTGTGCCTGAGGACATTTCTCACATGACCCACTCTTCTGTCCAGCAGTTCAATGGGAATGCTTCCTCCCTCCCCATTGGGGTGGGACTCACATGCAGTGTGAGGGTTGCAGTTTGGGAACTCAGACTCTAAAAGGTTTGCCATCAATGCCTTAGAATATACAATTTTTATGCACTTTGTAAGTATCCTTATTATCCTTGTGATCTCTAAAAATGTTAACTCCTTGAAAAACATAATAAAATAAATCAAGGGAAAAAATGACATGTGCAATTCTTTTCTCTGAAAATCAGTTAAGTGAACTTATTAAAATTGTGCATAGAAAAAGAGTAAATTTATATTAAATAAGATTTTAAAAGACTTCTTAATGAGTAAAGTATATGAGTTTTTATTTCTGAATCTTGTGACATTTAGTTTGAGTGTTCATTGGCCTTTTCAATTCAGTTTGGGGTTCTTTCATAAAATCTTAGGCTTTCATTATGACTGAGTGTTTTAATCCTTATTGCATTCCATCACCTAATTAGGACATCAAAATCAGAGTTCAAATTCATCATATCAGAAATCAGATTCTAGATAAGGTGATTTTATTTTCCATTTTCCAAGTTGTTAATGGGCTTTATGGATTCTCTTAGAAGAGACAC
Source organism: Gracilinanus agilis (assembly GCF_016433145.1). NCBI lineage: Eukaryota > Metazoa > Chordata > Mammalia > Didelphimorphia > Didelphidae > Gracilinanus > Gracilinanus agilis. Next base: position 129,856,546 of record NC_058131.1, on the reverse strand, counting down.
TATTGCTGAACCCCAAGTGACTATATCATAGGAAAAAGTAAGAGTGATCTTGGAGTTTGAGATTTTAGAATCACTGAGAAAGACAAAGTGCAATGTCAAACATCTAATTATAAGTCTAGATGACAGCTAGGTGGTGTAATGGATGAAGAGCTGAAACTGGAGTAAGGAAGACCAGAGTTTAACTTGTTTCAGACACTTGTAGCTATATGGCTGTGATTGTCTCTATAAGAAAATATAAGTAAGGTAAGGGGGTCATCAGGGATATTACAATAAACTAAGTGGTTTGTGGGAACACACTCTAGGATTTATGAGAGACTGGATCAGGGTGAAGAGACCAGAGTTTTACTGGATCTCCACAGGAATGGCAGTTGATCTTAACTGTCACCCAGCTTCCACTAGACCAGAGTATAGTAACAGGCTAACAAGGTAAAAGGGACTTAACAGCTTTAATTATGTTAGACTAAAAGGTGGGAAAGGATTTCTATACTTAAAATCTAAGGGATAAAACCACAGGGCAATGGGAGGACTTATTCTACTCTTATCTAAGTGATCTAAACTAACAGGGCCCAAGGAGCTGTAAATGGAGTCTCTGGGTTTCTGCCTCAAATCTGGAACCTGCCAGGCTTGAGTACAGCTAGGGCTTTTGTGGCTTTGGGATTCTCACTGCAATCCACTGATGATCTCTGGATGCCAGGAGCTAAAGTTGTCTCAGGAACCAAGTAGTAAGGGTTTTGCTTGAAGTACTGTCCGCCAGAACTCAAACTACACCTCTTCTCTTGGCTCTGTAGATCTTGTCCTTTACTAGATGCCACACCACACAGGATCCCATGGGAAAACAGGAAGCAGGGTGTCCTTTGCTCTCACCTACAGTCTCCTGTATTCCTACTACACTCTGGGAGTAAGTTCTTCCTGCCTCTTTGAGTTTTATAGTGTTGGATCCTAAAGGCCCACTCTGGCACCTCAAGACTCAGAGTTAGTCACATTGAAGCCCTTGTGCTTGAGGTCTCCTGCTTTGTATGCAGCATGTACAAGTTAGAATGCTGAGTACAGGAAAAAGTATAGGAAGAGGAATGGGAATGATAGGAAGCTGCCAGGTTGTTGATGGCTTTAAATCATACTAAAGAGTTGTAGTTTAATATAAAATCCATTGAGAGCCACTTAAGATCACAGAATAGGGAAGTAACATGATCAGATCTGTGTTGGCTACTATGCAGAACATGGATCAGAAAGGTAAGACTTAAGTTGGGGAGATCAAATAGGAAGCTATTATGATACTTCAGGCAAGAGATGGTAAGAGTCTGATCTAGGTTGGTGGCTCTGATAATGAAGACAAGGGGACTGATACAAAATAAATTTGGAAGGTAGGATTGGAATAACATGCTAAGTAATAGGATGTGGGGGTTAAGAATGGAGGAAGAATCAAGGGTGTCTTTGAGGTTGGGAACCTGGGTGACTAGAAGGACAGTGGAACTCTTAGCAGAAATAAGTAAGTTTGTAGAAAGTATAGATTTTGAGGAAAAGACAGTGAGCTCCATTCTGGACATTCTGAGTTTGAGATGATATAGACATCTCCAGCAGACAGTTAACAATTTAGGATTAGAGTTTAGGAGAAAGAGAAAAACATATAAAAATTGAGAATACATTATAAATTTATTGTAAATTTATAAAATTTGTAAAAAATATTAAAAATAAAAATATTGTAAAAATTGTAAAATCTCTATTCTCTACATAATCATCTGCTGACATTTGTAAAAAAGGCATATTTATCTTCCTTCAAGCCTGCCAGTCTGCTTTAAAAGGTTGTATTTCAAAGCCACTAATTTAGTTACCCATTTCTCTAATTATCTAATAAAGGCTAATAAATAATGTGAAAAATAATAAATGTTAACTTACAAAACTAATTATGTTGCCCATTTCCTATCTTGCTAGTACAATTACTCTTCAATTCAAATAGTAAATAAACTAGTTTCACATTTTATGTATTACTAAAGGGTTCTCCATGTTTGCTGGTTAGCACCAAAATATGTCGACACAGCTGTACACCAAGTTTTAACATGCTGATCATGTTAAAATAGTGCACCAGGAATACTTTCCACTTTGTAAGAAGTCAGACTGTTTACGTGCCTAAGTGGCCAGAGATTTTGCTGTCTGTGTGTGGTCCTACAGTCTTAATATCATAACCATGACTACGAAGTGGAGCAACATGTAGTAAGCTAGAATGTGCAGTACCACTTTCAAAATGTATGCATAGGACATTAAGAATGAAATAGTTTTAAATGGCCAGGTAAAGTAAAAAGAAGGCTTCTTTCAAAGTTTGATTTCATTGTAAACAAAGAAAATCTCTAATAGTATCTGTGGAACGTTTATGTATATATCTGTATATATAATATATGTATACACACATATGTCAAATATTGAATGCTGTGTATGTGTGTATAAGTAAAACTCTTTAAAGCAAAACTACAAATGACATATTTTTGTTCAGTCATGATTGACTCTTCATGACCCCAGTTGGGGTTTTCTTTGCATAGATAATGCAATAGTTTGTCATTTCTTTCGCCAGCTGATTTTAACAGATGAGGAACTGTGGCAACATGGTTGAGTGACTTGCCCAACATCACATAACCAGTTAAGTGTCTGAGGCTGGATTTAAACTCCTGTAAATGAGCCTTCCTGATTCCAAGCCCACTGCTCTATTCATTACAGTATATAACTTCTACAAACGACATGATCAAACGTCCAAATTAACACCCACCTGCAGAAGTTGACTAACATTAGTAAATAGAAACTGAAATAATTTGTTACTATGCTGAGTTTAGTCTTAAGTGTCTTCAGTGTCAAGTTGTATAAAAAGGCTACTAACATGAAATGGTTACTATTGGCAAAAAAGAGGCATTATTTCAATTTAGCCTAGTAGCTTGATGTAAGCATTGCACAACACCACTAGGGACTTAGTTTGAGGAGTGTGGCCTTAAAGTTCATTCCCAGGCCAAATGAGTTAACAGGCTTAGTCTCTAGAGTCCTTTTCATTTTCAGAGCAGCACTGACTTCAATCTTCAATCACTTAGTTTTCCTTGAAACTAGAAACAGAGTTTAATCGGAAGCCCCACCCTTTCCAGACAACATATAAGTGAAGAAAGACCTCACAGAAAGAAAAGAAAAATGTTCTGTATAGGACTAAATTAAGAAGCACATATTTTTGGTGTCTAGAGTTTTAAAACCTCTAGACAATTTCTGAATACGAGGCTGTTCGCATTTATCATTCCATTAAATCTTAAATCTTCCATTTTAGGATGGGTAGTTCTCATACTTTTTAAACAGGTTTTACTCAAAAGTTCTCTGAACAATTAAATCTTTAACATATATCTTTGTTATAGGCACATATATATATATATGTATTATATAAATGGGCCCATATTACATCTCCCATTTGATTGCCAAATACATAAAATATAATTCTCAGCTAACTGAATAAATTGGTGAAGGTGTTTTTTATTATATTTTCTCATTAATGTTCTCCATATTTATAGATCATAATTTTTTTCTGTTGCCATGACAATAGGGTAAACAATTAGATTTTAAAAGAGTTTAGTTAAGGATCTGTAGTTTTTCCAGCTATCTAACTTCCTCTCAGTACATATGACATCCTTTTCCACTATGGGATATCAGACCTTTGACATTTTACTGTGGTCTGTCTACCATGGCTTTTGTCCTCCCGGCTAGAAGGACAAAATTCTAGAAAGATCTCTAAGTGATAATACTCCTATACACAGTTTTACAAAACTTATGTCTTACCTGTCACAATAAGAGGAATGTAAATTTAATATTATAGCTTCCCAGATGCTAAAAATCTGTGCATTAGAGTTGTACTATGATTAATTGCTTTTATCTAGCACATGTATACCATCATATTTTTGCATGCCAGTGTTACAAACTGTCAATCCTGATAAGGTAACCTAAAAAAACCGTGTAGGAATATTCTAACACTAACTATGGAATGGGAAGATCCTTTAAAGAGCAGCTTTCTATATCTTGACAGCAGAGGCACATTTTTTCTTCCATTTTTCTATATTTCTATATATCTATGTCCCTGCTTCTGAAATAAGGTCAGAAACTAAAAGTGGGAAGTTTCTAGAGTGCTAGAAATCCTGGGATTTCAATGAAAGGGGACACCTTCAATATTTACAAAGAATTCTTTTAATTTTTAAAGCTTTCTTTTTTCACAATTTAGTGCAACATGTTATCTTCCTTGTGCTCCTGATGGTCAAAGTTAAAAGTAACACAAATACCATTCATAAAACAGAGTAGCTTAGCTCCCTTTGCTGAGTAGCAGTCTAGTTAATGAGCTCAGGATTGAAGCTTAAAGGCCTGCCCCCTTACAAATATAAGTAAATCAGATGTAACAAAGAATGGGGCAGGGCAGTAAAAGATGCCTTTCTTTAACCCTCAGGTCACTTCTTCCCAATTTTCATCTTCCCAGTAGTCCTTAATTATAAAGGGTGGGCATGTACTTTAATGTAATATGCTCATTTGTAAATGGTAATCCTTTTCAAGTCAAAGCAGGCATAGGAGAAGTTTGAACTTAAATCTAGGAGAAACTGAAGAGTAAAACTCCTTTTAACAGGAGGGATAAAAGGAGTCCATACTGCTACCTCTGCTAAAAAGAAGTAAAGTTCAAGGTCAGAACACCATAAAATAATTGCTGTTTGGAAAATCCACAGCTTATAGCTGGGTGCCACCTTTCAGGCCTGCTCTAAATCCAGATGGATTCTAATATCATTCTGATGATTCCCTAAACATAAATATAACCTAATCTCTTGCTATCAACAGAGGTAACAGATAAAGCTATTTGCAACCATGATGAACCTCTGAAATTTACCAGGTCTAAAGCCATGTAAATTATTTGATGGTGGGAAGAAAAATTTGAACAAATTTTTATCTTCCTACTGCCACAATTGTTTAATAAATTAATACTGAATAAATGAAGTTTCTGAAATAGATTTGGCATGGCTTTACATAATTATGGTAAAGTTCTGCATCTGCCTAGAAAAATGGCATCTATGTATATAAAAATTTAACAATTTAGTTTTTAAACTAATAAAACTCCAATGTTTTGATCATTGTGTAACTCACCAATGTAAGCTCACAGCTATGCCTTCTTACCTTGTGTACTTTCCTCTGCTTCTTCCATTACACCTTCCCCCTGGAGTATACCCAACATGAGGAGTATCAGCATGCCTTGACATTTTGTGGATATAAATGTAGCACTTGGGTGGCCCACCAGATAGCACTCTCTCTTGCTACATGACCAGCTCATCTCCGTTTCTAGCTATAGCCCTCTCTGATGATAACATTTAATGCCAATTTTCTCAAATATTTCTTAGTTAGCATTAACCTACAGTTTACTCCCACTTACTTCTATTGTCTCTTAGGTGCCCTACACATTAATTCTTTTGGAGGACCAAGGCATTCTATGACATAAGCATAGGCATCACTAGGAGAAAAGTGATGCTAAAACAATAGGTCTTTCTTCTAGTAAGAAGCTGAGGATGGAAAAAAGCAGTATACTATTTACCAAAAACACCTCAGCTCACACTCCTCTTATTCTATGCTAGGCCAAATTCATTACTGATTCACTGGTTCTGTCCTGGATAGTTACACTGACGCATGGAACTATATATCATGGCCTAAACAAAAAGAATTCTCATTAATTTGGTCTTTCCTGTGTGGATCATTATATTAAACCCTTTGGAAGGCTTATATATCTCATTTAGGAGGATCTTTGCTACTTTAGATGATTCGATGAGAAGGATATCTTCTGAAAAGAGGACTTTAAGAACTAAATTGGTAGGAAATATTGTTTTTAAAATTGATCCCATTTCATCCTGTCTCCTTCAAGCATACTGCCGCTTTAATTGTCCCCCTTCATTCTATCTCTCTCTATACTAGGTGCTTCCTGGCTCCCTAAAAACCTTGCCAGAGTCTTGCTTATTCTAAAAAATGCTCATTTGATTCTACCATCTTTGGTGGTTGCCATTGTATATCTATTCTCCCTTTCATTACTAAAATCTTTTAAAAAGCCATATATAATCAGTGCTTCCATTTCCTTTTCTCTTACTCTTTTAAACCCTTTGTAGTCTAGTTTCCAACCTCATCATTCAAATAAAATGCCTCTCTCCAAAGTAACCAATGGTCTTTTCAGCCTTTGATCCTATCAATCAATTTGGCCCTGAATATTTTCTGCTCTTTTGAGTTTTCTTGACCTTGCTTTTTCCTAATTCTCCCCCTACAGTGTCTTACCACTCCATCTCTGTCTTTTAATTGATATTTCTCTGGGTCAAGCTCACTACGCTGGGATGGTGGAGGTAGGGGTAGCCATGAGGTGAGTGTCCTACAGTGGTCTGTCTCTTCTCCCTTTAGATCAGGTGTTGGCAAACTATAGTTGTTGGCTTAAATCTGATCTGTTCTCTCTCTCTTTTTTAAACCAGTCTTACTTTTTGGGCCATACAAAAACAGGTGGCAAGTTGGTGATCTCTCATGAGTTTAATCGTGATCTCTATGGTCATGATTCTTAAATCTAATGTTCTAGCCCAAACACTCTTCTGACAGCCACTTTATCAACTATCTATTGGACATCTCAAACTCAGTATCTCACAGTCATCTCAGATTTAACACACTCAAAATAGAATCTTTCCTCAAGATTTCCCTTCTTCCTGGTTTACAAATTACTTTTGAGGATACTATTTTTCCAGGTTTGTTATATATTAACTCTCATTTCTTCAGTTCACAGTTCTGCCAAACTGTCCTTCTCTCTACTCTTCAAGCAGAGCACTCAATCTACAATCTTCATGCCTTTGCACTACTTTGCACTTCCTAGAAACTATTTACTTCTATTATCTCCTGGAATTCATCTCTTTCTTCAAGACAAAGTTCAAGGACCACCTTCTTTTTTTTTTCCTAAAACCCTTACCTTTCATCTTGGAGTCAATACTGTGTATTGGCTCCAAGGCAGAAGAGTGGTAAGGGTAGGCAATGAGGGTCAAGTGACTTGCCCAGGGTCACACAGCTGGGAAGGGTCTGAGACCAGATTTGAACCTAGGACCTCCCATCTCTAGGCCTGACTCTCAAACCACTGAGCTACCCAGCTGCCCCCCAAGGACCACCTTCTAAATAAAGCCTTTCCTGATCTGCTCTCTCTCCTTATCTAATATTTAAATGTTTTGCATTGATTTCATAATGATTCTGAATGTACACATACACACATTCTGCCAAGGTTAATATAATATAAGCAATTTCAGAGTAGTGCCAGTTTCTTTTCTTTTCTGCATCTCTATCTCCAGTGTCTAGAAGAATGCTTGGCACACAGTGCAATTTAATAAGTGATTGCTAATTGACTGTTAATATCTTTTTTTTTAAACCCTTAACTTCTGTGTATTGGCTTCTGGGTGGAAGAGTGGTAAGGGTGGGCAATGGGGGTCAAGTGACTTGCCCAGGGTCACACAGCTGGGAAGTGTCTGAGGCAGCATTTGAACCTAGGACCTCCTGTCTCTAGGCCTGGCTCTCAATCCACTGAGCTACCCAGCTGCCCCAACTGTTAATATATTAGAACACTGTAATGCTAGTGAATGTGGGTGGCACTGTGGAGGATATAGTTATACAGCTGGCACTTGAACTTTTTTGTTTCCTTGAATCCTTTCCAGGTCTTTCCTATCTCCTCGCTGGAAATAGTTTAAGGTGTGATCTTTTCCTTTGTAGGTAGTTTTTTTCCTACTCCCTTTCTCTCTCCAGAGATTTAATCAGTTTTGGCTATTACAATTACAACTAGTTTAAATAAGATTATTAGCCCAGGAGCAATATAATGGCTTTTCAGGTCCAAGTGGTCCTCTCCTCTCTCTCTTGTTTTGTGATATTTATGTAAGATATAAAATTAATAGTACAATCACTGTACTTTAGAACTTGCATTTATGAAAATTCCTAACATTCAGGTAGGTTTACTTTTTGGTCTTAATTTAAAATTATGTTTAGTTCTAGCTAACGCCAGTCTTTTTATGTTTGAGCCAGACATTAAGATACTGGAAATGTTTAAGTTGGAAAAGTTGAGCAAAGGATGTTATAGCTTCTATTACTACACAGGCAGTGAAGGGAAGTTGGGGAAAGGGCAGATCTTTTATTTTTTTCCTCCATCATTTCCTTAGTCCTTAAAGAAAAAAGTACATTCAGTGAGTTTAACTTAAGTCTTCTCTTCTGAGATATCCCTAGGGGACTTCAGATCTCTTTTTGATCCTTCCTTTTTGTACCATAGCTCAGTTCTACTTCCTGGAAGTCAATTAACAAACATTTATTAAACCTACTGAGGATGCAAAAGGAAGCAAAAGATAGTACTTATAGTCAGGGAGTTCAGAATTTTATTTTCTCTCTCTCTTCTCTCTCTCTCTCTGCTCTCTCTCTCTCTCTCTCTCTCTCTCTCTCTCTCTCTCTCTCTCTCTCTCTCTTTTTCTTTTGGCTTAAAATGCCAGCACCACCCTTTTAATCTATCTCAGATCACTGAATCATGGGTGGGACTAGGGAAACAATCATATTTCTACCCTACTGTTGCTCAGCCCTTGATATCTTAATTTTTTCTTCTCAGTCCATAACTCATAGTGTGGGCCCCTTTAAAAATGTGGTCTGGCATGGTGATGACTTGCCTGTAATCTTTGCTCTTAAGTGAAGCTGAGGCTAGAAGATCAAAGATCATTTGAGCTTAGCAGGTATGTATAACAGTAGGCTAACTAAGTTTGGTACTAATATGGTGTACTAATATTGAGTAGGTGGGCGGAGTAATATGGAAGGATAAAAGAGAGATTGGGTTAACCTTGACCAGAAGTCAATGCTCTCATTCCACTTGGTGACGGGATCAACCCCATGAGTTGATCCATTGTACTTACAGCCTGGGTAAGACAAGTAATGAAATCTAAAAAAACTAAAAAGCCCCAAACAAAAAACAAATGAAAAACAACCTACCTCCTAGGTATAACACAAGTCTAACTTTCCACTCAAAGCTTATAACAGTCCTAAATTATTCTCTGGGCTGAGAAGGGTATGCTTGTGCCTCTGAACTACAAATTCCATAATGCCAATCAGTTTTTAAATCCCTATTACAACAGTAATGAAAGACTATATAGTTCATCCAGCAATTTAAATGGAAATTTTTAGGAAAGTATTAAGCTATGACAACACTAAAATAATCATTTGATTAAAAAAAAGATAAATGCAATGAGAGAAAAATACATTGTTATAATAGCTGAAAGATTATTCTAAGGGGAAAAGTTCATTTTATTATTTCAATATACACACAGACCTAATCTTTGTCCAATTTACACAGTCCCTAGATCACAACTGGTTTTGGACTTACTGCCAAAAATTTCCCCAACTATCATGAATAGTCTAAATTTTGCTAGAGAATGGAGTCTCTTAAGTAGCAATTGAGAGGTGGGGGAGAGAAATCCATAAAAAGGGGAAAGGGAGGTAGGCAAGAAAAGAAGGAAAAAGGAAATGGTAGAAATCTTGGAAAGTAAACCTTTTTTTTGCACACATATGCAGTCCCCACTGTAGAATTTTGGCAAACAGCAAAGCAAATGAAAGGCACATTTTAATTCCTACAGCATGCCTAAACCTATCCTTATGTTCTCAGAGCTAAGACAACAGCTGTCCAGTAATTAAATGGGCAATGTTTCTCTGTATTCTTCTCTAATGCCTTAAGAAAACATTTTCCTCTTGCATCTGCAAATTATATCATAGCTCATTTATAGCTCTGACTTTTCTGATTTTATAATACTATATATAATTTTGATTTCAGTTACTTATTTTGCTTGTTCTTTTGGTAGAAATAATCATCATGAATGCAGATTGCTATTTTGGATAAGAAGTTATGTTCATGATAGCAAAAAACATAGAAATGCTAGCTTTCAATGAGGTCAGTCTTGTTAAGGAGTAAGGGCACCTCTTCTTATGAAACAGGTGTTAAAGAGGACATATTGTCAGAGGTTTGTGGGTATATGAGATAAGGAAGAGCAGAGAAGAGGGAGCTCTCTGCAAATGGCTTCAATTTTTTTAGTAAAATATTAGGCCAGGCTCCAAACAGAGAGAGTAGAGGAAGAGAGAAGGTTAGGAAGTATTCAAAGTTTGGAAGATGCACTATGGCAATGGGATAATGAATTGATACAGGAGGTATAGTTAGATTGCCTAGCATCAGTGAAGGCCCAGTCGATGTAATGTAAATTTGTAGTGGCCCAATCAGAACAGTTGCATAATTTTCTTCACCTTCTTTAGTTGTTTGTATGTAGGAAGGAAGGCGATAGAAGTTGTCAGTGTTTCAAGACTAAGACTTGTCAAGGCCCGATCTGCAACATAAGGGAGGCAGGCGAGGGACTGAAAAGAAGAAGATGGTGTAGAGTTGAACTGGTTCACCAAATGTCAAGATGGAGAAAAGAGGAAAGTACAGGGGTGATGGCCTGAACTGAAAGTAATGAAGTATCAAGGGACTGGAGGTCATAGTATAGGTTTTGATATGGATGGGATTTGGGATTGAGATTTCTTAAAAATGGAGGCAGTAGAGTTGTGGGTAACAGCAAGATCCAGGATAAACCCATCTTTCTGGTTCTTCAAACAGCTCATTTCATATTATCTATTCTTTCACTCTAACTTAACCACATACAGAGATGGTTCTGTTTGGGGGATACTGCTAGGACGTAGATGGGAAGCTGAAAATTCTTCAGATCTTTTAAAGTTAATGTAAAATGGAGGAAGAAAAGAGACTAAGATTTAGCCTTTCCCTCCCCCCACTCTAGGGGCAGAGTCTTTTCTCTCCCTACCTTCTAGGTCCCCAAGAAATTCCTTTTTAGAGGTTTGCCTGGAAGAATTCCACCATTAAGCTAACAGATGCTTGGATTCCTGGATTTTGAGTTGTCTGCTATCTTATACAAAACTTAAAGGGTAAGACAGAATCTCAACAGACTTTCTTTTCAGTTACTTTTAATTTAACAAACAAGAACAGAATTTTCACAAAAAGGATTATATATAACAACGAATCTCTAATATGTACAGTTTGTGACATTTTTAAAGCATATATTCAATTCAGAACAGTTATTCCAGTATGATACTATATGCCTATGTCTCCTCTGGAATTTCTTCTCTCTTCTGAGTATCTTTTAAATTCTTTACTGGAATGTTTTAAAGTGTTCTTTTTTGTGTGTGTAACTAGCAATGGTCCTCAACTTTTCCCAAAGGCTATTTCTCTACCCTCAAAATAAATAAATAAATAAAGCCCCTCTTTTGTAGCAAATAAGCATAGCCAAGGAAAACAAACCCACCCATTGGCAATGTGTGAAAACATATGTCTCATTCTTTTCCTCTAGTCTATCATCTCTTTGCCAAGAAATGGGAGGTAACATTCTTCTGGCATTGTAATTGGTCTTTTCATTGATTAAATTCTTAAGTTTTTCAAAGCTGTTTTCATTTACAATGTTGCAATAAAACTTATTCTCCTGGTACTGCTCACTTTACTCTACATCAGTTCATATACATTCTCCCAGGTTTCTTTGAATCCTTTTCATTATTTCTTACAGTATTATAACATTCCACTATATTCATACATCATATTTTGATAAACCATTCCCCAATCAATGGGTGCCCATTAGGCTTCCAGTTTTTTGCTACTAAAAAAACCTTGTATAAATACTTTCAGGAGTAGGAGTAAAAATAAGAGAAATTCTGCCACCAGAGGTGGCAAGGGAGGAACTTGTGAGAAACAGTATGAGCCCAAGATAGTCTGGAGAGGCTAGGAGTAGAACAGAAAGAAAATAACTCCCCCCGTTCCTTTCCTCAGGCATCTAATGTTTTAACATGACCTGGAAACATGAGAAAGGCACAGGAGTAATTAGGGATAGCCCTATCATTGATGCTAAGGGTGAAAGTAAGTAATATGTTTAGGTACCTCTTCATTCAAAATTTTTAAATGCAGGCAGAATAACCCTTTAGATGAGAAGAGGGGATTTTCTGCTTTCAAGTACAGGGTAGCCTGCATGTCTTCTGAGGTTCCTTCCAAATTTGAGTTTTGATTTTATAAGAATTGGAATAAATAAGAAACATTATAACCAAGAAGTTGAGAGTTCAGACTCATAAGCTAAGGTCCTGTGTTCTAGTGTCACTTCTAATGCTAAGTATATAAAGCGCAATTAACTTCAATCTTCATCTGAAAGTTCAATTTTTTCATATAGTGGTTAGGCTAGATGATTTCTAATGTTCCTTTCAGCTCTCAAATTTTATGATCAGAACACTGAAATGTTTACTTGAACATTTCAAACAATTTTTAATATACTTAAACATATATAATAAAGGCTTTTAAATTTTTTTCCTGGTTTATTTCAACTTGATCTCAAGTCACTCTGAAGGGGCAGTGGGAATTATTTCCCTTAACCTAGAATATTGTAACATGAAAGCCCTTTTATATTTGCACATTTTTCAAATAATATCATGCCTTGAAGATAGGTAATAATAGCATAAAACCTCTTAGTCAAGTGTCTCATGTTTATACTTCCAGGTATTTATCATCTTTCCAATATCATTCATGAATTCATCTAGCAGAGATGAGTACAATGATGTCTTTATCATTATTCAGACAATTAGTAGATGTTTCTAAGATTTAATTTTTCAACATTGTTCTTTTATTATTTAAGATTTTGTTGTCAAATCTCTAGGGTATATTTTTTGTTTATGCTCCCAGCATCTATATGCTCTCCTGCTGCTACCACTCACCTCTCTTAATAACCTTCTGTACTGAAAGGTCCAGTGGTAAACTTAAAGAAATCTGGCTCCAAATTTTAGCTGCACATTAGCAGCCATTACAGTTCACCAGACATAGCTACTATGTCCTAATGTGAAGAAGGAAAGTTCATGGATGAAGGTATAGGGTAAAATGAAGAAGTCTATTCTTATTAATCAACACTGATCCTATGATCAACACTGATAAAGTCACCTCACCCATACTATTTGAATTTATAGGGAAGAGTAGCTAATAAATGTTAGAAATAAGATTGAAAAACAACATAGAACAGTGAATCTAAATTACCAATAAAGAATTCAACTGTAACCCTGGTCAAAAGCCTTGAACTTTAGATAAAAATGCTCAACTGCACAGATGGAAATAATTGTATAGATATAAGGGAAAATCCATTTTTAGTAGCATTAGTGTGGCTTAAGTTTCAAAATTTTTTACATTTTTACTGGTCTTATATTTTAATATCATATGCATTTCCAAATATGTCTCTCCCGAACTCAGCAAGCAAATCTTGGAGGATAAAAAAAAGAATGAGGAAAAGAAGCATTTCAGTGATGATATGGATATGCTGGTGAATATAACACTAGACTTTAGCCTCCCTGACTCATATACCTATATTGAGATCTCTGGGTCAAAGAGTATGGGCATTTTTTTTACTTTTCAAAGCATAATTTAAAATTGTTGTCTAGAATGCCTGAACCAATTGAATTCTATCAACAGCATATTAATGTATCTATCTCCTTATGGCTCCTACAGTTTTGACAACCTCAGTGTTTTATTGTCATTGTTCATTTGCTGGTGGCTAAATAAAGCCAGAGAACTTGTGATTTGCATTTATTATTGATTTGAAGAGCCCTTTCAAAACTAATAGTTTGCAATTGTTTTATACTCTTTGAGCACTTATCCATTGAAGAACAGCTCTTGGTCTTATATATGTATTAATTTCTTAAATATTTTAGATGTCCAAATAACTTAGACACTTATCCCAGGTGCTTGAGGAAGATTTGTCCCTCAGGTTTTAATGACAAGTTTATCTTAAGCTAAATGACATAATTTAGTTTGTGTAAAATTTATGAATTCAATTTTATGAAGTTGAATTCATTTTCTTTTTTGAGACCTCCTCTATCATTTGTTAGGTTAAATATTCAAATACTATTCACATTTTCCCATATTGTGCTGAAATTTAGAGGCAGCTAATTGGTGAGGAAGTTAGAGTGTTAGGCTTGGATAATGGAAGGTCTGAGTTCAAATTTGTTCTTATATACTTGTGAAACCCTGGGCAAGTTACTTAACTTCTCTGTCTGCCTCAGTTTCTACATCTGTAAAATGGGGGGGGGTAATGACATTGACTTCCCAAGGTTATAGCAAAAATAAAATGAGATAATATTTTAAAAGCACTTTGCAAATCTTAAAGTCCCATATAAATGCTTGGACAGAGTGGGGGCCTAAGGTTTTTTTTTTTTTCCACAAGAAGTTACTTACTTTCTATTTGTGTTGGTTTTCTCAATAATAAAATACTGATAATGATAGCATCTACTTCCCAGGGTTGTAAGTATTGAATGAGATAATATTCATAAGTTGCTTAGCACAGTACCAGGCATATATAAGGGTCTATATAAATGCTAGGTATTACTGTAATTATTCCATTCATTGGTGATGGTTTTTCCCTTTTGAATAATTTTGAATAATTCTCATTCCTCTTCCACATTTGTTGTTTTCATGTAATTTCAATTTTATCCAACTCTTTGTGACCCTTTTGGGGGCTTTCTTGGAAGATACTGAAGTGGTCACACAGCCAGTAAGTGTCTGAGGCCAGATTTGAATGCAGGAAGATGAGTCTTCCTGACTCCAAGCCCAGCACTCTATCCGCTGTGCCACCTAGCTGTTGCTAGCTTCAACATTATAACCCTTCAAGTTGTAGAAAAAAACACGCACAGATAAAGATTTTTGGAATGTTGCAAAGAGAGAGAGCTGAGTGACAGGAGAGGCAGTTGGAAGAAACAGCAAGGGGTTTCTGGGAAAAGAACTCAGGACGGAATTCATCCTTGAACAGAGGATGATCACCTCACCTCAGGATTCAAATCCTTGAATACCTGGGGATTTTCCTAACCTTTACCTTGTGCCCTGAAGACCAGAGCTCAGGCCTGTTTTCTACTGGATAACAACTACAAGAGGCTGGCTAAACTGCTTACAGCCGCTGGAGGGGTTTCAGCCTGGAAAGCACGTTGAGCAAGCTCAAAGATAATTAATACTCTCTGTGCCAACAAAAGAAAAGACATTGCTACCTGCCATTAGATTAGGTTAGCAGGCAGAATAGAGAAATGGAAAAGAACGTTATCAGGCCAAAGCCATTGGCTTGGCTTAGGTCAAAGTGACCCCATATCTCCTTTGTGTTAGAATAAGGATTCCTAGTCCCTCTCTCTTAACCCTTCCTTGATCCTGTGTTAATAAAGCACCCTGTTGAGACACTACACCGTTGGATAAGATTTCTTTGGAAGATACCTGGGAAGATAGTGAAAGGGGAAATTCGGGGAGACAGTTCTAAATAAGCTTTGGTTATGTCAAACCCAAAGCTGCCAGCGATTACTGTCTCCCTGACAGGGACTGTATCCAGAAGGGACTTTCTAGGGGAACCAGGCAATTCGCTAAGCCCTGGCAAAACACCAACACCAGACCCCAAAATAGTCTTTTATTTGAATACTGGTTCTTGTGTCTCCGAGCTGTTCTCAAATTCCATCACAAGGACAGCCCCCTTGAAGCTCTCAGTGTTAAGGTGGAGGGTAACCCAGTTAGCCACACACCAGTCTATCAAACAAACACACCTTTGGGGTTCTCCCTCCATCCTTTTAACAAAATATACAATTCTATTTCTCATTTTCTTTTCATTGCAATGTAGGATTGTAATTTAGATCTAAAGACTTCAAAGGTCCTTTACTTGAACCCCTTCAATTTTTTTTTAAACCCTTGTACTTCGGTGTATTGTCTCATAGGTGGAAGATTGGTAAGGGTGGGCAATGGGGGTCAAGTGACTTGCCCAGGGTCACACAGCTGGGAAGTGGCTGAGGCTGGGTTTGAACCTAGGACCTCCTGTCTCTAGGCCTGACTCTCACTCCACTGAGCTACCCAGCTGCCCCCCTTCAATTTTACAGATGAGGAAACAGAGGACCCATTCCAATGTGGATTAAGTTATCAAATAAGGGAGTGAGCTTTCCATTATTGTGTATATAAGTATTTAAGAAAAGTCTTGATGATCACATGTTAGGAATATTATAAAGCTCTTTTTGACTCTAAGTAGGAAGTTAAACTAGATTATATTCAGGATCCCTTCCCACTCTTAACAAAAACAAAACAACTGTCTTTTGGCACGCTAAAGCTATAATTTTTTTCTCCATGTCTTTATTGCCAAAGTTTTGGAAAATACGACTCAACAGCACAGTAGACTGTTGGACATTGGGAGTAAGGAAAACATAAATTCAAATTCTGTCTCAGACACTATGTGACATTGGGCAAGCCACTTAATCTCTGTATGCCTCAGTTTTCTCATCTGTAAACTGGAGATAAAAATTAGCATCTACCTCACAGGGTTACGAGGATCAAATGGGATAACATAAGTGCTTTGCCACTTGGTTACCTGTATGACTTTGGACAAATCACAACTTCTCTAGATCAGAGATATCTCATATTTAAAATAAGAGAGCTGAACTAGATGTCTCTAACCTACCCTTCTAGCTCTAAATCTATCATCCTAACTAATATCTGATAATTGTTGCAGGAATAAGAGATACTATATATGGCATCTTTATGTCATTTAGTACTCTCTGTCTGATCCATTTATCTTACAATAACTTGTAATATAGAAAGTTAAAAAAAAACTCAATGAATGGTTAAAAAAAAGTTAATTGAGGTGGTAATTTTAGAGCTAAACAAGCCTAGCTAATGCAGAGTCATAATCCATGAACTAAGGGTGTGTGCAAGGAGATTCAAATTCTAATGCATTCCCCTATTTGGCATATATTGGGAGAGCTAGGTGATACAGTGGTTAGAGCACTAGGCTTAGAGTCAAAAAGAACTGAGTTCAAATCAGACCTCAGAAACATAGCTGTGTACCCTAGGGCAAGTCATTTAACTCCTTAACTCCTGCTGGGCCTCATACTATTAATTGGGTCCTCTTATTCTTTCTAACCTCTCTCAATCAAGTTGCACTGATTTACAGGCTTCAAAGTACTCAACACTAATAATCTTTCAGTCGTAAAGCCTACTGCAATGCTAAATCTACATCCACACTCCTTATACATTCAGACTAGCTTTGAATTACTCCATGACCAACATGAGCGTGCGGTTAGGTGTGGCCCCTAGAAAGGTCAAGAAAATAAATGGCAGCTGGCAATTCATAAAGGTCCAGACATCAGCTGTTCTTTTCCCAAGATCCTCAACTTAAGACACTGGAGAGCTTAATCTGACCAGACAGGCATCCTTTAAACCTGATATGATATACTTGGGATTGGTGTGAAAACAGAAGGGTACACTGCCACATGAAATAAGTGATAGGTTAGCATTATACATCAAACTATACTCTCATATATCTAGCAGATCTCTTGATCAAAATTGGAGAACTAGAGTGTAATAGAGGGTACTAAAGGACATAATGTTCAATTCTACTCTAAAATGAGAAATCTGAGGACCAGAGAGGCCAAAGTAAGTGGCACAGCTAGAATGTGAACATATCCTGATTCCAAATCTAGTACTCATTTCACTGTACAACCTGTAACATTCCAATGTTTGATGTAATTATTACAACAATATCCATCATTAAGAGAATTAGAAGTTTGTCCACAATTACAGGAAAACTCTTCCATTCAGACTTGACATCCTCCATTACAAGGGATGATCCCTTTGACAACTAGACATTTCCAGAGTTTGCTTTCCTTGATATTGAATGTCAGAAGATCCTTAAACAAAATTCACTTAATCTCTCAAGGAACATATTAACACATGCATGGGCCATGCTCTATTGGCAGAATGTTCCTGGTCAAGCTGAATTTTGCCCTACCAGATCAACAAACAATAAAAACAACAAGATGCTGATTTTTTTCTTTTATACCTTTCAGGCTTATGACTTTCAAATTGTGATCTGCTGTAGAAAGTTTTTTACAAACAAGTCTGCCTGTTACAGCCTCATATTTTCATCAAGAATACCTTGGCACAAGACAATGCCAAAGACTCATGATGAAAAATGTCATTTGGCCTCTGAGAAAGAACTGATGGGGTCTGAATGCAAACTGAAACATACTGTATTTCCTACTGCTCCTTTTTCTTCTTCTTTTTCTTCTGAGATCTCTTCCACAAAATGACAAATATGGAAAAAAGTTCTACATGATTACACATGTAAAATCTATATCAGATAGCTTACTGTCTCAGGGAGGAGAGAAAGAAGGGAGAAATAAGACAAGGAGGGTTAGAAGAAGGGAGAGAATTTAAAAATCAAACCTTAAAAAAGAAAGTTAAAAAAGTTGTTTTACACGTACGAGTGGGAAAACAAAATATTATTACAAACAAACAAACAAAAGAATAACTAACAGCTTTTTATTATGCTCATACTATAGACCAGGCATTGTGCTTAGCACTGGTATATAGACAGAAGTTTGGCTGGATTGCAGAATACAGGAAGAGGAATAATATAAAATGATCATTCATGGAGTACCATAGGGCTCTCTCTTTGGCCCTGTTTTGTTTAACATTTAATGACCTATATGAAGGCACAGATAGAATGATTATCAAAGTTGTAAATGGACCCAATCTGGGACCAACAGCCAAAACCTTAGACAACCAAATCAAAATCTAACCCCTCCCCTACTCCCTCCAAAAAAAACCCCAAACTCCTATGCGAGCTAGAACATTAGGTTGATTCTAATAAAGATGACATTATTATGTAAATGCAGTCTTATACCTGGGTTCAAAAGATTAAAATAAAGCGGGGTGGAGAGTTATATAAGTACAGAATGAAGATAACATGGCTTTTTGAAATTAAAAAGACCTGGGGATTTTAGTGAACTACAAGCTTGATATAATTAAGTAGTAAGCCATTAAGCTCAAAACCCAAATGTGATCATTGGCAGCATTACTGTTGTGGTTACCCAGGTGATGGTCAAGTGATAATTACACAGAGAGGACCATGTGTAGGACAAAAGCAGGGAGGCTGGGAGTTTTCACAAAGGAGGAAAGTAGAAGAGTGGGGAAATATTGGAAAACATGGAAAGCTGTAGCTCTATGGCAAATATGGCTGCCATGATGGAAAGCATGGTAACTTACATACTCTTCAGAGTCAAACCATAGCCCCCATTTTGGAGACTACTGCTTCAAGTTCCTTCTCCCAAATATGTTCTGTTGCGAGTGAAGGTCTGTCTGTCTGTCTGTCTGTCGATCTCTCTCTCTCTCTCACACACACACACGAATACACACATGCCCCAGAGTACCATCACTTGTTCTGATATAACTTGGACTAGGTTACCTCTGAAGTCACGTCCGACTTTGATAACTATCTTCATAAACAACACCACAATATATGACACTATCATATTAAATGCTGATGTGGAATCAGAAAGTAATTACATATTTACTACAATAATTAAAGTGTTACTATATCCATTTTGCAAAAAATGCTTTAGTCTTCCTCTGAAAATATGAGAATGTTACTAATTCATTTAACAATAAAATAGTTAAAAAGCTAATTTGTATTTGTATTATAAAATATTTAATCATATTAAAATTTCTAATCTATATATCGCAAATAATAACAAAAATCCACATTTATATAGAGTTTTAATGATTAAATACATTTTCCTTACAGCAAACCTACAACGTTGGGAGTGTATCTGTCCTGCTTACTCTCCCAGTCATCTGAGTCCAGTGGCAAGAGAAAAGTCAATGCAACTGTTGATGGTTTGGAATACAATGGATTACTTTGGCTTTTTTTATGTCTAACCAAGCTCTAAACTCTCCCCAGCACCTGCTTCTGCTACCTTCAGGGCCACTAGAACAAATTGTTCTTATTCTCTCCTGATTAGGGAAGTCTTCACATGCCTGGGGGAGACATCCCCCACTTAACTCACTGATGGGTTTGAGTTCTGTCAATCTGTTTTAGCTCCCTACAAAGGCAATTTACTAGGGTGTGGCCTGGAATGGCTGGTAATAATTATATGATGATAAATAAGAATGACATTCATAGATAAGCATCAAACTTTCCAGTAGGCAAAAGTTTCAATATACTTAACTGTATTTTTGTCTCATTAGAGATCTTTCCACAAAGACTGAATGGGTACCTAATGTTATAGACTGTAGATTCTTGTTCAGATATTAGTTGGACCAAATAAAGCAAATTAGCCACCCTTCCAATTCCGACAATCTGTGAAGTACCTATTTAAATATTAAATGTCTATTATGTGGGAGATAATGTGTTAGATGAGGAGGAGGATGCAAGAGGATACAGTCTCTGCTTCTTTGGAACTTATTATCTAATATAAGAATCAAAACATGTAGACAAATAACTATAATAAGTTAAAAACTGGGGGAAAGAATAGTAAGAGGTATAAATATTATTCAGAGGGAGGATAGAGAATTTCTAACTAAGCTAGGATATTCATCAAGGAATACTCCATGGAAGAAATAACATACTACCTGGGCCTTGAAAAACTGGTAAGAATTGAACTTTAATCAGGAATCTAAAAAAGGAATCAAGGTTAAATACTGAATTTTAAGTTCCAAAGTCATGAAAATTATTGAAAGAAGGCAAAATAGTAGCTAGCCAATTTTAAAACTTTACTTTGTTTATGACTAGAGTCTCAACAATGCATAATTCTCTATGGTGCTGTGGTTGGAGAAATACTGTAATTTTTTAAAAGGTCTGAGAAGCCCAAAACATGGATTTTTGGGAAAGAGAACAGAAACATTGAATTGCCTTTTCATATTTAAATATCCAGTATCTATGATTTCAGATTTTTAAAAAGCTTTTTAAAAGTTTTAAAAAACTAAGAAAGTATGTAGATCTTTTGCTTCTGGCAAAGGAGAAATGACTATAGTTTAAAACTTTTGGAAAACCCTGACTTAAACACTTCATTATTAGTGGCATACAGATATTTAGTAATTCACTTTTGATATTACCACTCAGCGTAAATATTACTTAATTTAAAATGTTCCCGTGATTTCTGTATGGGGAGGCTGATGTTGTGTAAAACACTAAAGATATTTTTAACTCTTCACCAAAATAAACATTCCAGTTACCAACCCAGAGGGTTGACAGCTGCTAAGTAATGCATTGTCATGCCAGATGGAAGATCACAGTTGTGGGAAGTGAAACAGAGATCATCGGAACTGACACTATGGTATCCGTTTCTAATGGGTGAAGTTAAAAAAAAAGGTGTTTAATCAGCTGTTGAAATAATTTTCATAGTCACTGCCAACATTAATCCAAGATAATTAAGAACACTAAAATTGCAATAATACATAGTGGGGTTTGTGAGGAGTGGGTGGGGAAGGGTTTTTTTTTTTTTTGGTTGGTTCTTTTTTTTTTTTAGTTTCACACTCTTTACAGAAATTTTCATGTAATGCTGAGTCATAAATAAATCTGCAGACTCATGGCTGATTACAAATTATAGCTCTATGTATCATGTGCTTGAAAAGTACAAACTTATGAAAGTGACACTGCAACTAAAAATGTTAGCAAAAATGAACTCTCTGGGGGTGCATGAGATACTCTCTCTCACCCCTCATATCCAATCTATTGTAGGTTTTGTTGATTCTATCTTCTCATCACTGATACATCTGCCTTTCTTCTGATACTGCCTAGTGGAGGCCCTTATCACTTCACATTGTTAAAAAACAAGGAGTGGGGGAAGCACAAAGGCAGCAGCTTTGTAGTACCAGATAATAGAAGAGGGCTGTGCCCCCCTCAGCCTGACAGCGTCTGCTGGACTGAGTCTGCCAAGCTGCCTCCTTTAACAGTTGCCCAAGCCAAGTAGCCAAGAAGGAGTTGGAAGTGTGTTGACAACTCCTCTAGCCTCTTGACTTGGGGTTGGGTTTGTTGTTGGTATGGGCTGGTATTAATGCTAGATGGATAACGCTGCAATTCTGACTACGTGAAATAAGGTTCCCCTTCCTATTAGCTTTGGACATTCACTAATTAGGAAAGGCACTCCAAACTTTAGATGAATTTAGTAACAAGGTTTATTTCTCACTTAACAAAGAATGAGGTAAGAGGTTTTAGGGATGCTAAATCTAAGCTAATTTAAAGTAAGTAATCAGAAATTGTAGATGCTGCTAGATCAATGATAGGCTGGAGCTTCTTCACTCTCTCACTAACCCTGGCTTGACCTGGCCGGAGCCAAACCAAAGGATAGGGAAGGCTATTGATGTTCTTCTTAGATGGTTGTAATATTGTTCTCTCTCAGCTCTATTGACAGCAGGTATGACAGCTTTCTCCCTCCACTCAAGAATGCTCCAGAATGAGCTGCTCTGTGCTGTGCATGGTGGGTATTTTGTTTGTTGGTGAATCTTTTCCCAGCACAGGTTTATTAATCAGACTGGCTGGTTTTAAGCTTATACTGCCTTTTTCTCTCACATCCCCATCTTGTAATGGAGCATGTGCTTGTTCAGTGTTCCCAACTAAAGTGTGTCCATCCCCAAAGATTTTTTCTTATTTAAAATATTTCTTTGTGCATTTCAATTTCCTCAGCAGTCTTCTATGTTCCCCAGTATTGTATATTGATTATCCTTGATGCCTAATCATAGTACTTTAGCCTCATTCTCCGTTTTGCCTCTATCTCAATTGAGCTCAGTGCTCTCTCTCCCAGCTCTATACACAGGTAGGTATGACAGCTCTCTAGGTCTCTCAGGCAAGGAAGCTGGATTGCAGGTACAAAGGCCTACCCACCCTCTTGAACCTCCCTCCACCCAAAAATGTTCCAGAATGAGCTGTTCTGTGCTGTGCATGATGGGTTTTTATAAGGTTGGTTCCAAATGCCTTTTGGCCTTGGCTCACATCACCTGGGTACATTCCAAGGTCATTGGCCAATGATCCTGTCACTCAAGATGATTTCCATTTTGTCCCAGAAGTTCCTTATAACAACATCTATACTATACAAGAGCCTTGGAGTTGGTGTTCCTAGCTCGAGTTTCTCTCCACTCTAAGTCAATCCTTAACTCAGATATCATATTGACCTTTGTGAAATGCAGATATCAATAGGGCATAGCCAATAAGTGAATATGTTAGGTTTATTTTATTTTTGAAAAGTGAGGACTTTTATTTGTCAGGGACAGGAGAAAAGTTCAAAGGGGAAATGGGTGAGTAGTTATAGTAATACTAAAAAAGAAAAAAAGTGTCAATGAAACGTTTTTTAAAACACTCAGAAGGAAGTTCAGAAGGTGACAGACAAGCAGGGAAGTTTTATCACTACAATGTTGAATTTAATATACTTTTTTAAAAGTATGCAATGGAAATTGACAATTTCATATACAATCTGATCTTTGAATACAGAAATGTTCATATTATATAATGTTTTATAGTCATAATAAAAATGAATTAAAAATTTTAACAAGTTCTGCCAGACCAAAATAATTTCTTTTTTAAACTGTAGATAACGGGCTAACTCTATAGATATAGTGTATCTAGATTTTTAGGAAAGCTGTTGATAAAGAATTTCACATTATTTGAGGAATGTGGACTAGCCAATAATAAAATTAGATGAAGAATTGGTTGGTTGGTGAATTCAGAGTAGTAAGTGTTGGCTAAAATTCATGTGTTAAGATGTGTCCAGTAGAGCAGCTAGACGGCTCAATGGATAGAATACTAAGCCTGGAGTCAGGAAGACCTGTGTTCAAATCTGGCCTCAGATACTTACTATCTGTGTGACCCTGAGATGGTGGATACCATCTGTGATAATTAGATCAAGTCTATACTGCCCCTCTTTAGATTTAATCACCAAAGGTGAGAATACCTCCAATTTTGGGAGGTCCATAACCCATGTGTGCTAGAGTAAGTGACGTATCAGAATCAACTGACTGCCCTGTAGGCAGTCCTAAGAGTAGCATCTGTTATGATTGGACACGAAAACTAGGAGGGAGGTACAGGAAGTGACATAAATGATCCCTTTAAAAGGAGACCTCAGTCTGCTAGCTCTTCTGGTCCATGGAGGAGTGCTGGCTGGGATGCTAAGATCTTGGTGAGACTACTCTTAATATCTTCTTTGGAATACCACGTGGTGAATTTAAAGACTGAATCTTCCTGAATTTTTCTTAAGGAACTTCCCTTTAATAGAGACTCTGTGACTGAAGCTTTTGCTTCATTCACCTCTGGGCCCTCTGGGCCTCTGGCCTTTTGACTCTTTGCTTGGGTTAATTAGATCTACCTGGATTAATTAGAAGATCTTAGTAATTTACCTACTAGTTAGATTCTTATTTCCTTATTCTACCTCTTCTCAATTGTAAATAAATTCCTACAAAAGTCAATTTTGACTTGAGGTTATTCCTTAATTGGGGAAATCTCCCCTGGCCACCAAATTTTAATATATTTGATCAAAACCCCTTTTCCCCCCTTACACATCCCATACCCATTTTCTTTTGTGGCTAAACTAGAGAATACCATCTAAAAAGTGCCTACACATTCTCTCCTCTCAATCTATTCATGTTCTACGTTCGGGTTTCTGAGCTCACTATTCAACTGAAACAGCTCTTTCCAAAGTTACCAGTGATCTTTGAATCACCAAATCTAGTGAACTTCAATTCTAACTCTGGTACTCTGGAAACTCTGACACTGTTGAACACCTTCTCTTTGATATTCTCTTTTTTCCTAGATTTCTGTAAAACTACTCTTTCCTGGTTTTCTTCTTACCTGTCTGGTTGCTCCTCATCCTCAGTAACTGCATCTTGATTGCAACATATGGAATCTAACCAACAAATTTGGGAAATTATACCTTTATCAGAGACATTTGTCATAAAAATTTCCCCAGATTACTGCTTACCTTCTAATCTTGGTTAGATTAGTTTTATTTGTACAAAAGCTTCTTAATTTAATATCATCAAAATTATTCTTTTTACATCTTATAATACTCTCTATCTCTTCTTTGGTTATATAAATTCTTCCCTTCTCCAAAGATCTGCCAGGTAAACTATTCTGT
Organism: Gracilinanus agilis; assembly: GCF_016433145.1. Taxonomy (NCBI): domain Eukaryota; kingdom Metazoa; phylum Chordata; class Mammalia; order Didelphimorphia; family Didelphidae; genus Gracilinanus; species Gracilinanus agilis. The sequence goes on along the minus strand of NC_058131.1, from coordinate 129,831,562 downwards.
GTTCCCCTAATTTAGTTATGGTATCACTCTTTACATCTAAATCATATATCCAATTTGACCTTATCTTGGTATAGGGTATGAAATATAGGTCTATACCTAGTTTCTGTATACTGTTTTCCAATTTTCCAAGCAGTTTTTGTTAAAGAGTGAGTTCTTATTCCAAAAGCTGAAATCTTTGGGTTTATCAAATACTATGTTGCTAAGGTCATTTATACCTGTAAAATTATGGCTTTCAATTATGGTATCTTTTTCATCACTTCCCTTTTCTTTCTCCTGTGCGAATATATAAGCGGCTTTCTGTTTTAACTCATCCAGGCTCAAAAGTTCCCAATCCAGGTAATTATCTGTAAACAACTTCTTTTAACCTGGGGAACAGAATTCCTAACAAATATTCTCTTAATGTATTCCATGGTGGTATCTTCTAATATATTCATATTCAAATACATCTCAGCTGCCTCAATTATTCTATAGGAAAGTTGCTGGGGTCTCTTGTGCAGTCTGCTGAATTCTCTCAAACTTTGACCATGAATTTGGACGCCGAGAATTTTTTTCATGATTTTTATTAATGACTTTCTTGCCTGTTTTAACATTCGGTATACTGGAACTCAATTGAGGTCCAGTTCCTCCCAGGCTACTGGCCATGGTGTCATTCCCTCTGTGTTCCTGGTCTCTTCAACAAACTTGGCCCTATCATGATATGACAAGATCTCCCTCTACACATACCAGCAATCTTCAAAGTCTGGGTCATGAACTTTAATGAAAGCTTTAAAGATTTTAAAAAACTTTCCTGAATCATTATGATAATTTGGAATCTTTCTCTTTAAATTCTCTACATTCTCTGACCTAAACCTAGTATGTTGCCTCACATGGAAAATTCCATCGTCTCAAATAATAGGAAGATCACGGAGGGGAAAAAGATTAATGGGTTTATCACCCTTGCTTTGTGCCTGCTGTTCCAACTCTACCTTAGATTTATCTCTATTACCAGTAATACCCGTTTGTGTAAATACAGCCATATTGTCATTAACAGTAGGATTAAGAGGTTGACCAGAACCACCACCATTCTGCATGTATAATTCCAGATTATCCATCTTGATTTGTAATATCCTTAACATTTGTTTAGTTTCTGAGTCTACAACACCAAGCCACTATGATTTTGCAACAATACATAATATGGAAGGACATCCCAGCTCGGCTCCAATCCTGAGGGCTTCCTGAGAATTCTTTCTTTTGGAAATTGAAATCCTGATTCCCTGAGCCATTCCATCACATCTCACCCATCAAGACTTCATCAGTCCAGTCAGCTAAGTTTGGACTCCATTTTAAGAGCTATCTCTTACTTTCTTTCACCCATTACCCAATCTTGCTGAGAGACCCTTTTTCAGTTAAACCTTACAATTACAGAAAAGGACAGAAATAGAAAAACAGAAGGAGATGGATCGAGGGAAGAACCTTAGGTGTGGGAATCAATAGGGTTCCCACCAAAGTGATGGACCCCTTAGCAATGGCAAAGAGGGCACCCCAAAATCCCTCTGCCTTTCACCCCTTTCCCCAATCCCTGAATTGAGATTAATAAAAGACATTCATCAGTCAGATAGCATTCCAGAGTGCCTGAGAGACAATAAGGGAGAGGGGAAGAACAGCTTGGTCTGGCTGTCTCCATCTTGAAGCCAGACCACCCGCTGTGAAATTAACTGATTGGCGGGAGGTTTGTGTGAAACCCATCCTCATTCAGAAACACATTGGGGTACTACATACCACATCTTATAGGGAAGCCTCACCCCCAGCTCCTTTGGCGGCATGACCATCCAGGTCACCCAGTTTCAGGGTGACACCCCCTTAAAGTCTCCCAGTGTATATTTGGCCCCAAGGGAGAGCTGGAAGAGAGACTCATCAAACAGACTTTATCTCCCCTTTGATCAAACATTGGTTACTGGCTACTTTATTATTACAGAACACAGAATGCGGGTGAGGGCATTTTGAGCTGGCATGAGACCAAAAAGTTAGTTGAGATTGGACTATAAAAGCAGAAAAGATCAGTGCATCACCCTCTCAGTCTAGGGAGACTGGTGGGAGGAAGGGCCATCTCAAGATTGTCTCGTAGCTAGGATTAAGTGCCTAAGTTGCTGTTAGGGAATTCTGTGTATATCAGCATCCAACACCATTATTGACAACATCTATATAATCAACACCAAAATGTCAGCATAAAGCCAACCAGAAGATCAACTATAAAGCTAACTCTTAGTGGACTGAAGAAACTTTCAAACAACTGGCCAAGCAGGCTTCAAGATATTAGCTGATTTATAATCAACAAAATAGTTAGCTAGAAGGTTTAGGATTTTCCTTTAATCCCTCTTTCCTTCACAACTTCCCAAATCCTTTCCTTTACCCTATCAATTATCACTAAATAGGCATTATAAGAAAGCCATCACTGACCTGGTTGTTCTAAGAGTTCTATTCAGGTGGTCAGTTAGAGATCCATGGACATTGGTGAAGATACCTTCACAATTATTGATCTTCTGGGTGAATCCATCTTAAATCAAAGCCAGAGATTAAAATCAAAGATCATCATCACTGAAGATTAACCAATTAAATTACTAATTGAGGAAATAATCACTTCCTCATTATCTAGTTGGGAACCAGGGAAATCATTCGACTGGCAATTCCTATCAGCAGATTCTACACAGTTTCAGGCAGCAGCAAAGATTACTGAAACTCCTGTTAATTAACCTATCTTGATATCCAGATAGGAGGTTTCGTCAAGCTTCTCATTCTTTCCTACCTCCATCTGAAAGTTTCCTGGGGCTATACAATAAGGATTTACAGAGTTCCCCAGGTTCATTACATGCCTTAGAACCAATACACAGTATTACTTTGTATTGGTTCTAAGGCAGAAGATTGGTAAGGGCTAGACAACGGGGGTTTAAGTAATTTGCCCAGTCACATAGCTAGGAAGTACCTTGAGGTCAGATTTGAACCCAAGAACTCCCTTCTAGACCTGGCTCTAAATCTACTGAGCTACCTAGATGCCCTCTAAAATGAAAATGTTGTCTACTCATTTGCCTGCCTTCACTAATGAGCTGAATTCAGACGAATAAAAAGTTCCCATTGGAAGGAAGCCAGTGCTAAAGTTGCTGAAGATGGGTGTTAACAAAATGAGATGATGGCTGGGTATGTAGCATATGTAGTCAGCCCTGGATTAAAGGATTGCAAGAACAAGAGAGAGAAGTGTAGGGGGTCACTTTGATTGTAGGTCAGGGATGCCCAAGGTTGTACTAAGTTAACATCTCATCTCTGAAATCAAATGTTTGATGATCTAGCTATTGGGAATATAAGGAATATTCTCAGACCTTCTCTGTCTCCTTATTTCTATCTTAACCCAATTTCTAACTACATGAACCTATTTCTAATATCCTTATAAATATATATGTAATTTTTTTTTTTTTTTTTACACCCTTGTACTTCGGTGTATTGTCTCATAGGTGGAAGATTGGTAAGGGTGGGCAATGAGGGTCAAGTGACTTGCCCAGGGTCACACAGCTGGGAAGTGGCTGAGGCCGGGTTTGAATCTAGGACCTCCTGTCTCTAGGCCTGGCTCTCACTCCACTGAGCTACCCAGCTGCCCCTATATATGTAATTCTTAAAGTACTGTCTCCCAGTATCCTTCTAGTTCACCACTCCAATGCCAGCCTAGTCAAGGTTGGACCTAGTCAGCCAGAGATGGCTTCCCAGCCTAGGTAGGCCCAAAAGCCTTGGCTTCGCTCTGCAGGCTCACAGAGATAAAGAAAAAGGTCTTCTTTCTTCTTTCTGTTAGTCTTCCCCTGTAGTCACTGCCAAACTGTCACTTTCTCTCTTCCAAACTGCCAATCTGGTATTCCCAAGGTTTCAAAGGAAATTCCCAAAGAGTCAGAAATCCACCAGCCTCAAGAGCCCAGCTCAGCTCCCAGAGACTCTGACAGTTGGGAAATCCAACCCTTATCAGTATCTCAGAATTCCAGCAGGAACTCTGGCTCCAAGTTCTAAGCTGGGCCCAAGACCCTGAAACAGTTTTCCTCATTTTATCTTTAGGTACTAATCTGTTTTAATTAACTCCAAATCTATAATATTCCCAATAGCGAGATCATCAAACATTTGAAGATAATTATCATGAAATGGGGCCAGCTAGGTGGATGGCATGCTAGGCCTGAAGTCTGGAAGATTTCACTTATTAGCTGTGTGACCCTGGGCAAATCATTTAACCCTATTTGTCTCAGTTCCTCCTCTGTCAAATGAGCTGGTGAAGGAAATGGCAAATAACTCCATTATCTTTGCCAAGAAAATTCCAAATGTGAGTCATGAAGATTTGAACACAACTGAAACAAATGAAAAATAACAACAATCATAAAGTAGCCTAATTATCCCATAAGCTACCCTTCATTTCTTAGGCCTAATGTCCCCTTAATTCCTTCAACTAATTCTCCTAATTGAGGCACTTTACCATCTTGGTTGCCCTCTTCACAGTGTTCAGTAAGTCAATGACTTTCTTAAAATATGGTGTCTAAAATTGAATATATTCTCCAAATGTGGTATGGTCAGGGCAAAGGGTGGCACACTTTCCAAACTGTACTTCCATACAATAATTTATAAAAATTTAAATTTATAGCCACACTCTTTGTGGTGGCAAAAAATTGGAAAATGAGGGGATACCTTTTAATTGGGGAATGGCTGAACAAACTGTGGTATCTGTTGGTGCTGGAATACTATTGTGCTAAAAGCAATAATGAAATGGAGGAATTCCATGTGAACTGGAAAGACCTCCAGGAAAGTGGAGTGAAAGGAGTAAAACAAGGAGAACATTGTACACAGAGAATTATACACTGTGGCATAACTGAAGATAATGGACTTCTCTACTAGCAGCAATGCAATGATCCAGGATAATTCTGAGGACTATTCCCATTCAGAGGAAGAACCATGGGAGTAGAAACACAGAAGAAAAAACATTTCCTTGATCACATAGTTAGATGGGAATATGGTTGGGGATGCAGACTCTAAATCAGTGGCTCCCGAACTTTTTTGGCCTACCACCCCCTTTCCAGAAAAAATATTACTTGGCCCCCTGGAAAATTAATTTTTTAAAAAATTTTAATAGCAATTAATAGGAAAGATAAATGCACCTGTGGCCCTCACCCCCCCACCCCGATCGCTACAACACCCACCAGGGGGCGGTGGAGCCCACTTTGGGAATCACTACTCTAAATGATCATTCTATTGCAAATATTAATAATATGGATATAGGTCTTGATCTATACATACGTGTAAAACCCAGTTGAACTGCTTGTTGGCTATGAGAGTGGGGAGGGAGAAGAGAAGGGAAATAATACGAATGATGTAACCATGAAAAAAATTCTAAACTAATTAATTAAATAAATAAGTTTTTTAAAAAATTAAAAGATTTATAGAACAATAGAATCTGAAGTTAAAAGGGATATAACAGATCATCTAATTCACTGGTTTCAAACTCAAATTGAAACATGGTCCACTAATCCATTCATAAGGATCACTTGGGCCACATGTTGACAGTTTTTAAAAGTAATGTTATCTATGTTGTGTTGAATTATTTTTGTTTTATTAAATTTTTACCAATTACATTTTAATCAGGTTCAGATTGCACCAAAGGTGCCTATTACACTTCTGATCTAGTCTAAGGCCTTCATTTTGCAGATAAAAGAACTGAGATGAAAAGAAGATAAAAAAAATCATCTAACATTCCATAATAAGTGATAGACTTTATTTGTGTGTTTTTAATAATTAAATTCAAACAGGTTCCTGGGTTTGCCCTGGCAGGTAGACACCTAAATATTTTATATTATCTACAGTTCATTTAAATGGAATTTCTTTTTTATCTCTTACCACTAGCCTTTATTGGTAATATATAAAAATGCCAATTATTTCTATGGGTTTATTTTACATTCCGCAACTTTGATAAAGTTATATTGATTCTGTGGAATGAAAAAAGACACCTAGAATTATTTCTGAAATAAATATAAGGAATGAAATTTGTTTTTTGGGTTAAGAAAGTATTTCCTCTCCTAAATAATCTGACAGGCGTTAGGTTATTCAAAATACAGAAAAATTTGTATTAAAATTTATTGTTTATTCATTAAGAGTTATATCTCTAAATGAAATTGCTCAATTTATAGAATGCAAATTCCTTACTTTTCTTTTGCCTATTCCTGACCTCTAAGCATTCAAACACACATGGTTTTAATTATTTAATAATAGTAAAAGTGGATCCCTCATTCTCACCAACCAATAATAGTCCCCAAAAAAAAGAACTATCCACATACCAAAAGAGCTAGACTGAAATTCTAGCTATATACCACACTGCATTTCTCTCTCTTTTTTATACACAAGTTACAGGAAATGTCAAATAAGTTAGCTATTAAAAGGCCAAAAGTAATTTTCAAACTATTTATTATTTTCAAAAACTATTTTCTAGATAATAACAATACACTAGACAAAATTTGAAATAAAAAATCCAACAGATTGCTTATTTGACCATAATAGAAAAAAGTAAGGTCAACCAGCATGGAAATTTTTAAATAACTTGATAGCCTCAAGACTTATAACTACACAATTGTATGCTAGGGTCACATTTATATTAAATATAAGGACTTCCAGGGACAAAGCAAAGATATAAAAGGGGGAAAAAGCATTTAGCCAAAATTTTCCAACATTTTCCTCCAAACAACTTTCAAATAATACATCAAATAGATTTCTGGAGTAGTAGGGCCAACAAAAACATATTGTGAGAAATTTTCTAGCCCAAGACAACATAAGAGGTTGAAAAGGGAAATCTATGACATGGAAGAGGAAGCTGACACAGAGCTCATGTGAATGAAATACCTATGGTGAAAATAAGTGGTGGGACAGAAGCACCAATAGCTTTAGGAGTAATGGTACTTGGCAAATGGTCTGAAAGAGATTATAGGATATCCCTATACTAGCACTGGATACTGGACTCCGCTGCCTATACATACTTTTGGGTCTTAGTTCAAGGGCAGAGAGTATATATAATGTTCTGTCAAAAAGATAATGGGAGCCTAAAAGACAATCACTTGCCTATACTAGCTTCTGGGTCACAATTCAAGGGTTGAGAGTAGCATTTTCAATTAAGAGGGAATATAAGCCCTGAAATTTAATTTTCAAAATGCAATAGTCAAGAGAAATATAAAAGAGAAATCAGAATGGATTCAATAGGGTTAAATTGTTTAACTTTCTATACAGGAAGATGATACATGTATCTTCTAAGAATTTTATTATTAGGTAAATTAGAAAGATTCTATATAGAAAGATGATGTAAGAATGAGCTGATTAAATGCTGAGAATTTTTTTAAATAGGCAAGAAAGAAGGATACTGTATGTGGGAGAAGTATTGAAGGTAGATGGGGTGAGTATCTAGACTCCCCCATTGTTAGCTTTTAATGGGCCAGATCAGCTATTCACTCACTCACATCCCAGAGAAAACCTAAGAGGAAATAAACTCAAAAATGTTCCCAATTGGCAAAGCTATAGTGGGGATGTTGAAGGAAGGTGTTGGGGATCAGTTGTGACCTTAATGGGTTAGATCCCATTCTCAGAGCCAGCACTATGGAGACAAGTCTCCCTACTCCTAAGTTCTAGTCGCTTTGCCCTTCGAGATGGTGTTTGATATTCATCTTCCCCTCAGCCACAAGATCAGTCTTCCTCCCCGCAAATTAACAGCCCCAAATTACCACTAATAAACTAATAAAGATTTATTATAAGGATGCGGGAATTCAGGATAACAGGGTAAGGTATGTTTGAGGATTTTTGAGGAAGGAGGGTACAGGGATAACTTCTTTATTATGAACCCCACAACAAGAGAGCAGTTCTGGTTTCTTCTGTACCTTTGACTCAGAAACTCCTCTCCCTCCCCTCACAATATCCTATCCTTAACACTATCTAACAAACAGGGGAATAACTGCTAGGAAGGGGTATAAGAGGGATCAGAGGGCTCTCCCCCAAGAGCCCTCTCCCTCCGTAGTCCAGGCACAAATACCAATTATGGAGCACAACTCTTTCAGTTTCTTCTTCGTTGGCAATGAAGTCAGTAGAAAGGTTTTGCTGTTGAAATCTCCAGATTGCCCCTGAATTTTGGGTTCAGAAGAGCTAAATTGCTGTCCAGAACTTCCCAGCCACTCACAACCATCCACCCCAAGCCCACCAGAGACTTGAATGTCCTCTTAGGAGTCTGTCAGTTGGCCTTTGGCAGTTTAGAATCTTCAGAATTTTCACCAAATTCCCTCTTTTACTGGCCCCTCCCAAACGGAAGTTCCAAGATGAGTGCTTAGTGATCCTTGATTTACCTCAATTCCACACTTACAATACCCACAGAGAAGTACGAAGGGAGAGTAAGAATGGTAAATTATTTCACATAAAAGGGGCAGGCAAGGAAAAGCTTTAACTGTGGAGAGGAAAATGGTTGGGAAAATAGACAATGCTTTAACTTCACTCATATGTAAACACACACACATATCTATATGAAATATACATACATACATACACACTCTTAGAAATCACTTCCCCAATAGGAAGTTGAGGGGAAAAGGGCAAAAGATAAACAGGAGGAGGTGATAAAGAGAGAAGCAGATAAGACAACAGTCAGAAGCAAAATGGACTTTTGAGAAAGTACAGGAAAAAGAGAGAAAGATAAATGGAAGAAAACAGAAGGCAGGGAAATGCACAATTAGTAGTAATAACTTCAAATGTGAATGGGAGCAACTCGCCTTTAAAATAGAAGTTGGTGGTAGAATTGATAAGAAATTAGAATCCAACAATATATTGCTTTTAAGAAAAATGCTTGATAAAAAACATACAGAATAAAACAAGAATCTATTATGCTTCAGCTGAGGTAGAAAACATAGGAGTAACAACAATGATCTCAAGATGAAGAAAAGCAAAAACAGAAAATAAAAAGGAATAAGAAAAAAATACATTTTGCTAAAAGGCACTATAGAAAATGAAGCAATAGGAATACTAAACATATATGCATAAAATCGTATAGCATCCAAGTTCTCAAAGGAAAAGTTAAATTAGATACAATAGAAAATAGACAATAAAACTATACTTGTGGGGGACTTCAACTTTCCTCTATGAGCTAGATAAATATATTTACAAAAAAAGATAGCAGAGAACAAAGGAGATGATTAGAATCTTAGAAAATCAGCTATAATAGACTTTTGGAAAAACTGAATGGGAACAGAAAGGGGTATATATTTTTCTCAGTTGTCCATGACAACTTCACAAAAAATAAAAGACCATACATTAGACATAAAAACTTCACAACCAAATGCAGAAAAATTAAATGCATCATTTTCAGATCATAATACAATAAAAATTACATATAGCAAAGAGATGTAGAAGCACAGACTTAAAGCAATTAGAAACTAAATAATCTAACCCTAAAGAATGAATGGATAAAATTTAAAAAAATCAGAAAAAGAATAATTTCACTAAAGAGAATAACAATGAGACAGTATTCCAAAATTTATGTGATGAAGCAAAGCAGTGCTTAGGGAGAAGTATGTATCTCTAAATAATAACATAAATAGGTCAAAAAAAAAGAGCAGATCAACTAAAAAATGCAACAACAACAAAAAAAGATCAAATTTAAAACCTCCAAGGAAACACCAAAATAAAAATCCTGAAAATAGAGATAGAAATATAACTGAGAATTTAAAAAAATGAATAAACTTAGGAACAGGTTTCATTAAAAAAACAATAAAATAGATAAAATATTGGTAATTTGATTTAAAAAAAGAAAAATTATTAATAAAGTATGAAGAAGATGAATGTATCACCAATGAAGATGAACTTAAAGCAATTCTTGGGAGTTATTTTGCCCAGTTATATGAATGTAAGATTAACAATCTAAGTGAAATGGATAAATATATATACATATATATATATAAATAATATAAACTGTTCTAATTAATAGAATAGGAAATAGATACTTAAGTAACCCTCTCTCTGGAAAAGAAATTGAGTAAGGTTCAGTTCTCCAAGAAAAAATCCCCAAGACCAGATGGATTTACAGGCAAATTTTAGCAAATATTTAAGGATCAATTAATTCTAATACTAATTCTAATACTATATAAATTATTTGGAAAAATAGGCAAAAAGGGAATCCTATCAAATTATTTTTATGACACAAATATGGTTTTGATATTAAATCAGAGAGAGCAAAAACAGAAAAAGAATAATTTTCTTAATGAATACAAATGATGAATTTTGCAAGGAGATTACCACAACTATCATGGACTATGACAAGGTGGGATTTATATTAGAGCTGATTCAATGTTCAGAAAACTATCATCAAAATTAAGCATATAAATTATATTAACAACAAAAATCATATTATATATCACAAGAGGAAAAGAGAAAGCCTTTGACAACACCTATTCCTATTAAAAACACTAGAAAGCATAGGAATCAATATTAACAAGGGGAATCAATTCTTAAAATGTTAAGTAGTAACTATATAAAACCAAGAGCGATAAACTTGAAACCTTCCTAAAAAGATCTGAATGAACAAGGATGTCCATTATCACCCCAATTTTCAATACTGCACTTGAAAATGCTAACTGGTGTAATAAAATAAGAAAAAGAAATTGAAGTAATAAAGAATTGTAATAAGGAAACAAAAGTATCACTTTTCACAGATGATATACTTGGAGAATCCTAGAGAATCAATTAAAAGCCTAGTTGTGTAAACAATGAATAACTTTAGCAAAGTACAGGATAAAAAATAAATTCATATAAATAATTAGCATTTCTATATACTACCAACAAAACTTCAGTAGGGAGTGAAGAAAATAAAAATTCTTTTTAAAACAAATGCAGACAATATAAAATACTTGGAAGTCTACCTGCCAAGTCAAACCCACAGACTTTATGAACACATAATTATAAAACACTTTTCACATATAGACAGATCTAAATAAATGGAGAAATATTAATTGCTCATCAGTAGGCTGAGCCAAATATAATCAATATGACAATTCTATGAAAGGTAATTACTTATTCAGTGCCATAGCAATTAAAATACCAAGGAATGATTTTATACAACTGGAAAAAAATTGTTATAAAATTCACCTAGAAGAAGAAAAGGTAAAAACATATCATGGGAATCAATGAAAAATAAAAGTGAAGTCAACCTAGCAATTTCAAATTTCAAATTACATGACAAAGCATTCATCATAAAAATAGTCTAGTACTAGGTAAGAAATAGGGTGGTGGATCAGTGAAATAGATTAGGTACACAACATACAATGGTGACTAGTAATCTAAATCTAAGCTTTAGGAATAAGAAATCAAAATTTGACAATAATTTCTAGGAAAATTGAAAAGCAGTTTGGCAGAAATGAAGCACTGACCAATATTTCACATTGTATACCAAAATAAGGCCAAAATGGATAAATGATTTAAAACATAAAGGCTGAATAATTTAAATTAAATGAACATGGAAAAAACATACCTGGAAAATTCCCGTCCAAACAATTTTATTTTTAAAAAACTCTTACCTTCCATCTTAGAATCAATACTAAGTATTGGTTCCAAGACAGAAGAGCAATAAGGGCTAGGTAATGGGCTTTAAGAGACTTGTCCAGGGTCAGAGAGCTAGGAAGTGTTTCAGGGAAGATTTGAACCCACTCTCCAAATAATTTTAAAATAATGTCTCAAAACAAATTCTGGTTGGAGTAGCTAGAGGCAACAAAAGGAGGAGGTAAAACCTTGAAAGTTAGCAGGAAAAGTCTATCTCACCGTGGTGAGAGGAGAGCACAGTCCAGCCTTGGCCAGCAAGGAGCAAACTTTGGGAGTGACTAAATGTGCAGCAGCAGTTTCCAGAGCTCTCAGCTCACTAATGATAAGGGTGTCAGATAAATGGTTAGGAGATTACAAGGGACCTTATGCTAATACTGGGTTGTAGGACTCTGTTGCATTGGCTAAACACAGAACTTGGTCACAGTCCAAGGGCAAGAAGGAATTACGAGGGAACCCTAATTATTAATATAGAGTGAAAAAAATGCTTGTAGTCACTCACCAACCAGAGCACAGACTAGGAATGCAGTGATCACATTCCTTCTTAGATCATAACACCTTGGACGAACCGAAAACTTCCTGAATCCCCAAACTAGATCTGAAAATAGTAGAACAAAAACTCTGAAACCTGGGGCTGTGCTCCTTTCTCCCCAGGACAGCATTTAACTGTAACGTAAAGTTAAAAGTCAAGAAATATACTGGGTAATGAACAAACAACAACAAAAGAAACTGACCACATAAAATTACTATGGTGATGAGGAAGGTCAAAACACAAATTCAGAAGATAAATTAAAATAGCTATATTTAAAGGCGCAAAGAAAAATGTGCATTGGTCTCAGGCCCAAAAAGTATTACTAGAAGATCTCAAAAAAGGATTTAGAAAATCAAATAAAAGAAATAGAGGAAAATTTTTGAAAGAAATGAGAGTAAAATATAAGAAAGTAATGAAAAAAGAGTCAAGAGTTTGGTAAAGGAAGTACAAGAATATTCTGAAGGCAATAATAACATCTTAAAAAGCAGAATAGAGAAAATGGAAAGAGTTACAAAAAATTACGGAAGATAAGAACTCCTTAAAAAGCAGTATTAGCTACACGGAAAAAGAACTACCAAAATTTACTAATGAACTCCTTAACAAGTAGAATTAACTAAATGGAAGAAGAGATCCAAAAGGTTTCTAAAGAAAATAATTCTTTAAAAATTGGAACTGGACAAGTGCAAGGCAAGAAAAAAACAAATCAACATTAGAAGAATGTAAAAATAGAAGAAAATGCAAAATACATTATTGGAAAAATAACTGGCCTGGAAAAGAGATCAAGGAGAGATAATTAAGAATAACTGAACTACCTGAAAAGCCTAATCAAAAATGGGGTTAGACAATGTATTTTAAGAAAATTATTAAGGGAAACTGCTATGATAGCCTAGATTAGAGGGTAAAATAGAAATGAAAAAAAATCCACTGATCAGCTCCTGAAATAGATTCCCAAATGAAAATCCCCAGGAATATTACAGCCAAATTCCAGAGCCTTCAGGTCAAGGGGAAAATACTGCAAGCAGATAGAAATAATTCAAATACCATGGAGTCACAGCTAGGTAACACAAGATTTAGCTGTTTAAATATTAGAGGAGTAGAGGACTTGGAACATAAAACTGTGAAAGACAAACAAGCTAGGATTACAAATAAGAAACCCCAACCCTGAAAAAATAACTAAAATCCTTCAGGGGAAAAAATGGTTTAAGACATTCCTGATGAAAAAGATCAGAGATGAATAGAAAAATTTAATTTCAAATATAAGACTATTTAATTTCAAATACAAGAAGCACAGAAAGGTAAACAGTAAAGAGAAATCACAAAGAATTTAATAAAGTTAACTGTTTACATGGGAACATGATACTTATAACTCCTAAGAACTTTATCATTACTAGGGCAGTCAGAAAAAAGTATACATACACAGAGGGTATAAGTATGGTGGGATGATATCTAAAAAAATAAATTTAAGGGGTGAGAAGGAAGGATGATTATTATGGGATGACATATGAAAAACAAAATTAAGAGGTAAAAAAGAGAGATACACTGGGAAATGGGGAAGGGAAAATAGAATGCGGTAAATTACTATACATAATAGAGGTGCAAAAGTGCTTTTACATAAGATGGAGGGATGGTAGACAATACTTGAACCTTATTCTCATTGGAATTGGCTCAAAGAAGAACTAACACACACAAACATTTGGGTATAAAAATCCATCTAACCCTATAGAGAAGCAGAAGGGAAGGTGGAGGGGGTGGGGTCTGACAGAAGGGAGGGAAGATTGGGGGAGGAAGTATACAGAAGCAAAACACTTTTGAGAAAAGATAAGGTGAAAAGAGAGAGAAGGGTAAAGAGGAGGAAAAATTATTGTTGTTATTGGTCATCCATCATTTTCAAGGACCAATGGCATCACTGGGTGACGTCTTAACTTACACGCGAATTGGATTTAAGGTAGATTTGCACAAAGTCATTGGCCTCACTCTTTTTTTCAAGCCATTAAAATCAGTGGCAAGACAAAAGTCAGAATGATTGGTAATGACCTGGGATGAAGTGGATGACCTTATCTGGGATGACATTAACTGACCAAACTCTAAGTGCTCCACAGAGCCTGTCAGGTACCAGGTGACTTAATGGCTGTTGGAAAAACCATCCTCATCTACCCACTCTACTGAGGGAAGTTTTCATATGCTTAGAGTAGATATCCCTTTAAATCACCAACAGGTTTTGGGTCTTTTAGTTACTCTCAATCTGGCTTAGCCTATCTGACAAAACTATTTTCTGAGGTTTTAACAACTATCGTGGATGAGCATCCTTGAAAAGGGCTCAGCAAGCCCTCATGCTAGAGTTGCTAATTTGCTCTGACTACCCCATACAATGCAGAGGGAAAACAGAATGGAGGGAAATAAATAGTAATCATAATTGTGAAAAAATTTTACATCAGGACTCTCTGATAAACGTCTCATTCCTCAAATACACAGAGAACTGAGCTAATTTATAGGAATGCAAATCTAATTATTATAGACTGTACTGACATGTAAAAAAATTGAAAATTAAAAAAATAATACAAGTTATTCCCTAGTTGATAAATGTTCAAAGGAATAAGTGAGCAGTTTTCAAAAGAAGAAATCAAAGCTATCTATAGTCATATGAAAAAATGCTCTAAATCATAAATTAAAGGAATGCAAACTAAACAACTCTGAAGTACCAATTCACATCTAACAGATTGGCTAATATGACCGAAAAGAAAAATGACATATGGTCAGAGGAAATATAGAAAAATTGGGACACTAATGAACCACAGGTGGACCTTTGAACTAATTCAACCATTCTGGAAAGCAATGTTCCAAACTGCTCAAATGGCTATAAAATTGTGCATTCCTTTTAAGTCAACTATACTACTACTAAGTCTGTATCCCAAAGTGATTTTAAAAAATGGAAAAAGACCTACATGTACAAAAATATTGAAGATTTTCTTCTTGTGGCAGCAAAGAAGTGGACATTGAGAGGATGCCCATTTCTTGGAGAATGACTGAACAAGTTTGTAGTGTATGATTGTGATGGAGTACTATTACACTATAAAAATTGATGAACAGGACTTAAAACCTGGAAAGACTTAGGTAACTTGATTCAGTGAAGTGAGAAGAACCAAGAGAACACTGCATCCTGTAACAGCAATACAGTATGATGCTCAATTGTGAATGACTTAGCTATTCTAAGAAATACAATGTTTCTAGACAACATTGTATCTAGACATCTAGACAACAAAACTGGGCATAGATATGCATTCTAGATTTGGAGAGAGTAGGATCCTATAGCCATAACATTTGTAAGAAAATCAGGTCAAGAAAATTGAGAAGGTCTCAAGAATGAAAAAAATGAAAAACAAAAATTCCTGAAGAAGAGTGGTCAAAGAAAAGAAATGTGGATTATAGAGAACTAGTCATCCAACTTTGTCTTTTATGTTTTCTCTGCAAAGTAGAATGATCTTTAGAATGGAATAAAGAAAACAAAATATGGGTAATAGAGAACTTACACCCAAAACAAGTAAGGAGACTGACTGTAGGAGCATACTAACTGTTCTAATAATGGATGCAGTGGAAAATGGTCTATCAACTTAATAATTCGTTTTTTTTTTTTTAATCTCTTACCTTCCATCTTGGAATCAATACTGTGTATTAGTTCCAAAGTAGAAGAGTGGTAAGGGTGGGCAATGGGGGTTAAGTGACTTGCCCAGGGTCACACAGCTGGGAAGTGGCTGAGGCCAGATTTGAACCTAGGACCTCCTGTCTCTAGGCCTGGCTCTCAATCTACTGACCTACCCAGCTGCCCCCTCAATTTAATAATTCTTAAAAAAAAAAGTAAATGAGGTTAACTGGTATATTTTGCTCTTGATAAAGCCATGCTGGCTCACTTTTAACATTAGTATCTATTCTAGATATTCAATTAATTATCTTTTTATTAACTATCCTATACTTTTGTCAGGAACTGGAAGTCAAGTTTACTGACCGTTTGAATAGTAAGACATTTGCTCTTTTCTAATTCTGAGGCATCACCTATTTTATACAATTATATGGAGATCACTGAGATTTCTTGCTTACATATATCCCTTATTTCAGTACCATGGTACTGTAGTTCATCAGATCTTGGTAATTCGGATTTATAGAGAATAGCTAATGCGCTCTCTCTCTGTCTTTTCTCTCCCCCCCCCCCTCTCTCTCTCTGTCTGAACTTGAGAAAGACCAAATAAAATGACCACTTCCATGTACAAAGGACAGAAAAAGAGAACTGTACATAGAACTGCACATCTATTACATATGATTTGTTTTTTCTTTTAGGTATATAATAAATTTAACCTGTAACTTTCAAAGTTGTACACACACACACACACACACACACACACACACACACACACACACACACACCAGCCATTCCCTTAGATCTTTACCACAGGGATCTTTTCCAATGAGTCTCATCTTCTCATTATGTTTGGATCAAAGTATTTAAGCTTCAGTATTTGACTTTCCAGTGAATAGTTTGAATCAGTTATTCAAGTGTTGACTTATATGATCTCCTTGCTGTCCAAGGGACTCACAAGACTCTTCTCCAGCTCCACAATTTGAAAATATCAACTCTGTGGCAATAAAGTTTCCTCATAGTCCAATTCTTATTATACATTGCTACTGGATAAAACCCCATAGCTTTAACTATACAAACCTTTGTTAGCAAGGTGATGTCTCTGCTTTTTAGTATTCTATTCAGACTTTCCATAGTTTTCCTTCCAAGGAGCATGCATTTTTAATTTCATGGCTGCATTCACTATCTGTAGTGATCTCCAAGCTCAAGAATATAAAATTTAATCTGCTTCCATTTTTTCTCTCTCTATGCCAAGGTCTTAGGAATTTTTTTGTAATTAAGCTTAAAGCCAGCTTTTACACTCTCTTTCATCCTTATCCAGAGACTTCTTAACCTCTGCATTTTTGAGATTGCTGCTATTTCTCCTGATGACCTACAAGCCACTTAACCATTATCAATTTCCTCAAATAAAATGGTTATACTAGTACTTACCTCACAGTGTTGTTGTGAGGATCAAATGAGATAATAATTATAAAGTACCTTAGCACAGTTCCTGGTACATAATAAGTGCTTATTCCCTTACCCCTTAGAAAGTGTTTCCTTGATAATATATTATATACTTTGAAGGTAAGAAAAAATTATAAAGTATCTCTCAAGCTTCTCAAATACCTGCAATATGCCACTAAAATTATGTGCAAATCTTAATGCCAATTTAAATGAAGTGTTATTTACAGAAAATGTTCAACAGACTATTTGATGTGTTTATGAAATGATTATGAGATTTTTACTTATCCCTTTGGGGGGAATGCTACATCATATTAAAGGATATGATACTGTAGAAGCAGGATAAACTCACTTGATAACTGCATTAGAAATATGTTTATGACAGAAAAAGTAGCCAGTAGGCAATTTAAGAGGTGCTTATTATTTGATAATGCTATTGTGAATGAAACATTTTAAAGAGAACCTGTTTCACTATCATTCATTGATCAAATTGTATTACAAAGAAATGAAAGATACTGCATATAAATAGGACAATGACGCCCCCTACTGAAATTGTTATACTACTGCCAAACAGAAAGAAGCTAATTACCTTTTTTGAAATATGCTTTAGGAGTTTTATAGGGAGTCATTCAACTTTCTGCTTCCTCAGTCAAAACTTGAAGATTTTAAGTTGCAGAACAGATATCAATATGCATTGGTAAAGGGAGTTTCCTCATCACTAATCCCACACATTGATGAAATCATGGATCTGAATCAAATAACAAAAACAGACCAAAAAAACCTCAATAGGCAAATAATAATACCAGAAGTTTTAGGCTCTGCTGGAAAATAAAGAAAATTAAATTAATTTAAAACACTATATTTTAAGGATTCAAGTAGAATTTTTAACCCCTTTAACTAAAATGATTAACCTGAAAAATTATTAAATTTTAGAAAAAATATTAGGAATTTCTAGTCATTGTTATTGTCCTATTTTTAAATTCTGAACTTAACATCACATAAGATGTATATTTCTATATACAAAACAGAACAGAAAAAGAGAATTGCACACACAGCTAACAATTTGTACCACAGAGCTTGTTTCTCCCTCCAAGAATGTTACACATTCAACATGTTTTCAAAGCTGTTCTGTCTTTGTTTCCTTTAGACCTTCCTTCTGTCCTCTTCTGTGCATTAAAATGCTACATTGACCTTTTTTTCTTGCTTTTCTTCTTTTTTAAAATTTTGCTATCATTACCTTCCTCAGAAACATCTTTTCTCCCACGTCCCTCCCTGAAAAAACTGAAAGGAAAACAAAACCTATGAATTAAATATGTATAGTCAAGCAAAACAAATCCCATACTGACACATACTCCCAAGTATATGTATGTCTCATTCTGTACTCCAAGTTCATCATCTCACCGGCAGGAGGTAGAAAGTAAGTTTCTTCATCAGTCCTGTGGAACCATGGTTGGTCACTGTCTTGAGTAGAGTGCTTAAGTCTTTCTTTATTATTTTCTATTACACTGTTGTTATTGTATAAATAAGTTCTACATAAAGAGATTGTTATTGCATAATCAAATTCTTTTACTCATTCCAGTCTATGTAAATCTCTCTGTGTGTGCATATCTTACCAATTTCTTGTCTGGTACTATCTCTTTGTTATTTATTAATAATGCAAACATATTTCATTATATTCACGTACTATAATTTATGAGGCAGCTAGGTAGAGAAGTGGATAGAGTACTAGAGTTGGAGTCAGAAACCACAAGGTTCCAATTCAGTCTCAACAATGAATTGAGACACTGGTCTGAACCCTGGGCAAGTCACTTAATCACTATCTGCCTCAGTTTCCTGAACTGCAAAATGGAGAAAATTATAGTGTCTACTTCATAGGGTTGTAAGGATAAATTAAAATATTTAAACCCTAATTTATAAACCTTAAAGCTTTATATAAATAATAAATGCTATTATTGTTATTATGATTATTTCCCAGCCATTAGACAACACTCATTTCTAGTTCTCTGCCACTACAAAAAAGACATTTTTGTACTTTTTTCGAGCTAAGGAGTGAAAGCTTAGTAGAAGTACCTCTGAGTCAAAGGAAATATTTTTTGTTTTGCATCAGCAAAGAGATGAGAGACTAAATACTGAGCTTTATTCTTTCTATAGTCTAAGAACTCATCACTGAGTACTTCCCTTACAGTCAGAATTATTCTTAGGCTAAAAGAAATAGAAAACATGTTCTCTGTCTTGAACTTGAGAAAAAGGGCAGAGAAAAGAGAATGATATTTATAGTTTAATAGACCTGTTATCTTGGCATAGGTACTCCTTCTTATCATTGTGTCATATTGATTTGTAGGATTCTTATCCATGCTCTCCCATAAATCTTTCATTGAGGCTCCTTCATAGAAACTTTATTTACAACAACTTGACAAATGTTTATTCAATATTTGACAGACCCTTTATTTACCAAAGCAGCCCATTCTATTCTAGATAAATCTAATTTTTGGTTGTTTTATCTCCTGATATATTAGCCTAAATCTGCTTCTCTTTTACTTATCACAAACTGCAAGTAGAAAATAGAAATAAAGAAGTGATAGAGAAGGGTAGATTTGGAGAGGATAATGACCACAGTTCAGGCCCTCTTGAGTATCAAATTTGAATAGAAAAGGGGTCACCAGACTTGGGGATATGCATAACTTGGGGTGGCATAATGACTTAGAAAATCATTTATTAGCATTACCTATGTTTTATTATATTGATATTTATTTTGTTAAATATTTCCCAATTACCATTTTATTCTGGTTTGGGCCATTATAGGAGGGTCGTGGGCCACATGTAGCCCTCTGGCCATGTGTCTGATATATCTATTCTAGACTACCAGGTGGAGATAGCTAGAACTTTGATACATCTATGAATCTATGACCTCACTGCTTATGGTAACCCACTGCATAAACACACATCAAATCTATGTATACAGATTATTACTGAATGTGATTCCAAATGTGCAGTTATTCCAAAAATCTTTCAGGGAGAATCTACTAAACATGCTGATTATCATGTGTGTATATGTGTGTGTACAAGCACTATCATAAAAAATATATTTCTAAAACTGTCATGTAGTGGAAGACATATTTTTTAAAATGATAAAAATAAAGTGAAAATGTTATGTATGCTTTGATTTGCATTCAGTTTCCATCAGTTCTTTCTCTGGATGTGGGTAGCATTTTTATTAGGAGTCCTTTGAATCACTGTATTGTTTGGACAGCTAAGTCATTCATAGTTTTTCATCATATAGTATTGCTATTACTGTGTACAATATTCTGGTTCTACTCACTTTACCTTACACCAGTTCATGTACGTTTTTCCAGGTTTTTCTGAAATCATCCTGCTCATCATTTCTTATAACACGACATTATTCCATTATAATCATATACCATAACTTGATTAGCCATTTCTCAACTAATGGACATCTCCTCAGTTTCTAATTCTTTGCCACCACAAAAAGGACTGTTACGACTATTTTTGTACACTAGATCTTTCCTCCTTTTAAAAAAAAATCTTTTTGCAAAACAGGAGTGGTATTGCTGAGTCAGTTTTATAGTCCTTTGGGCATAATTCCAAATTGCTCTCTGGAATAGCTGGATCAGTTTACAATTCTATCATCAACATTGCTTTAGTGCCCCTATTTTCCCATATCCCCTCCAACATTTCTCATTTTCCTTTTCTGTCATATCAGTCAATCTAATACGTGTGTGGTGGTACCTCACAGTTGTCTGAATTTGCATTTCACTGAACAATAGTGATTTGGAGCACTGTTTCATAACTATAGATATCTTTGATCTAATTATCTATAAACTGTCTTTCATATCTTCTGAAAATTTATTATTAGGCTAATGACTTGTATTCTTATAAATTTGATTCAGATCTCTATATAGTTAAGAAATGAGACCTTTGTTGTAAAATTTCTCCCCTTATTTTCTGTTTTCCCTCTCATCTTGGTTATAGTGGTTTTATCTGTACAAACCCTTTTAAATTTAATGTAATCAAAATTATATATTTTACTTCCTGTAATGCTTTCTACTGAATGTCTTTTAATATTTCATGTGTAATAATAAATCATTTTGGCTGAATATCAATTATCCCTTGCTCATACTCAAAACTTGCTCATCTCCCATTCCTATTAAATATTTCTTGAATAACATTAGTCATGCCATTTCTTTTGTGTAGGTCATCTCTGGAAATATTCTATAGTCTTCTCATATTTACTAAGCTCAGTCTGTCTAGTGACTTGCTCAATCACCTATGACTTTAATTCTATAGAAATTATAATGTTTCAGAAACTAGTGAATATGGTCTTTGAAGATGGAAAACAGCCTGAAAAATTTTAAAAGCAATGTGCAATTTCCAAAATAAAATTTTCTTCCAGTATCTCCCCAACAAAATTCCAGGGCCAAGTCACTGCTGCCCTAGAAGTATAAATTCATGCTAATTCAAAGTTCTAGACTTTTAAATGCATTACCATAGTTTTCTGTCATAAACATTTTTCATCTACTTAGTTTTTGTGACCAATCTCTACTGTAATTATGGATCTTGGTGAGGATACAATGCAATATTCTGAGACTTTGTAATCAATACTATATCAAATGAAAATACTAGAAGTATAAATTCTAATGTTTGGGATTTAAAGCCCCTCCCAATGTAGTTCCAATTTCCTTATCTATTCTAAATATAGCCAGACAATTAGCATTTATTAAGCAACTATTATGTCCCAAGTACTATGTTAAGCACTAAGATGGAAAGGCAAAAGACAGACTCTTCTTTCAAAGAACTCAGTTTAATGGGAGAGGCAACACATAGAAGGTAGAAGAATATATAAGTAAGATAAGTGGGTGTTTGTGTGTCTATAATAAATTGATGGGGGAAGTGTCTCAGAAGGAAGGCAATAAGATTAAGGACCAAGAAAGACTTCTTAAAGAAGGTGGTACTTGAAGGAAGCCAGGGAAGCTAGGAAGATACTCTCTCTCATATATTCCATGATCTAGTCAACACATGATCTAACACACACACACACACACACACACACACACACACACACACACGATAGCCCAATTCCAGAATATGCTCTTGTTTAGCTCTGCCTTTCAGAATCCCTACATTCCTTCAAAGCTCAGCTTGACTACCATCTCCTACATGAGGCCTTTATTTATTTCCCCCCAGCTGCTAATGCCTCCCACGCTCCAAATTACCTAATATTTGTTTGGATATATTGATATAAATTTTGTCTCCTCTGATAGAATATAAGCTCCTCATGAGCAGGGAATATCATTTTCATTTGTATCCCTAGTATCTAGCACAGTGCCTGGGCCACAATACTCAATAATTTCTTGATTGATTGATGTATCTTCTGCAAATACAAGTATCCAGAAGACATTATCATGGAGAAATTGAGGAAACATCTTTATGGACTATAAAGAAATATAAAACTTGTGCAAATATTATTAATAGTAGTAGTAATCTAAGCTTAAAGACGGTGAATAGAAGTGAACAGAATATGGCTTTTCTACTTGAGATGGTAATATTGTAAGTACATGAAATTATTGTAGGAAGAATAAATAAGGCTTCATTGAATATAGGGAACAAAAAAGAAGGAATAATTAAAATGTACAAGATTGATATACAGGGAGAGTAGTAGTGTCACTAATGCCAAATAGGAAAGTCAAAAAGTGTCATTATAGGAGAATTTAAAGATAAATTCCTCTTCTGATATGTAAAGTTTGGTATTTGAAAGGAAAATAGAAGTGAAGATATCCTGGACATAGAAAAATGAGACTATGGAAATGACAGGTCAGTGCCAGAGATGTGCATATAGTAATCTTACTGAAATAGGTAACTAAATAAATACTAGGCCTAATAGGAATTGAGGTGATGGAGGGAATGTTTTGTTAAATAAGTTAACTGCCTAACAAAAAGGTAAATAGAGGAAACACACATGGAAATGCAAAACACTAAACACTATTTAATGAAACAAGGGAAGGTGAGTGGTTGAGGTTTAACTGACTACTGAATAAAGACCCAGCCAACTATCAGTTATAATGGGCTGGCTGGTTTCTCTGTCTTCAGGTCAAACAGGAGTCTAGCTGAATCAGGGTGGCTAATAAGCCTATCAGGGGTTTTCTCACTCCACTGGAGACACAGGTCCAGATGAATCCTTGGTGACACAGGAACAACCTCTTTGAACAGCCAATAAATCCAAACTGAGAAGATAGACACACTGCAATTGGTCCACCCAGATACAAGGTCTTGATCTCCCTCAGTCAAGGCGTTTAGTTGATTCAAAGTAACTGGTTTCCAAGAGATGGCAGGATCCCAGTTCACAAGCTTCAATCTCCAGCTCTGCCAGTTACAACTAAGACCCTCTTCAAACTTGCTGCTGCATTTTCTGTCTTTTGCTGCTCACGTATTCATATCTACCTTATCTACCTTATATTTACCTACAACAATACACAAGCAAAGTACAAAAAAAGAGTTTTCTAAAAGGCATTGTATGTTCAAGTAAATTTACTTCCAAAGTCAGGACAAAGAAGGAAAAAAGAGAACTGAAAAATAAGCAAGAGCAATTTCAATCCAAGTGCAACATGGAATCTTGTTTAAAAGTAACCATACCAAGCCAGTGGCTAGTAATGAAAAAGGCACTTACATTTTACACATCAGTAAAAATATTTTGCTCAAAATTAATGAGGTAAATATATTGGACTTCTATGGATTCTATTTTTCATTTAACTATCACATGCACTTTCAAATCATCAGAACTTCCCACATTTGGAGGTTGAATGTCATGTATAATAAACAGTATCACTGTTAAAAATCTGCAAGCAACATCCCATTCCTAATTTGATAACAGTCCTAGTCCTTTCGTGAGCCCTAGCTCTGCTTTACTCCTTCAAATTATGTTATTTCTAACTAATTAACCAATAAATTATTTATTAATGTCTCATGCCATACACTGGGGTTACAAAGACTTGTTAAATTCTCTGGCCTTAAAAATCTCATAAAAGAAAAAATGTCAAAAGAAAAATAGAGTTTAAATGAACAAATCCAAAGAAGAATATGAAATCCTATCACTGATATAAAAATAATGTAGAGGGAATGAATGGAAAGAAGCAAAAAAGAAAAAAGAACACAAGAAATTTTAAAGGGAACTAAAATGTCCACATCTCAAACAAAATATGAGGCTGCTGAGAACAAGCATAAAAAGACAGCAGACTTGTGGGGGTGGAATGATGGAACAAAGGGATCATTACTATTAGTCTTCTTCCTCTACGGAAGAACACACAGCCAGACTCACATACCAGAGAAATTTGGCCAGCCAGATTCCTTTTTTAAATATAGACCAGTCTTCCAAAGTCAGTATCTACAATATTCCTGGGCTTAAGCAGCCTGGACAATTAGGAATATATTTTAATTAATCAAGCCTTCATAAAATAAATTTTCCTACTCACAATGGAAAAAAAAGGAAGAGATTTTTTCAACATAGTACTGCTTTAATCAACCAGAATCTGAGGCATATCTAACTAATCCAAAAGGATCTAGAAATATAGATATGCTTTGTCAGAAATAAAGATGAATATTTCTAATGTAAGAAGTTAGAATTCTTAGCAGTCCTGAAGAGCAGAAGAGTCACTGGTATAGAGATTTCAAAACATTTAAGAGATGATCACACTAAAAATAGAGTGTATACTTATCTGTAGACAAGTACCAATGTTCTCTTCAAGGGTGGGCACCCTACAATACTGCAACTTCTATTGCAAAGAGCTTACATTCTAATGAAGAAGAGAATGTGTATGTGTGCACATACACACATATATATCATAACTACAAAGTAAAAATATAAATACAAAGTAATTAAGTGTATATATGTACACACACACACACACACACACATATATATTGTTGTTGTTATATCGTAGTTTAAGTGGGAAGACACAAGCAATTAGCAGGGATCAGAAAAATCTTCATTTGGAAGATGAAGAACAGAACCTTAAAAGGTACAGGAACTCCTCTGCTGCATGGAGGGAATGCAATCCAGGTAAGAGGGAAGGATAATGAAAAAGCAAAGAGAGAAGATAGACTGTCAAGTGAAGAATAAAGGCTAATTTAATAGGAATGCTGAGT
This sequence comes from Gracilinanus agilis, assembly GCF_016433145.1. Lineage (NCBI taxonomy): Eukaryota > Metazoa > Chordata > Mammalia > Didelphimorphia > Didelphidae > Gracilinanus > Gracilinanus agilis. The sequence goes on along the minus strand of NC_058131.1, from coordinate 129,806,201 downwards.
ATGGGAAGGAAAATAATATCCAGTAATGTTGGAAAAATAGATTGGGGCCAGGTTGTGAAAGGCATTCAAAGAAGAATTTAAATTTTATCCCCAAAACAAGAAGTCATAGGAGACTCACATGGTCAGATAAGCTTTTATGGAAGATTACTTTGGTAGTAGTGTGTAGGATGGGCTGTGGTAGAGAAGAGAATTTAGGTGAGGAAAACCAATTAGGAAGCTATTGCAATAATCTATGAAAGAGGGGGTAAGGGTAAGAATTGAGGACTAGTAACTGCATATGTGAGTAGAGAGTGAAGAAGTCAGATGTAAGAAAGGCTGTGGGGGTAGAAACAGCAAGATCTGGCGGCCAAGTGATAAGAAGGATGAGAAATTCAGGACAATGCAGAGGTTACAAACTTGAGAGACGAGAAGGTTGGCACTCTTTGAAATAAATAGGGCAGTTTGGAAATGGGGAAGTTTTTAGGGAATAACAATAATGAGTTCATTTTTTGACATATTGGGTTTGAGATGTCTCCAGGCCATCCAGTTTGAATTTCAGTCCATTAGGTCCAAGAGGCAACTGGTAAGTAAACAGTTTATAATTAGCACATTTTCTGACAGACGGAAGATCTGCACATATTCTACCCACCTAAAGTTTATATTTTGAATTTCATCTTTTGCACTTCATGTAGAATGTGGGAATGGAATTTAGTTTTATCAAATTATTCTGTCATTGCTTTTGCTTCTGTCAGAGAAAAAGTAGGAGTTTGCCAGTGGATGTACAGCCTGATTGTTTTAGTGCCTCTCTCAGGGCTGGAGATTACTGAAAATTTTTTAAAGAACCTAAAGGAAACATTACTTTTCTTTTAGCCTCAGATGTCCCCAATACCAACCAGTAAAATGGTAGAAGGAAGCAGAGTATAGAAAGAAGAGGTCCAAAAGTCAATCAGAAAAAGAGTAGGGAATTTTGTGCTACCTAATCTTATATCTAGTCCAAAACAAACAAGTTGGTCTTTTAACTTAACCAATTATTTAGTCCAGTCAGAAATAATATATAATAGGCACCTGAAGTGAAAAATTTTCAAAATATTCACAAATATAAGGTTTAGAAACCTAAATTTTTTGACACACTTTGGAATAATGCAAGTAAAAACCCACTATTCAGAAGATTATTAAGGGTTACTTACCTTAACAAAAAGCTTGTTAGACCCCAGTCAAAATTGATCCCCAAATGCTTTAAATCTAAAACACACAGAATACATGGATATTTAATAAATGCTACTTAATAGAAGGTTCAGGTAGTTAATCTTTTCAGGCTTATTTTGGTATTTTGTAGAAATGAAGAAAGTTAAGTTTTTAAAGACTACTAAATGATTAAAAGTTAATTGCTAACTCAAATTTCTATGTAAATATACTATGCTTTAATGGAAAATTAATATAATTTGAACTCTAAGAATTAAATGAATTTAATAAAAGTATTTATAACTTAAGATATTCACAAACTTTTAAAATCCATTTTAGCATTTAAGCACTTTTCTTATGAACAAATAGGTACAGAGAGAAAAGATACAACAAAGATTACTAAATAAGCTAGAAACTGTACTCTTTCTTGCTCCTTATTAGGTAAGGGCTGTAAAGTGGCTTTGGCACCCTTCCCTACATATTATACAACCTCGGTTTCTAGGTTCTAGAATCTAAAATGTATTACTATAAAATAATATTTAGTAGCATCTTATAAGATATAATAAACAAGATATTATTTAGTACTTGATTTGTATTATGTACAAACTATTTCTGACCTGGAAAATATAAAATGCAATGCCAAATAAGGTAAATTAAATATATGTTCAAACTCCCTCTTGGTAAAGAGTTCGGTAGAAAAGTGTTAGCTTTTTAAAATTATTTTTAAAAGTATTTTATTTGTTCTCGCCAGCTGAGATCAACACAAGAATATCATGTTATTCTTTTAGCTCTGGGATAGGGTGGAGACTTGCAAGCTTTCAATGCTTGCTTCCAAAGTGGTCTAATCCAGGGCAAAGTCTGATTGCTGCCCTTTGATCTGTGTTCTGCAAGTTCCTGGCTTGGGTTTGGGTCTGTTTAAGAATAGAGTGCTGCTGGACCCTGCCCCTATCACGTACCTGGAAAGCTCAATTCAAAGTGACAGAATTATAGGCTCTCTTTTCCTCTGGGATTCCTGTCTAGTTGCTCCTGTAGAGCTTGCTATATATGTTGGGAACAAGGTTATCTCTGTTCTTTGCCTGGGGTCTGAGCCACATTACTGTTGCTGCTGACTTCTGAACTTTCTCCTTTCTCTACACAGCCCAGGATCTCTCTACCTAGGAATGTCAATCCCCTTGCTAGGTTCCCTTCTTGGTCTGTCCTAGATCTGTGACATGCAACTGGGAAATGGGGAATGGAGCTACCATTTTGCACCTGTCCCCATTTCAGTGTCCCATTGTAGGTCTGGGGAGCCACCTTGTCCTGATGCACACAAAGCCTCTCCCTAGGCTCTGGAGTACTCTGCATGTAATGTGCTGCTGGCCTGATTCAGGGTATAAGCAGTCCTCTATTTCTCTATGGCAAGCTGGGCTGGACTCATATTGCAACTTTTTCTGAATTTCTCTATCAGGATTCAATCTGGTATAGGAGTTTGTAATGGGGGCTTGCTGCATTGATTCCTAGCACTCTGCCATCTTCCAAAGGAAAGGTTTTAAACTCAAATGCTTTCTCTTTACCAGTCCACAAAACAATGTAGAGTATGGTGATGGGAAAGATTTTAAACTTCAGATTTATCTGCTTTATGACTATCCAGTAGACTGAAATGGATCTAAATTTTTAGGTCAAAGCTTCTCTTATGTTTTAGTTATAACAAGAATCCAGTTATAATCTCCCTTTCCCCCACAATGGTTGAAGAAAATTTAAAAATATTTCTTTAAGACATGTAATCAGGGAACAATAGGTCCTACAATTCTAGGTTGGAGTGAATTTTTATCATCATATCTATATACAGTGTATTTCATTTTTCTATGATCTAGACCAGTGGTTCCCAAACTTTTTTGGCCTACCACCCCCTTTCCAGAAAAAAATTACTTAGTGCTCCTAGCAATTAATTTTTAAACATTTTAATAGCAATTAATAGGAAAGATAAATGCACCTGTGGCCATCACCACCTCTCTGGATCGCTGTAGCATCCACCAGGGCGCCCACTTTGGGAATCACTTATCTAGAGAGCAGTGATGACAAACCTTTTAGAGACCAAGTGAACAAACTGTACTCTCACACTGCATGCAAGCTCCTGCCTTACCCCAGATAGGGGAGGGAGGAAGCACTCCCATTAGGCTAGAGGGGCAGGTGAAGTGAAAAACGTCCTCAGGCGTGCATGGAGAGGGGGAGGAGAATAGCACAAAGGCCATAGGTTTGCCAACTTGGGTCTAAGGCAAAAGCTTGGTTCCAAAAGGAAGAGGTTTCTGTTACTCTGTAAGAATAGAAAAAGACAGCTGTTGGATACATCTCAATATACAAGGGAAACTGAACTATAATATATGCTTCATGAAAAGATATCTGATTCTGTGGCTTATAGTTAGCACTGTGAGCTCTATGGGATCAGTGGCAATCCCAGGCTGGCTCACAGTGCTCCCAGATTTCATCTGTTGATATCCAGAGTTGCTAGGGGAGTGGCATGGGTTCCCTTAATTAGCAAAGGGGTATCTATAAATCAATCAAAAAATTTTATTTAGTACCTATTGTGTGCTAGACCCTAAGGATATAAAGACAAAAATGAAATCATTTTCTTTCTCAAGATGCTTATTGGGTATAGAAGAAAGAGGAAAGGAATATTTTATCAGTGGAGTAAAAAAGTAAGCAGACCCCATTAGCTGAGATAAGTGAAGTAGACTTCTTGGGGAACCAGAAACCTAGTTAATTGCGTTATGAGACTTTAGATTACCATATTCTACCCATTGCAGAATAATGATCTCAGCTGGTCTACCTAACTAAAAAAAAAAGTAAAACAAAACAAAAATGTATTTTTGATGCATTATAATCAGAATAAAAGTTGTGGATGTTATACCAATCTATTATATGGTTCTATCAGAAGATTTTGCCAGATTTCAGACTGGAGTATGCTAGTAGAATTATTTTTGACATAAGAATTATAGCAGTAAAAGTACTCTGAGCAGAGGAAAACCTCTAGTGTAATAAAGTGAAATATTCAACAAGATACATAGTCTAGTTGCTTATGGTCCTGGTTAGCCTTTCTATAAAATGAGACTAATGCAGATTGTGAATTACTTAACCACTTACTTGAAAAGTTAGACATTCTAAATGCTTAATAAAAATATATTTTGTAAGAAGGGGAGTGAGAGAGATGGAGTGTGGTATGGTAACCCCCTGGTTGATGAATAAGGGCCAATACTCCTCCACAACCACCCCTCCTTAATAGGTAGACAAAATGGGGTTTCTAGAAATTTGGGGTTCTCTTAGATAATTGTGCCAGGGTTAGGAAGTTAGAGGACGGTGTTCTCTATAAGGGGAAACAAGTGGGAACCCAACAAGTTGTTTGTGCCAGGTTATAGCCACAGAAGCCTCCCTGTCCCCCAGGTGGATTTGATTAAAAATGAAGGATTGCTTTTGTCCCTCAACCCACACCTTCTGTCTCCCTCCCAATTCAATTACACAGATCTGACTAAAATGAAACTAAGAGAGTTTATTCAGGAACAAGTAACTGAGGAATTGAATGAAGAGGGTGTCAGGGAAAGGGGGGTGCAGGTGATCCCCTAAAAATCCCCTTTCAGTCCATCACTGGGCAGGGTAGTAGCAGAGATTCTTCTGCATTCCCCCAAAACCCTAGCTTCTCTGACCCAACCCCCAAGTAACACTCTTCCACCTAGAAATATTGCTAACTATTAAGGGAATATAGCAAGGCCCCACGGGCAGGCTCCCCACAGAAGTCGAAAAACAAACAAACAGGAAAAAAAAAACGTGAGGGGACAAGAAGGGGCATTTTCGCTGAACTGATCTCTCCAGCAGTGGGGTCCCCCTGCATTGTCCACTGTGTTTGATCTGGTTTTCTTTCCTCTTGAAGCCCTGAGTTCTCTATCTCGGTATGAGGAAGCCAAGCTGTCTGTGGTCTGGCTCTCTCTAAGCCACTATTTTCCGAGCATTTTAGCTGTGTTTCTCTGGTTTTCTCTTCCAGTCACCTCTTCAGTGCCTGTGTTTAACTCCCTAAGTCCGGTGCCAGCAAGGCCCTCTCTCCTGACCAATGTGCCCACCAGCCCTGAGATTTCCTGGGCTGCTGGAGACTCCACACAACAAGTGGTGGAGGCGTCCTGGGATCCTGGGATTCCCCTTCTATGCCCTCAGACCCGACAGTTCAAGAATTGAAGCCTTTTTCTTGGCGTACCTCTTTAGTTATGCTGCAGTAGGGTTCCCCCTGCTCTGTCCTGTTATTAGATTTGGTCCTCTTCTCGAAGCATATTGTTTTCTATCTCCGTGTGTAAGGGTGTGGAGGTTTTAAGATTCGCTCGGTCTAAGCCGCCATCTTCCCGGAAGCCACCCCACAGAAGTCTAGACTGCCTTGGCCCAAAAGTGAAGAAAAGCTTGTTCAATATTCTCCACTGGGTTCAGGAACTGATAGAGATCAAGAAGAAGGCTTAGTCTTCACTCAAGATCCCAGGAAACTCTTCAGATTAGCTTTGAAGGTAGAGCGAACTCCAAAATCCACTCCTCCCACCTTGGCTGTCCCCAAAGCTTCCAGAGAAATCTGTTGGTTCTCTTCCCAGAAGTCCCTACATTCTGGCCAACTGTCATTCTCTCCCCTTCCTCAGAGTTCCATCTCTCAATTCCAAAATGGTATGGCTAGATCAAATTAACATTATCTATTTTATTGTATGTATATTTGTTGCTGAACATTGCCCAGTTACATTTTAATCTGGTTCAGGATGCACTGGAGCCTGAGAATTTGATGCTTATCCTCTCATGCTTCCCTTTCTAGATGAAGGAGGAACTAAAACCCAGAAAGATTAAGTGATTTGATCAAGTTTCCAGAATTCAACTCTTCCAAATTGCAGTCCTTTTTACTCTCCATTCCATTATACTGCTTTTTTTGTTGTTTTTTTTCATTGAATTTTGAATGAACCAAGGATTTTTCCCCTCCAAATAGATTCTAAATAGGTAAGTGTGAACCAATACTCAAGATATTTTAAGAGTCTGCAAGGTTACATTTTGGAATTGATTTTCTGTACAAATGATTTAGCTCCTTGTGTATATTTGAATAATTAGACCTTTGTCAGAGTTTTTTGTTAAATTTTTTCCTAGTTTGTTGATATTCTTGATCTTTTGTTCTTCCAAATGAACTTTGTTATAGTTTTTCTAATTCTGTAAAAAAGTTTTTTGGTAGTTTGATAGGTATGGTACTAAATAAGTAAATTAATTTGGGTATACTGGTCATTTTTTATCGTTAGCTCATCCTACCCATAAGCAATCAATGTTTTTCCAATTGTTTAGATCTAGTTTTAATTGTTTGGAAAGCGTTTTGTAGTTGTGTTCATATAATTCCTGTGTTTGTTTTGGTAGATAGATTCCTAAGTATTTTATATTGTCTAGGGTGATTTTAAATGGTGTTTCTCTTTCTAACTCTTGCTGCTGTGATGTGCTGGAAATATATAGAAATGCTGCCGATTTATGTGCATTTATTTTGTATCCTGTAACTTTGCTAAAGTTGTTGATTATTTCTACTAGCTTTTTAGTTTATTCTCTAGGATGTCTTAAGTAGGCCATCATATCTGCAAAGAGTTATACTTAGAGTCCTCATTGCCTATTTTAATACCTTCAATTTCTTTTTCTTCTCTAATTGCTACTGCTAGTGTTTCTAGTACAATGTTAAAATAGTAGAGGTGACAATGGACATCCTTGTTTCATGCCTGATCTTATTGGGAAGGTTTCTAATTTATTCCCATTGCATATGATGCTTGTTGATGGTTTTAGATATATACTGTTTATTATTTTTAGGAAAGGTCCTTCTATTCCTATACTTTCTAGTGTTTTCAATAGGAATGGGTGTTGTAAAAATCTTTTCTTTAAGGGACCCAATAACTTCAATTGATTTATATCCCTAGAAGAAAAGAAGATATTGGCAAATATTAAAAATTGTTATTATCAACAGGGTAACTAGAAGAAGTTACATAGAGGGAACAGTGACAAATTGTAAAGAATCAAATGTCTCTCTATATATATGTTTCATATATGTATGTATGTATTTTTAAATATATATAAAACTAGAGGGGGAAAAAAGAAGGTAATATTAAGAAAATTGGGAAAACAAACAAAATGGAGTAAATTTATATTCCATAAAGAAGCATGTGGGGTGAACAGGTAAGAATAACAATACAGTGGAAGGGTAAAGAAGTTGGAGAGAGGAAATATTTAATACTTAAGTGTATTGAAATCAACTTAAAGAGGGAAGAACAATTAGATCCATTGGGGCAGAGAATTGATTCAAGTCCTATAGAGAAGGAGAAGGGTAACAAAAGGACTGGTGTGGAGGGAAGCAACACTAGGAAGGGGGAAGGCAGGGCGGGGGGTGGTAGGGCAAGAAAGGGTAGCTTTAAAAGACCCTAAAGAAGAATAAGAGGGGAATAAGAAGGGAGAATGGAAGAAAAGGAAGTACAATAAGGGAGGGGATTAGGGGAACTGATTAAAAACAAAACACTGGTATAGAAGGAAATAGTGAAAGAAGAAAGGGCAGGACAAGGAGAGAGAATCAAAATGTCTGGGAATACACAGTTGATAATTATAACTCTGAATGTGAATGAGATGAAGTCGCTCATAAAACAGAAGCAAATAGCAGAGTGGATTAGAAACTAAAATCCTACCATATGTTATCTACAAGAAACACACATGAGATAGGCACACATACATAGAATAAAAATGAAAGAATGGAACAAAATCTATTGGGCTTCAACTGAGAAAAAGAAGGCAGGAGTTGCAATCATGATTTCTGACAGAGCCAAAGTAAAAATAGATCTGGTTAAAAGAGATAGGGAAGGTAATTACATCCAAATAAAAGGCAGTATAAACAATGAAGAAATATCAGTACTCAACATGTATGCACCAAATGGTATAGCATCCAAATTTCTAAAGAAGAAGCTAGTGGAGCTCAAGGATGAAATATATAGCAAAACCATCCTAGTGGGGAATATCAACCTTCCCCTATCAGATCTAGATAAATCAAACCAAAAAATAAATAAGAAAGAGATAAGAGAGGTGAATGAAATCCTAGAAAAATTAGAGTTAATAGATATATGGAGAAAAATTAATAGGGACAAAAAGGTATACACATTCTTTTCAGCAGCACATGGAACATTCACAAAGTTAGATCATGTAATAGGGCATAGAAACATGGCAAACAAATGCAAAAAAGCAGAAATAATAAATGCAACTATGTCAGGTCATAATGCAATAAAAATAGTTATTAGTAAGAATACATGGAGAGGTAAACCAAAAACTAATTGGAAATTAAATAATATGATTCTCCAAAATAATTTAGTGGAAGAAAAAAATCATAGAAAAAATAATTTCGTTGAAGACAATGACAATGATGAAATTTCTTACCCAAACTTATGGGATGCAGCTAAAGCAGTGCTAAGGGGAAAATTTATATCACTGAGTGCATATATTAACAAATTAGGAAGGGCAGAGATTAGTAAATTGGGCATGCAACTTAAAAAACTAGAAAATGAACAAATTAAAAATCCCCAGATGAAAACTAAATTAGAAATACCAAAAATCAAAGGAGAAATTAATAAAATTAAAAGTAAAAGAGCTATTGAATTAATAAATAAGACTAGAAGCTGGTACTTTGAAAAAACAGATAAAATGGACAAAGTACTGGTAAATCTAATAAAAAAAAGTTAAGAAGTAAACCAAATTAACAGTATCAAAGATGAAAAGGGAGACCTCACTTCTAATGAAGAGGAAATTAAGGCAATCATTAAAAAGTATTTTGTCCAATTATATGGCAATAAATATAGCAATGTAGGTGATATGGATGAATATTTACAACAATCTACACTGCCTAGATTAATAGCAGAAGAAATAGAATACTTAAATAATCCCATATCAGAAAAAGAAATTGAACAAGCCATCAAAGAACTCCCTAAAAAAAATGGCCAGAGCCTGATGGATTCACAAGTGAATTCTATCAAACATTCAAAGAACAACTAATCCTAATACTATACAAATTACTTAACATAATAAGCAAAGAAGGAGTCCTATACCAAATTCCTTTTATGACACAAATATGCTACTGATTCCAAAGCCAGGTAGACCAAAAACAGAGAAAGAAAAACTATAGACCAATCTCCCTAATGAACACAGATGCAAAAAATCTTAAATAGAATACTAGCAAAAAGACTCCAGCAAGTGATCAAGAGGGTTATCCATCATGATCAGGTGGGATTTATTTCAGGAATGCAAGGATGGTTCAACATTAGGAAAACCATTCACATAATTGACTATATCAACAAAATAACAAACAAAAATCACATGATTATCTCAATAGATGCTGAAAAAGCCTTTGACAAAATTCATTTCTTTTATTGAGTGTATATGTTATGTGTTTTAAATCTATGGTTTCTAAGAATGGATAGTGATAGAAGGAAATCTGTAAAAGGTGTAAATCTTAAAAAGGATGGCTCTTAAAGAGAAACTCTAATGACTGTTAGAGATACTGACACAGTTGCAGATTAGTGTAGGGATATTTCTAAATATTTTAAGAATCATTCAAATCCAAAATGAAAAAGAATCAGCTGCACCAAAGCATGAAGAAAACTGGAGATGAAAAGGAAAAACAATGACAAAAAAATGGCAAAACACCTTAATTAATTCCTTAGGAAACAAATCAAACCTTCAAAAGAATTTGAATGAGCTGAATGAGCTGCTGATTCCTCAAAATGTGAGGTTTCAACTTATTTAAGTTGTAAAAACATCAAGAAAAAAAAACTACTGGTATAAAGAAAAAGCAATTGTTATTTGCAAGGTAATATGAGGTCCTAAAAAATGGAAAGTGGTAATATTTTTCATGAAATTCAATTTTTCATTCAAAGTCATACTGAAACCATTGTCAGAACAAGTCTAGGTCACCCTGTAATATCTGGGCACCAAGAAATTAAATTATATTCCAAAGGTTTTTTTGGGAGTCAGAGGTAGTAATTTATCATAATTAGAGATATTACTTACTGACCAATCCATTTAAACATTAAGAGCTAACTAAGACTGTATAAGGGTTAAAATAAGGGTTTTGACAAAATAAGAGAGCAGCTTTTAATAATTTAAATTTTAATGAGAATATAGTAGAGTTGTAAATATTATCCCTTTAAGTCAGAGAAAAGAAAACTAGTAGTAGCTTTTAACAATTAATAATTTAGTTTGATTAAAATAGAGACAGTAAAAGAATATAGTAAAAGAGGGAAAGATAGAAAAGAAGAAAGAGAGATTACTAATCTCATACCCTATAAATATACCTAAAATTCCTAACTCTACCTAAAATTGCTAATAACAAGCTTTGTATTCTGAGGACAGCTTCTTCTTCCCTGACAAACACTAGGCATATCTAACCTACACTATCTATAAATGATTCACTAACTACCTAACTCCCTAAAATAATAGACAGCTACCACTCACTTACTCCTTCAATCAGTATTCTAAAGCAGCCCAACTGTCAGTAGCCAACTGACAGCAAATCCTTGCCTCAGAAACAGACCTCCTGCTCTCTAGAAATTCCAGAGACAAAAAGCCCTTTAAAGGCTAAAGCCAAAAGCCCTCTCAGTAAGCTTAGGGCAGACCCACCTTTATATCCCAGCAATTAAATACCAACCCACACTACCAGCAACCAACCCCCAACAACCAACTCATGACCAGCTGCCAATTTCCCTGCAACTCCCAGCCCTCACTATTGGCAACTGACCTACCAACTGTCAGCAACTTACAGACTGCAAATGATGCTGGTTCAGCTGAGGGCTCCCTGGCTCCTACTTCCTGTCACTGTGGGCTGGTTAATCCCTACACATCTCTATGGTAAGAGGACCTCCAGGTCCCTCGTTAAAGTAAAGAAATTAAAGAATTCCTTTTTACAACTGTGTTTTATCAGAGGATTTGGATTTCAGGTCCAACCCTGATCAAGGATTGAGGGTACCTAACAAAATCTACCAGGAGGCATCTAGGTAGTTGAGTGGATAAAGCTCTGAACCTGGAATAAGAAAGATCTGAGTTCAAATTAGACTTAGGCACATAGTTACCCTAGGCAAGTCACTTAACCTGTTTGCCTTAATCCGCTGGAGAAAGAAATGGCAAACCACTCCAGTATCTCTGCCAAGAAAACCCCTAGGACAGTACAATCCACATAGTCATGAAGAGTCAGCCAAGACTGACTGACTAAACAACAACAAATCAAGTAAGGCTCTATCTTATAAATCTAATTGAAATGACTTTAAATGGAAACCAGAAGTAGAAAACTGCTTACATATATTCACCAAATTAGATACTACAGAGAGTGATTATAAATTAGAGTGAATAGCAGCTGAGACACATTGAAATTCACAAAGGACAAAATCCAAGAAAATGGCAAGTAGTAAAGTTTAGGCAATACGTAAGATGAATAAAAGAACAGAACACAAGTAGGTAAATTTGACCTCACAATTATAATTCAGTTATGATTGATACTTGGTAGGATGAGAAGTATAACCTGAATATGGCTCTCTGGATAGGTATATCTTTTCCAAAACTTATATATAATATATATATATATAATATATATATATAATTATAACAAACTTC
>NC_058131.1:129781941-129793990 GCF_016433145.1 Gracilinanus agilis | reverse complement strand
ATATAATATATATATATAATTATAACAAACTTCATTTGGAAAAACAAAAGGTCAAGATTTTCAAAGGAACTAATGAAAAAATGTGAAGGATGGAGGCCTAGCAGTACCAGATTTTCAACTGTACTATAAAGCAGAGTGGTCATCAAAACAGTAAGAAACAGAAAGGAGAATCAATGGAATAGATTTGGGGTAAATGTCCTCGGCAAGATAGTAAACATTAAACCCAAAGATCCCAGCTTTTGAGACAAGAACCCATTGTTTGACAAAAACTGCTGGGAAAATTGGAAAACAGTATGAGAGAGATTAGGTTTAGATCAACATCTCCCACCCTATACCAAGATAAATTCAGAATAGGTAAATGAATTAAATATAAAGAAGGAAACTATAAGTAAATTAGGTGAACATAGAATAGTATATCTGTCAGATCTATGAGAAAGGAAAGAATTTAAGACCAAGCAAGAGATATAGAATATTATAAAACATAATATGAATAATTTTGATTACATTAAATTAAAAAGATTTTGTACAAACAAAACCAAAGCAACCAAAATTAGAAGGGAAGCAACAAAATGGGGAAAAATCTTTATGAGGAAGACCTCTGACAAAGGTCTAATCTCTCGAATTTATAAGGAGCTAAATCAATTTTACAAAAAATCAAATCACTCCCCAATTGATAAATGGGCAAGGGAAATGAATAGGCAGTTTTCAGATAAAGAAATCACAACTATCAATATACACAAGAAAAAGTATTCTAAATCTCTATTAGGTATAGAAATGTAAATCAAAACAACTCTAAGGTATGTAAAGGGGGTGTGTTGAGGAGGAAGGGGATACTGTTAAGAACAAGTTGGAGAAGGCTGGAAGTCCCCTCCTCCCTCACTGCCACTCCTATTACTGGGAGACAAAATGGTGAATCTTGGAAGGGCATACTGCTCTTGACTGGTTGAAGGAATGATATCCCCTCAAGAAGGTGCGAGTGATACCCAATTGGATGATTGTGCAAGTTGGGGAACACAGAAATCTCGCCTTGCTCACAGCAGGGGGTCAGGTTAAAAATGGAGATCAGCTTGCCTATGCTGTTTCACTCCCTCCCAGTAAATCTCCCTCTGATAGAACCAACGCAGATCTGATCTTGAAGGTACTTCGGTGTTTAATCAGGAACAATAGGGGTAGGGGGAATGAATGTAGGGTATCAGCAGGAAAAGGGTCTAGGATATCCCTAAGCCAAGGTCCATCACTCTGGCAAGTCCCCACCGAGCCTCAGACTGGAAGTGAGTCAGTGTCCCTTAACCAGAGCTTCTTCCCAAACCCCACTAATAATATTCCTATAAGCTATAGCTGCTATAAGTCCAAGTGGGATACTGCTGGGCCAAACCTAGGGAAAGTGGGGTTCAGGGAATGGCTTCCCCAAAAGAGGTCTAGTAACCCTAAACTCAGTTAATCTCTTTTGATGATATGAGTGAATGCCGGGAAGACAAGATGTCCAGGCGCAGGTCTCCTATTCAGTCAGGAAAAGCCTGATAGCCGCTTCAGAGGATCTTTGAGTCAGATTTCATGCCCTTACTCTCCAGTTCCAACCTCTCCCCTCCCCCCAAAGCCCTTGGTCAGGTTTTCCTCTCCCAGAAGTCTCTGCTCTTCCAATGATCACCAGGGCTCTTCTTCCTCCAACATTCCAAGGCAATTTTTCAAAAAATGTAGGACTTACCTCATTCTTACAGGTACCACCTCACACCCAGCAGATTGGCTAACATGACAGCAAAGAAAAGTAATGAATGTTGGAGGGGATGTGGCAAAATTGGGACCCTAATGCATTGCTGATGGAGTGTGAATTGATTAAATCATTCTGGAAGGCAATTTAGAAATATGCCCAAAGGGCTTTATTAGACTGCCTGTCCTTTGTTACAGCTAAACCACTGCTGGGTTTGTACCCCAAAGAGATAATAAGGAAAAATACACGTACAAAAATATTTATAGCCGTGCTCTTTGTAGTAGCAAAATATTGGAAAATGAGGGTGTCCATCGACTGGGGAATGGCTGACCAAATTGTGGTATCTGATGGTGATGGAATACTATTGTGCTGAAAGGAATAATGAACTGGAGGAATTCCATGTGAACTGGAAAGACCTCCAGGAACTGATGCAGAGTGAAAGGAGCAGAACCAGGAGAACAATTGTGCAGAGACTGATACACTGTGGTAGGATTAAACATAATGGGCTTCTCTACTAGCAGCAATGCAATGATCCAGGACAGCTCTGAGGGACTGATGAGAAAGAACACTATCCACATCCAGAGAAAGAACTGTGGGTGTAAAAACACAGAAGAAAAACATTTGCTTGATCACATGGTTCAATGGGGATATGATTGGGGATGTAAATTCTAAATAATCACTCTATTGCAAATATTAGTAATATGGAAATAGGTCTTGATCAATGATATATGTAAAACCCAGTGGAACTGCTCATTGGCTCTGAGGAAGGAGGAGGGGAAGGAAAGAACATGAATCAAGTAACCATGGAAAAATATTCTAAATTATTCCAAATAAATAAAAACAAATTTTTAAAAAATAGAATCCAGGCCCTCTGGTGAGAGTGAACAAGCCACAACATATAAACAATTATGAATTCAAAAAATCAAGAGTAAAAGATGTCATCAAAAAGAAGAGGAGATCCATTGGATCTATATATGGTATGAATAAGGAATGACAAGTGGACATCAAGACCAGAGTGATCCACTGGTATCCTCATATCAGCAGGAGAAAGCAAGAAGAGTCTCTAGCGCCCTGTAACAAGCTTAATGGGAGGACAGAGAAAAGAATTTCTGTGTAACATGGGAGACTATGGACTGCATCTTAAAAGGGAACTCCAGAACTCATGAGATTACAGATCCATTTCTTACTTGGGTAACCAAAAATTAGAGTGTTTTGATTTAGATAAATATATACATAGAACATCTAAGGATATCTCATGAAGAAGCTAAGTATTACATGGAAGAAAATTAGTAATATATGAATCAGTGATATAGTTGAATTTTTGTCTTTAAAGGAAAAATTTCAGCATATAGATTTTTTCCTGCAGAACATATTGTTTTAACAAAAGACATTTTGTTAATATTTCTTTAAAAGAGAAAGGTATTAACCTTTGTACTAGTTAAGTTTTGAGACAACTTGCTGAAGCTTTCTTTTCTGCTTGTTTCACAGATTTCATAAGAGGAAAATTCAATTTTAATCACTTTTATAAGTCATCAAAATTACTTTCAAGAAAGAGCAAAAAGCTCATTATTCTGGTGTAAGTCTATCCCATGAGAGTTGCCTTTGGGGCATCAAAGGTTAACAAATCCTATTGCTACACACTTCGTTCAATAAAACTTCTATTTTTATTTGGCAATTTTTTAGAATTCTAGACCTATCACCAACAAAGACTGTAATCTTTACCAAGGAGCCAAGTCTTTATTACATACAGGAGCAATCCTAAAAGATAGACTAACATTAAAAAACCTGTTACTAACTTTCTACTTTTTCCTTAAATTGCCTTTCTGATCTCACTTTTTGTGATATGAAATTTGGTTTATTCCTGTTAAAGGCCACTTACTTTAGGATCAGGTTAATAAAAATATAAAAATAACTTTAAGTGATTGTGAAAGTCTTAAGAAATAAAATTGAGAGAGAAAAGAACAGGATTAAATGGTATGTTCTTGCCATGCCATTTTCATACAAATTAGAGATAAACTAAAAAATAAGTGTCAATGACCTATTAGATTATTCTGTTGGAAAATACAATGCACAATAAAAATATAATTTTATCTTTGTTTTTGTGCTACCAGGTCTGAACTCTACTTCAAGTTAACAATTTATTTCCCTGACTAAATAGAACATGCTAATGCTTTTGCATAACAATGATAGTTCAATGCTTCAAATTAAATTTACTTTTCCTACCTCCTTTGACACTGCTCACCATATTCTCCCCTCTCTAGGTTTTTATGACACTGCTTTTTCATGGTTTTCCTCCTGTCCTGCTTACTTTCCTTTGTTGGACATGATGATGGGCCCACTGAGATAATGTCCAACCCTCCCCTATCTCACCTCCCTCTGATTACTATTTCTATGTAGAAAACACCTACATATTCGTATTGGCCCTCATCTTTCTCCTAAACTCCCTAGTTTAAAACCTAAACTCTAAATCTAGTTGGATGTCTTTACCTGAATAATCCACAAGAATCTTAAACTTAAAATATCCATAACAACTCATTATTTCCATTTAATCCCAGGCCTTCTCATAACTTTAATATTTCTGTTTAGGACCCCACCATTTTTTCCAGTCACACAAATTCATAAACAGAATCATCCCCAATTATTCATCTTTCCTGAGTCTCTTCCTCCATATCCAAGCCCCATTAAGTCTGCCTCTACATCTGTCTCATTCATCATCTTTTATCCACTCACAGAGCTTCTACTGTATTTGAGACTCTTATCGCCTCCTTCTTTGGTCTCCCTGCAACCAAGCTCTCCACTCTCTGCAATCTGTCCTCCCTACAGCTGCTCAGCACAGGTCTGCCCAGGCCACTCACCTGCTCAAGAAGCTTCATTTTTTTCCCCTAATGCTCCATGGACAAAATACAAATGGCTTGACTTTTTATGTCCTTCATAAGTAAGCTCCAGTTTGTTTTTTACAGAATGAACACATATACACTCCCTCAGGCAATTTACTTTCTAGCCAAACCTGGCCTACTCACTTTTCCTTACATATGGACTGAATATTTCATTTTCCCCTCACTACCTTTTCTGTGTGAAAATTATAGAATACCCCTAGTGTTGTAGCACCATCATGGCCTATTCCAAATAAAGTGCTCAAACCCAAAGTGTACAATTCTGAGGTCCCAGCTTGTTCAAGGAAGGACTCAGCTAAGTAGAGTTACACCAGGATCTGAAAACAACTTAGTATCTTTCCTCTGAAACCCATTCCTCTTCCTAACTTCCCTGTTTCTGTTTGTAGGCCACAGTATCAGTTATGCAACCTCCCAGTTGTTCCTCTACTCACTCTCCCTCACCTCATTC
Organism: Gracilinanus agilis; assembly: GCF_016433145.1. Lineage (NCBI taxonomy): Eukaryota > Metazoa > Chordata > Mammalia > Didelphimorphia > Didelphidae > Gracilinanus > Gracilinanus agilis. Next base: position 129,788,940 of record NC_058131.1, on the reverse strand, counting down.
AATTATCCAATCAGTGGATGGACAAGCCTCATCCATTCTCCCTCTATGAAACCTCCTGAATCTGGTTCCTTCTCTCTATTCACATAGTAACTATGCTCAGGACTTCATCTTTTCTTTCATGGGCCCCTGCAATAGCCTCCTAGGACAGTGATGGGCAAACTGCAGCCTGAGGGCAGATGCAGCCCCCTGAAATGTTCTATCAGGCTATGCTACATTATTCCTAATCTGACAAATACAATGAGTAGGGTACAATACAATGAAACTTCGAAAGAGTTGCCTTAGAAAAAGACTGACAGATAAGCATTTCCTTTCCTTTGGCCCCTCTTTAAAAAGTTTGCCCATTGCTATCCTAGGATAAAAGACAAAGTTCTGTACTTCAATACTCATTGTTGTTTAAATCATAGAACTAGTGTGAGAATTAATGAGAAGATTTAAACCAATCAATCAATCAGTACTTATTAGGCTCAGCATGAAGCAAAGTGGAAATCACAACTGCTAATATTAGTGACACATAGTAATAACTATGTTTGAATGAATGATTCTAATATTTTTTCCAGTCTAGGGACCTCTTCAGTAACCTACTTTCTGAGACCCTTAGTTCTGATACATGAGCTTTCAAAGCCTTAGTTTGCCCAGACCCAGGACACCACACTCTTTTTTGAAGAATTATAAACAACCTGCTGGCACTTTGCCTATCACCTGGCCTTCCTCCCCCTAGAACTCAGACTCTTTCCTGGGCCATCCTAGGTTCTGAGAGTGGTCTTTCATTGTTCTTGCTTGGGGGTAGGCCAGTGTTTTGCTGTGGGCTCCAACTCTCCCCTTATGTGTGACTGTCTTCTCCCCAATTAGAATGGAAACTACTTAAGGCCAGGGACTATCCTATTTATTTGAATTATCAGCACTTAACAGTGTCTGGTACATAATATATGCTTAATAAAAACAAATTTTTCTTTATTTATTCATCCACTGTAAATGAAACCCTGAGACCTAGGAATTTGCTACAAAGATGAACTCGCTCTGCCCCTCTGCTTTCCCTTCTTTCCCCTTCCTCTGAGACTGAGAACTCTCAGACTTGGGCTTTCATACCTCTTTTTTCCTGGCACCAGAACCATCCACTTCCAAATTTGCTGCTGTGCTGGGCCTGGCCCCTTTCTGGGAAACATTTTATGTATGTTCCTTCCTTTTTAGAATGTAAGTTCCTTAAGGGATGGAAATATCTTTGTTTTCTTGTACCTATATCTCTAGTAGGTAGCATAGGGCCTGGCATGTGGTATCTAAAAAATGTTTTTCCATTCATTTATTAAAGTATTTATTAACAGTCTATTTATGTGCCAAGCAATATCCTGGAAATACAAACATACACAAAAATTCCAACAACCAAAATTCCAAAATGCTATTCCACAATTAAGCTGGCAAGTTGCTACATAATTCATTTAAAATAACCAGTTCTTATTTATGTAAGCATGAATTATAAACACTATAGTAACAAAGTACTCATTTTCTATAACTCATTTATACTTTCTATATATGTACATGTAACATTATGAAAGTTAAGTGATCCCTTCTTCCTATTTAAGGGAATGAGGTTATATACCCTTGGCTTTTACAAGCCTATATTTTACTGACTAATGAGTGTTCTTTTTAATGTATTTGTTACTGTATTCTAGATGTAAAAAATAATAAAGGTTTTCAATATTTAAAGTATTTAAAAGTTATTAAGAACACATATGTAAAAAGATATATTCCAGTAAAAAGATGGCACATGAAATTTGCATTAAAAACCATCATGTGCTTAACTTGTAAAATATTAAATAATAAAATTGAAAATGCCAAAGTTGAAATCTAAGCATGAACAGGTCTTAGCATGAATATCTACTTCCTGAGGTTTCACTGTACAGTACATTAGAAGCTTTGGCAACTAAACAATTTGGTTTTGCAATAAGAAGTTTTAGATACATGTGAAACAGATATTTTAAAAAGTGACATGAAATTAAATGTGAAATTAAGATAAATCTGTTATCTTCTCACTCTATTATTACACAAGACTTAATTTTCTTTTCTAAGTAAGCACTTGTTCATAAAAGTAATAACATTCAATACCTTTTTCCATGGCAGTTTTTGCAACTACCCCCAAACTTAATAACCAAAAGATGTCACTACAATCAGAACTATAACAAAATATATAAAACTCATACATATATGTGTATAACAACTTTATCATTAACAATAATAATGACTAATATTTACTAGCTCTTTAAGGTTTGAAAAACACTTTATAAATATTAACTCATTTTATCCTCTTAACAACTCTGAAAAGTAGCACAATTATCCTAGTTTTACATTTGAAGTTAAAAACTGATGCAAACAGAGGTTACTTGCCCAGAGTAATGAAACATTTGATTTTAAACATAGGGCTTACTGACTCCAGGTCCAGCAGTCAATTCAATGAACTGTCCTATCTTTTTCAAGTACAAGTTTCCTCAATGAATTTCTCAATTTCATTAAGAAATACATAATAATGATACTCATGTTTATTTTCCCAATTAAAAGATAGATAGGGTGGGGGAACAGAAGTGAAGTGATTTTTCCAGGCTCACAAATAGCCAAACAGTGACCTGGACCACCTGATTCCCAATAAAAGTCTCTGAACTGTATAATCTCATGAATTCATTTTAAACATATGCTTAAGAAAAATCCTAGGGGAAAAAAGTCATCTAAATGAAAAACTCATAGTCATTTGGCAAGTTTCTAATGTTTCCGTACTGATAATTCCCTTTCCAAAGAAGATCAATTACTATTTACCACAAAGGGAAAACTCCACCCAAAGGAAAACAAGGTGTCTAGAGGAAGGAAATTTGGTGAATCATAGACTTTTCTGTGGAATCCAGATTGAAGCTCTGTCCTAAGAATACTGTTAACATTCACCTTTCCACATTTAAAGGGAAAGATCTGTACACAGACTATTGTGCTAACATAAAGTGGCATGTAAATCAAATAGAATACTCCTCTTGCCCCCACCCACCCACCCAGTGTCTATAAGTTGTGAAAATGGAGAAGAAGCAGAATTTGAACTCAGATTTCAATAATTTCTCTTAATGGGGTCAAAAGAAGAATTCGCATGAAAATATGTCAATATTACTTTTAAAATAATATTATAGTTAAGCAGAAAGTTGGCATGACAAGAAGAGGTATTATGAAAGTACTGATAAACACACTAATGTGCTAATTTCACTTAACAAATGTAATAAACTTTAAATTCCTGGTAAATTGAAAAAGTAGTTAAGGTATTCAGGGTGTACACCAATTGTCTTTGTTCTTAAGTTATATTTTATCTGGAGGATTACTAGTTCTCCCCAAAAAAGCTACTTTAAAAAAATTTGCAAGTTTAAATTCCCAATCAGGAAACTCTACCAATGGAAATGTTCGAATTTTCAACAATTTATGGTCTTGAAGGCACTTGGAGTATTGAAAGATCAGTGATCTGAACCTGGAGATCACACATGAGAAGTTTAAAAAAAAACAACTTGAAGCATATTCTTCCATTTTTCACCTGAGATTTTACCAGACTGCCAAGTCCTCAGGTGGGACCAGGATCAAGATATATGTACCAGTAACATAAACCTACTCCTACTTCTGTGGTCATCTTCTCAATAGCCTTCTTGCCCAGAAACCAAGCCTAAGCTTTTGACCCTTTTATTTCCAAAACGTCTGCCCTAGAGTACTCATTGTACTGATTGGTAACTCTCTCTCCTGTTCCACTATTTCAGGAACACTACTTCCAAGCCATCTTTTCAACAGTCTACCTCCTCTTCCAGGACTGGAGTCATGATCAAAACAACTCTGCCATTATTTCTAGAAGAGGTATGTCTATCTATTCTATTTTATTTTATGAATTTAAAAAATATACTGAAAAAGATCTAAATCTTCATAGGACTGCCTTAGAGAGCCATCCATATCACACACACAAAAGTTAAGAAATCCTGAACAATTATGAGACTAATACCATTTTTTGTCTATTAAGGTTTCCATGAAAACCAGGGAAATCTCTTTTACCTCTTCCCTGCCAAAATGGTTGGATAATATATTGAACTATGTATCTAAGCAATACTTGGTGATATAGGGGATTTCAGATTGTTAGGACCAGTAATCAGAAGTATTTCAGGGTTTGGGAAAGGCAACAGGATAAATCTTACAGGATACCCAAATGATATAAAATAGAGTTTATTCAAGGGAAGGGGAGGAAGGGAAGGGAATTGGGATGATCTAACTAAATACTATAAATAAACCTCCTACCACATCCAATTGTTATTGTCTCAAAGTTGGTATCTGCTCTATCAATAACCTCTCTACCTAAAAGTCCCAGTTCCTACCATACACCTTGCTAACCAAATTCCCCCCTTAGATGGTGAATACAGATGGAGGGTAATCTGGAACAGGGATCAAAGGGAAAGGATCTTACTGACAGATGGCTTTAGACATCTCTAGCAGCTCGGTATGAATATCTGTCAATCAGAAGCAACTGGATACACACAGGAACACAGGAACACAAGTAGTTTTATCAGGACAGTCACAAGAGGGAGAATAGTCAATTTCTAACAAGGTCCACCCAAGGAGATCTGACACTATCTAAACCTCTCCAGATTTCCAACTGCTCCCAGAAGAAGCTCACACTGTCACTTCCTAAAATTCTGGAATCTTCCTGCTTCTCTCTCTTTCCAGCAGCTCCTGCTCCTGTTCATTTCCTTATTTCCTTATAACAATATATAAATATGATCTGGATTTACAACATCCCCTGGTCAGGAAATATTTAGGCAGGGAATATATACCTATGGCTGCAGGTGGTTGCATCTTAATCAAATTTACTTTTGTGCACTCATGAGAGTAGTTTTGCAGACATATATTTGACTAATAGTTAATGGCCTAGGCTCCCACTCAGTCTTATCTTTAATATCCTCTAATTCTCTGAAGATGAACAATGAGGAAGGGGTGGGTGGTAGAAATGGAGCAGAGAGCCAGGGTAGCTGGAAAGACATGCTAGGCAGGGCTGTAATAAGCCAAAGCAAAATTTGATATGGGAATGAGCAATCCAAATTTAGTATGCATGGTCATACATCCTAGTATAATCTCTCAGTCAATAAACATTTCTTAAGCACCTACTAGGTGCATATGCTTTTTGACAATTCTTATAAAAAAGCCTAGCTATAAAAAATGAATAATTTTTTTTAAAACCTAAGAACTACTTTCAGAAGCACCTCTATCTGAACTCATCTGGAAATAAGGCAATGAGATTTTCTTAGAAATTAAAAATGCATAACTGTCCAAAGCCTTTACCTCAAGGTCTCTGAGGGACAAGGGATCCTGCAACTATTGTCTAAAAACACCAAGGATTCCCACCTTCCCTCCAGAATTGACACCAACCCTTTCTATCATTTCCTTACTGTCACCTGTCCCAGGAGACAAAGCCTAGGGCCAGAAGTCAGTAAGACCTAAAATCAAATCCAGCCTCACATACTTAACACCTAGTAGGATCCTGAACTAATCACTTAAACATGTCTGCCTCAGTTTCCTCAACTGTAAAATGTGGATAATAATAATAGCACTTACCTCCCAGAGTTGTTATGAGGTTCAAATGATTTACTATTTTTAAAGTGCTTATCACAGGGACTAGTACATAGCAGGTGCTTAATAAATGCTTGTGTACTCTTCCCTTCATTTCTGTCTGCCTTTTCAAGGCAGTGAGTCAGGTCAAGTATCTCATCACCTGAAGATGAGGTAAGACTTGAGAACGAGTCTAACAGCACCTATGGACCAGAGGTGGCAGTTAGCCACAGCAGAAGTGGGAGCAGAGCCCTGGTGCAGCAAAAAGGGCGGGACGTACAAAGCAGAAATTCCTTACCTAAGAAGTCTGTGGAGATGTTGGGGTGGGGGACGGAGCTGGGAATTAGCTTTTACTTTTTTTTCCCTTTCACATTTATTTAGCATTTGGCTGTGAAAGCCCAATAATGAATTAACACCTGACTGTCATGCTAATCTCTAGGGACTGGGAGGGTCTATTTCAGCCTTGCTTGCCTGGCTCTCGGGTCCAGGAAACCAAGCCTGATCTCAACTTCAGATGACCTCGGAAATAGAGCATCACGGACCCTTGAAGTCACTGCCTGAACTTAACATGAAGCCGGTAAGGTAATCTTTCCCATAGCTCTTCCTCCGAGGATTCTGCCCAAAAGTAAAATGGGCGGCAAACCTGTTTGAAAGGAACGGACCTTTATTTTATCACCGTCGCCCAAACTAAATATGGAAGTCGAAGCAAAGATCCATTCCTTTACCGAAACAAAAATGGAGACAAGAACACCCGCCTTCTTCAGGTCTCCGGAAGGAAGCATTAGCAAATTGGTCATGTGGTTGGTCAAGCTGATTAAGTGTCTTTAGAAGGTCGGCACTTATTATGAAATCTCCCTGAAGAGAAAAAGAAGTTGAAAATAGCCTGTCACGTGCTATTAGGAAGTAAAGGCCTGATAAAATGTAAATGCGCACTTATAAAAATAATATTACCAGCGGTGAGGAAAAAAATGCTACAAGAATGACTAAATGGTAGGAAAATGGAAATAGCCAGTGAACATAGGTGATATGAAGGCAAAGGCACCAATTTAGAAAACTTTCGGCCCTTCCATGAAGTCTGCTGAGATGAGAAAGGAAAGTTTTAATTCCTCCTCCTAAAACCAGCCCGTTTAAACTGGGCATGCGCAGCCCGTAGCCCACATTTCCATGGAGTTTCTGGCTAGGATTCCATTCCTCCGGGTTTTCGAGAAAGCCGAAGGGATTGAAGTGGCACCAGAATTTTTCAAAGGTTGATAAGTTTATTCATGTTTGTTATACTTGCAGAGAGGCGTGTTTATGTATATCTATATACAGGAAGATATTACGTATATTTGTAGAAGGTACATGTATATATATATGCATATATATATATATACACATATATATATATATATCTCTTCAGAA
>NC_058131.1:129733783-129776981 GCF_016433145.1 Gracilinanus agilis | reverse complement strand
ATATATATATATCTCTTCAGAAAACTGCAAAATGGTTCAAAAAAATTAGCCACATAAACTAAAAACAGCCCTACAAGAAAGGTCCATTTCAAAGCGAGCAATTGCCTTCTAAGATGTTCCCAACTAGCCTCACAAAAATAGAAGTCTCCACACACATATGTATTTGTATTTGTATATTTGTGCATATGTGTGTATACATACAAGAACACGCACAACCCCACTATGTCCTGCAAAATGCTTTGTGCTACTCCTCGCCTGCTTGTCATCTTCTCTTTAGGGATTGCCTTCCATCTACTCTCTCTCTAAGCTAAAAAATACCTTTCAGATCTTCCTTACTCCAAGCTTATTCATTGTGCCACCATGGACAGTGTGTATATTTATGTTGATATATGCACACTTACCCATCTGTAGTTACACATTCAAATGTGCTGTATTTGTAGCTATATATACATGTGTATTGTCTATATGCATGCATATGGACAGGCATGCACACATATATACAGGGTGTTTTAAGTCTTTAATATTAAAACGCAGTGTACATAGGTATATATATATAATATAGTATATAAGCCTATGTATGTATGTCAACACATTGTATATTGAGAGCTATATCCACATACCTCCCTCCCAACATATATATATATATTTAGTGTCTTCCCTATTAGAATGTGATATCCTAGCGGTGAGGGACTGTTTTCACCTTTCTCTATATCCCTACTTAGCACAGCAAAAACGGTAAGCACTTAAAAGATACTTGTTCGGTGTCTCCTTTGCCTGGCGTGAACAGCTTAAGGCTACTTGGGCATATAGGTCTTGTCGCGTTTTCTGAAACTTTAATCTGCTTTATCAAGGACATCTGAACCTGGATTTATTGATTTCCCCACCTCTTCATCCTTTTACAAAGAATCTGTTTTGAAAGAATTCATGCGTGTAATATCCAGTCCAAGAGCTTTTATTCTCCCTACGCTTTCCTTAAGGTCAGGTTACTAGGGAAGATCTCAGAAGGAGGACCCAGAGAAAAAAACCTTCAAGACGCCTAATAGAGTCCCCGGTAAGACCCGGAGAAGCAGTGAGTAAGAGCCTGGAGTCATCTCATCCAGGACCGAAGGGTAAAGAGTGGGACGAACGCCTGAAAGCGGCGCATGCTCACTCGCTAGCTCCTATTGCCGGCTGCGGATGTTCTAGGGCGGGTTTTCTTCTCTTCCGGCCTAGTGGCGGTGTAGAATCCTCCGGAGGCGAGCGGCGGGTGGGCAGGTGAGAGAGAGAGAGACCGACACTGACCAGAACAGGGGGCCTGGGGCCAGGAGTGGGGTGGGGTGGGGTGCCGGGGTTTCCCCTCTTAGCGTGAGGGCTGGGCTCCTGGCCCAGGCTGTAGAATGTCGGGAGAGGGGGAGGGGAGGAGCTGCAGGCCTGTCTGGAAGGCCAAAGCCATGCCCCCTAGCCATGATTAAACCTTCCCCGTGTGTCACACTTGGCCAGATGTGCAGAGCCGGGGAACCGCCGAGTCCTGCTAATGTTATACTAACTGCGTTGGGATTTAATTGAGAAACATTTAAGTAGGTTCTCCCAGCTCTTCATAACAGTTATCGTTTTCTATACCAATCCCTTCATTTTAAAGAAGAGGAAACAGTTCCAAGAAGCTTAAGAGATTTAATGTCACATAAAGTATTAATGGATTTGAACCCAGGCCCGTTTGGTTTTCCCTTATTACCTGGTATCTTCTAGTTGGGAGATGTCCCCTACTCCCTGGGATTTAGGGTCATATTCATCTTGAAGCTACACATCAATATCGTTTCAGGACACTATCAAGTAAATTTGAGGTGTATCAAAAAATTCATGGTGGTGGACAGCAGCATCCTGGTGCCTCAGTAGATGCAAGAGCTAGGCTTCAGACACTAACCAGCTGTGTGACCTTGGAAAAGTCACTTAATCCCCATTGCTTGGCCCTTACTACTGTTCTGCCTTGGAACCAATACACAGGAAAGGTCAGGCTTAAAAAAAATAAACTGGACCCCACATTCCTGTGTGTAACTGATTCTCCCAAATCAGTTCTTCCCAGGAATTCCCAATAATTGAGATATATAAGTGAAATAAATTAGGACCAAGGGAAAGTGACTAGGGTTTATTTATTCAACAAAATGTATTGAGCTACCTTACTAGAGGACCTGTGGGAAATTCTCTCTGAATTCTCCCTGCCCCCTACCTCAATCTCTTAAGACATCAAGTTAACTCTTTAATTGTTCATTTTCATTGTGTATAAACTCATTTTGCCTTTTAAAGATAAGACATTTTAAGAGCATAAACCCTACATATTGGTATCAGCACAATATATGACCCAATCCTACCATTCCAAGAATTTACACTGTGGTGCACTTTTCCTGAGGCCAAGGAGAACATCTTACAAGGAAGATGCTGCTTTAAAATTGGCCATCTTTGTAGGGATTTCTACAGCTCATGTGACTAATTTTTCAGAACAGTTTTGCACTTTTTTGAAGCTATTTAATTAGTTTGCTTGCATGCCAGAAGAATGAAAGCAAGCCTGTTTGTTTACTGAGGAAAAAAATTCTCAATAACAAATTCAATTTTTTTTAATTTGCAAAGACTTGATCTTTGATTGTCTATAGTATTGAAAAGAAGATTACAGATATAGGCTAGTAGAGATCTTAGAGGTCATCTAGTCCAGTTCCCATATTTTACAAATGAAGAAACTAAGTCTCAGAGAGACTTCAAATTTTTCTAGGGTCACATAGGTATTAAGTAGTGAAGCTCCTCTGACAACAAACCCAGTACTCTTTCCATTTGCCTTGTTACCTTCAAAAAAGTTACTTTTTAAAAAATATGCCAAATCAAATACTTTAACTTGTAATTCCACCTCTCTAACTAGTATAAACTAATTCTGGGCTCAGCTTTACTACTGAAAGCCCTGAGATTGGCTGTGTAACAATGAGGAAAGTTGCCAAGGAGAATGGTTTGTTTGTAGAAATGGTTGCTAGGATTTTGACTGAGTAGCAGAGATCTCCAGTCACAGGGGTAATGCAGTCTGAGTTCATCAAGGATTGACCATAACTGTTTTTACTCAGGTGCTTTTAAGGTGGTAGACTAATGAACAAAGCTGAAGTTAGTTTAGAAGTTAGTGTTAATTTACAAAAACAAAGATAACTGAATCTTTTTTGGTTTACAAACAAAAAAAATCCTATCTTAACTGCCATTTTAAAATTTTGTGACCAGAAAGGATATTAACAAATAAAAATTCAAGAAAACTAATATTGCAAAGAACTGAAACCTGGCATCACATTTAAACAAAACTCAGTTTATTAAAATTTTAAAAATTAATCTGTTCACAATTATATCATCTCGAGTGCAGAATATCTTAATCAAAATACCTATTGAATTAAAGTGGAAGCAGGAATAAAGATAAGTATTTTAAAGTTTGTTTTGTATGGTATCCTGAAGGTAAGCAGCTGGATATCAGTTTAACTAGACCTGGTAAGAAATTTCTTAAACTTTAGACTCTGAAAATACCTTTCCATTCTCTATAGATGCAATTTCGGAAGGGTGAGCTGGACCTTCTTAGTTGATTTTATTCCCAGGTACCACATTTTTAGCTCATTTGCTCTTTGAATTCATTATTCCATTCTTTTCTGTATTTTCTGTTGGGTACAGAATAGTTTTATGATATGCATATCTTGTTCTGGTCACTTGAAGAATTTGTTCCTTGTCATTGGAACTGCTAAGTTTAAATACTAAGTGTCTTGGAGCTTGCTGCATAGGTTTTTTTGTTATGTTTTCTGAAAGCGATATATGGATATTTTCTTTTGACACTTGCTTTTGTTCAGAAGTTTTGGTCAGTGTTCTTGTATTTATTACATTATGATATTCAGATTTTTTAAAGTTGTCTCTCCACATCCTTTCTTCCAAGATCACCATGTATTGCTTGCAGAGAGACATGTTTTCTTGAATTTAATATTATTGCTTTTTTATTTTCTTATTTCAGACTGACCTTTAATTCTGCATTTTTAAATTATTTTTTCTTGCTTTCTTGGTGAGGTTTGCCTCTTTGGTTTCAAGTGTTTCCTGGTTTTCTGTTCAGGTCATACATTCTTCTTTCAAAACTTTTATTTCTGTCTTTAACCTTTTGGAAACATCCTACTGTAGTCATCTCTTCAGATTCCACAAGGTCCTGGTGTTGATTCATTTACCTTTCTTGCAGTATTCAGAAATTGTCCAGATTCAGGAGCAGCTTGGTGGCTCGGTGGATTGAGAGGCAGGCATAGAGAGGGGAGATTATGAGTTCAAATGTGGCCTTAGACACTTTCTAGCTGTGTGACTCTGGGCAAGTCTCTTAAACCCAATTGCCTAGCCCTTACCAATCTTCTGTCTTGGAACCAATTCACAATATTGCTTCTAACACAGAAGGTAAGAATTTTAAAAGAAAAGAAAGGTCTAGTTTCATTTAGATGATCTGGAGGCCATCTTCCCTTCTGTTATTAAAATCTTCCTTGTATGTTCTTAAAAATTCTTAAGTTTTTTCTTCTTCTTAGATCTTTGGTAATTTCAGCCCCCCCCCCCCCCATATTTCCCTTTTGTTCACTTTTTGACTCCCTTTATGGTATATCTCCTCTAAGGATTGGCCTTCAAAATTGTTCCAGGTGTCTCATAGATGGCTTCTGGAAGAGCAGAATTTGCTTCAGTTTGATCCTTGTTTTCCCTTTACTTCAGGTCTGTTGGACTCCCTACCATACACTGGCACTCCTCCCAGATTCCCTCTTTTTTCTCAAAGCATCAGGAATGCAGTCGCCCTTGGCAAAGCAGACTTACTGCTTTCTTCAACCTCTGTTTCTGCATAAGATTTGGGCAAGGTGGCAGGGAGATGAGTTCTGTTGATTATTAAGAATGTTGGAGTCAGGGCTGGTGGGTGAGATGGGAGATAGGAGGTTATCTATCAGACAATAGCATGCATCAGCAAAGGAATTGCTAAGGCATTTTCCAGAACAGGTCTGTGGGATCCCACTGTTCTAGAGTATAAGGGCTGGTGGAAAATGGGGTGCAGAGTAAACATAGTATAAATTAGGGATTCAAGATTAGCCTTTTTTACTATTGAACTAACATCAGGTTGATAACAACCTTCATCAGCAATTGCTGTACCTCTGGTGCCTAATTTTTATTTTGCAGAGGTTTGAATGGCCTTCTTGATCAGAGAAAATGGCTACTCTTTCATCTTCCCTCATTAGCACATAATTCTTCTAAATTGATTTTAAATGCCATAATTTACTAAGAGACAGTTTGGGCTTTCATGGACCATGAATATTGTGAAAAAATTGCAGTTGGAAGTAATTTCATAGCCAGTTAAGAGCTTTCTGCTTGTATTTGTTATCCCTTGAATCCCAAATTAGACTTTACATTATCCCACATATAGTATATTGAGGTGCTCCAGGTTAGAGGTCACAGCCACAGATAATGATGATTGGATAGAAGTTTTCTGGTAATAAGTACAGATGGAAAAAGGTATTCCTCTATTCATGGTTGTTCTCTAAAGAGTGACTGATCTGTGGTGTCCTCTTTTCTAGTGTGTTTTCTTCATATGGACCTCACATTCAAAAGAATATGAATTAGAAGCTGGAATCAGCTGATTGAAATGAGAGAGAAATAACAAAGACTTTCCCTGACTTAAGCTAAGTTCACTGAATGAACCAAATAACAGGCTAGAAAATATTAAAATTAGTTCAGCTATATTAGTCAAATATCAGCAAGACAGGACATAGGATCTGAGTTAACTATCCACTAATAAACCATAAAATAAATAGGCCCACCGACCTTGGCTTAAAAATTGTGAGATCATTTGTGGATCGCCATTAGCTAGCTGATCTCTTCTATATCAAGTGAAATGGGGAGTTCAAGTTTCAGTCTCTAGATTTGTTAAACTTCTTTCCATAGTTTTTTGCCTGTCAAGCAATCTGAGTGTTTTCTTATGATCTGCCTAAGTATTTTAATAACTACAAATGCCTAAATTTTAAATTTTATTTCATTAGATATTTCTGAATTACATGTAAAATTATTTTTATTATCATTAACATTGTTAACATTCTTTTAAAAAAAAAGATTTTATGTTACAAATTCCTTCCCTCAATCCCAACTTTCCCTTAAGAATGTAAGCAATATATTGAATATACATATGAAATCATGCAAAACATTTCCATATTAGCCATGTTGCAAAATAAAATAAATTTTTTTTAAAGTATGCTTCAATCTACATTCAGAATTCATAAATTCTCTCTCTGGCGATGGATAGCATTTTTGTCATAAGTCCTTTGGAATTGTCTTGGATCATTGCATTGATCAGAGTAGCTAGGTCATTTGGAGTTGATCATCATTATAGTTTTGCTGTTATTGTATACAGTGTTCTCTTGGTTCTGTTTACTTTACTCTATTTCAGTATGGATTTTAACTTTTTCCAAAATACTTTGTCTTTTTTTCTATCAGCTACAAAAATACTAATTTAATAAATAGTAATAATAACTTTTCTTCTAAGAAATATGTGCTTTTATGTATCAAGTCATATGTCTTTACAGGTTTTTTCTGAAATCATCTTGCTTGGCACAATAGTATTCCATTACATACTCTACAGCTCATTTAGCCATTCCCCAATTGATGGGCATCCCCTTAATTTCCATTTCTTTGCCACCACCAAAAGAGTGCTATAAATATTTTTGTACAAATAAATCCTTTTACCTTTGCTTTCTTCAACAAATTCCTTCTGATGCTTATGCATCTCTTGAATAGGTACAAGAACAAGAATCAATATTCAGACTTTGAACTCAGGGAAAGGATTAGTGAGAAGAGCCCTTGCCTGGAAAATCTGGAGGACTAGGGTTCTAGTCACATTTCAGCTTGATGGACAATGTTGTCTTGAATACAAACTTAACCCAAACTTTGCAAAAATGAAGTAACATATTTGGAATAGGGAGGGGTGGGGAGATTGGAACCAGTAACTATATAAATAGAAGATACCCAGTTATTCTGAAGATTAAATGAGATTAATATAGTTGCTATTTTGAATGCAAAACAGAAGCAGTATGACCAATTTTAATTCAGACTGACCTGAGCAATATACTTAATTTCTCAATTTCCCTAGCAAACTCTATGACTATAATCTGCTAGGTATTTGCTGTTCTGAAAAGGAACATGCTGTATAACACTTTTTTAGGCCTTTTCACAAATTGCCTAACATCAGGGTATTGGGTAAAACTAATTTCTTTTCTTCTAGTTTTTCCTATAGAAACATGAAGTACATTACAAAAAGCACATTAAAGATTCATTAGGTAATGGAATATGAATAGGTTTATAAAAATTATAACATCATTCAAAAATGGCAATTTGCTTCTATTTTACTGGTTAGAATAAAGGTCATTCTATTTCTCTTTGCCATGAGTAAAATCCACAGGATTATTACAAAGATTAAATGTGGTAATATGTATAAATTGCCTTTAAAAGAATAAAATACCACAAAAATAGAATCAGCTGTCATCCAAAGCTTTCAAAGAATATTGGAGATAATTAGCAGAAATAATTACTCTGTCAAACCCCTTTCCCTCTCCACTAGCCTTGATCATTGTGTAAGAAGTGATAAGTGTGAGTGATTAGATCATATTAATTGTTGAAAAACATTAAAGTCATCAAAATAAAATATATACTAAAGAAGAAATTTTATATTTCAGTGGTATTTGGCAAATAATAAATTGTACTGGATTCTTAGTTTAATTAATACTTTCTCATAGAACCACCCCCCCAATTCCAATACCCCAAAATAAAGTAGCAGAAAATTATGTTAACCTTATTATTAAGAATTCTTAGCTTCTTCATTTGTTCTACAACACGTTTTTCATTTCCATTTATTTTATATAAAGTGCTTCTCAATTAAGAAGTTACCTTGTAGATCTACACCATATTACTATTACAGTTTAAACATTACTATTTCAGTATATATTTAGCTTTTTCAAAAATACTTTGCCTCTTTTGAATTATTCTTTTTTCTAACAGCTATAAAATATAAATTTCAGAAATTATAATTATTTTTCTTATAAGAGATATGTGCTATTTTTTTTTTTGGCCAAGCAAAAGATGACAGGCACTAAGTGCAGGTTTAAAAGTGTACAGATAAAATACTGAATAAAAAATGCTATTTTATATTGGAGTACTTCAAATATGCAATAATTTACATAGATTTAGATGAATTGAAGATGCATAGGATGTTAGGGAGTTGATGGTATTGCCTAAAATATTGAGAAAATTAGACAGAGGGGTATTAGTCAATAGCAAAATCAGATTTTTTTTGGGTAGATAAAGTGCTTACAGTTGTGGGGAAGACATAAGAACCTGATTGTATTTAGGCAAAATTTGCTTTTACTAAGTAATCTATAGCCTCATTCTCCATTCACATAGATTATCCAGAGTATTTCTCAACTCTCCTTGCCATTTTAATTATTAATCTCACATAGATCATATGTTAATGAAAGGAATAAAGACTCACTTTTTTCCAAGCTTAAATAAAGAAGCAGTAATACTTTGTCAAACAAGGTATTATCATAAGCTGATAAAAGCATAATCGATACCATTGGAAATTCAGGACAAGAAAACAAATATTTTAATTTCATAAATAAAGCATGTATTTTGGCTAACAACAATAATTGCAAATATATTGGAATTTGTGGAATGAAGGAGGGTTTTGATTTCTCACAAATAAAATGTTTTTAAATTTGTTGAAATCTTTAGCATGCCTTTAGTAGAAGTTTGCAGATGTGATAGTGAGTGATTAAAAACTCCTAGATACTATTAGGGCCAAGAGAAAAAGCTTTTATAATGACAGTGCCAGCAAAATTAATAGTTTTATTAAGCTTTTTTGACACTGAAAGTAGTC
Organism: Gracilinanus agilis; assembly: GCF_016433145.1. Lineage (NCBI taxonomy): Eukaryota > Metazoa > Chordata > Mammalia > Didelphimorphia > Didelphidae > Gracilinanus > Gracilinanus agilis. The sequence goes on along the minus strand of NC_058131.1, from coordinate 129,768,067 downwards.
TTTTAAGATTGACCTAGACTGCTTACAATTAATAATGAATATTTCCTTTACTTAAAATAAAATTGAGGTGAATTGCTTCTCATTCTGTTATCTAGCCATTGAGCCATTCAGCTTTTAGAATTTACAGAAACTGAACGGAATTATTTATTACAGAATTAAAAAGAAAATCTTTTAAAATCATCTAGTCCAGCAATTCTCAATGTGGTCTGTGAATCGCTGTGACCCTTTCCAAAGGGTCTACAAAGTCACAACTATTTTCACAGTAATACTAAGATATTTTCATTTCCAATATAATATTGACAGAAAACAACTCTGGGGGTTCGTTCTTCAGTAATTTTTAAGGGTATAAATAGATCCTAAGTCCAGAAATTTTGAGAACTGCTAATCTAAACTATTCCCTTAATTCTAGGACAGGGTGGCACCTAAATTTAACCTGTTAACAAGTCATCTTTTATTTTAAAAACCTGTCTGATTAAGTGAGTAAAATGAATGGATAATGAGTTCCTTTTATACACAATATTTTACAACATGCTTTAATAAGGTCTTAGTCTTTATAATGCAAAAATTATTTTTAATATCTCAACAACTCTTCTGCTATGTAGTCAAACCTATTCCTTGTTGCCTTCATCTCAGCAGTTCATAGAAACAAAATCCTTTCATATTATTTAATACTCTAAATATTTATACAAACTTGTTTTCTTTGTCCAATTAAACCTAATTCCTTTGGCCTTTCTTTTGAGGTCTTTTTTCTAAACCTTTAGGCATTATCATTGCTTACTTTTGCATTTCTGTTAAGTGCTTTATTTTCTTTAGAGCAGAACCCAAATAATAAATGCCTAATCAGTTTTAGTAGCCAGATTACTTTTTGTTAAAGATTTATCTGATTCTCTTGTTAAAGATTATCCAAGTCTCATCAAATAGATCCAATGTCAATATGACTAGCACACAGTTACAGTCATGTAAATAAAATGAATTCTCTTTGTAAATGTTTCTTATGTTTGATATTATAATTTTCCTAACAGATATAATAATTAATGTTCTTTAATGAAAGATTAACAAAAGTTATTTTCAAGTATTACTTTATGAGTTTGCCAAGCTTCCTGCTTCTGCTTTTTTGCCTGTACATATTTCTTTTTTGTTAATTAATAGTGTGACACACAATAATTAAAGATGTTTGACGTTCAGATTTTACTGTTTTGAGGGGTGCTACTTCTTTTTGTAGTTTACAAAAGTAATCTGGGGAGGATATTATTTAAAATAATTAACTTTTTATATAGGTACATTGTTGCCAAAGTTACTATGAGTCTTAAGACCTTTTGGAGAGACAACAAAGTTCTTCTTGTTATGATACCTTCTATCGGACTGATTCACATAGGGTGGAAGAGCATTAAGAGTAATCCGATTTTCCAAACTACTAATGCTAATGAGGACAGTATTCCAGAACCTGGAATTGTGGCACATGTGATTCCCCAGAAGAACCCAAAACAAGTCAAATAGCAATCATGCAGTGCTTAGGTAAGTGATTTAGCCATAGCAATGAAAAGAATATGTACTAATGAGAAACTTTGAATTTTGAAAGGGAAGAGAGAATGTATAAGAAAAAGATTTTCACAAATCATTAATTTTTAATATGATGAGGCACTGGCAAAGTAGTATGTTTTTGTGTGCTATATAGGACATATTTGTCTCATATATATGGATTTTTTGGGGGGGGTGGAAAGGAAAAGTTAGATAGGTTTGGGGGTAGTAGAGTGAGTCAGGCATAGATATAATGTTATTTTAAGATGTTGAGTTTGTTTTTAAGAGTTCTCCAAACTAAATAGGCTGTTATTCCTCTAGGTTTGTTTGTTATTCATTTGAACTTTTGGAAATGTGATGCATAAAGGCAGATTTTAGAGCATAGAGAAAAGAATTATAACAGAGTATGTAATGTTTAGCATAATTTAAGGAAGATTTAAATCAAGTCAAAAAGAATTTATTAGGCTCCTACTATGTGCCAATTGGGGCAACTAGCTGGTACAGTGGACAGAGTGCCAGGCCTGCAGTTGAGAATATTTATCTTCTTGAATTCTAATCTAGCCTCAGACATTTTCTTTCTAGCTATGTGATCTTGGACAAGTCACATAATTCTGACTCAGTTCTCTCATCTGTAAAATAAGCTGAAGAAGAAAATTGTAAACCACTCCAGCTGTCTGTGCCAAGGAAACCCCCAAATGGGGTTACAATCCTGAAAAACAACTCAACAACAATGTGCCAAGCACTGTGCTAAGCAGTAAGGATACAGTTCCTCCCCTCTTTCCTATACCTACACCAAAACAAAACAAAACAAACAAAAAAAAACAAGCCTCTGCTCTCAGTTCACAGTTCAATGGTGTCAATGGTGGAGACAACATGCAAATAGTCAAATACAAACAAAATATATTACAGGATGAATTTGAGATAATCTCAGAGGGAAGACATTAAGGAGAAATAAGGTTTTTTCAGCTGAGTTTTGTAAGTTGAAGTGAAAGGGGAGGGGGAGAATTCCAGGCATTAGGAACATCATGTGAAAGGGATCAGTGAAAATGAATTATCAGGTGATGGAATGTGTTGTCTGAGGAATAGCAAAGAGGCCTGAATTCAGGAAACAAGGTCTCCCACTCCTTTCATAGTATCTATAAGCAATCAGAAAGAATGTGGAAACTATAACTGATTGATCAGTATGGGGCCAATTTTCAGATAAGATATAGGGGTTACGTTAGTAGGAAAAATTAGTGTCCTCCTGTTGTTTCTAGGACAATAGAACAGGAGACTCTATGGTAACTGATAGTGTTTGGTTCTGATTTTAGCACAGGGCTACAGGATATATATATATATATGTGTGTGTGTGTGTGTGTGTGTGTGTGTGTGTGTGTATGTGTATGTATATGTATACATATATACATATATATACATATATACATATATTTTAAATTTTGCTTAGATTTAGGACTGTGATTTGAAATTGTCATTAGCAAATCAGTCACCTTTGCATGGAGCTGCTTGGCTGTTATTCCTTCTTCCATGGCATTCTATCAAGTTTTTCTGCCACCCCTGTCCTCTTCCTTTAATCCATTTTACAGCTACTACTGTCAGTTCTTCCCATGTGCATGTCTGATCATGTCACAGCTTTCACCAGTAACTCTTAGTTCAGAAACCATAGACTAGTGAATAAAGCCTCTAGTCTGTTGTTCAGTGACATTTTTTTCTGTTTTATATAGCTCGAGCTATCCCCATATGTCTGTCCAAGTTCTGAAACTTCAAATGGTACCTCCATTGTAAAGCCACCTCCACAGGCTATGATTTCTTCATTCTATGAATCTCTTTAAAACTTTGCTGGTGTATTTTCATGCTTTGCATTATAGTTCTTGCTCACTTATCTTTTTTATTTCCTTACTGACCCTCTTTCCTACTCTCCTCCACTTACAATCATTGTAAGCTTTTTGATGGTGAGAATTGTTTTATATTTATATTTATATTTTTATATTTATCTTAACACCCTCCTACAATACTGACCACAGTCAGTATTGTATTAAAATAAATATTAATAGTGACTTAATAATTGTTGTAGTAGTCTGTGCTGATAATGAAGAAATAGAAAAAGGTTTTAAAATATGTTATCATGATATTATCTAACTACATCAATTGGCTGATTTTGCAAGTGAAGAATATCATAGAAATAAAACCAAAATTTCAGATAAACAATTTCTTTTGAATTAAAGCCAAAACAATTGTGACAATCCCTTAACAGCTCAGAGATAAGCAATTATCTTTGTACTCAGAGGAGCTAGATTCTTCTGACAGATAAACAGGTTTTTTTTTCTGATTATATACAGTCCTTGAAAGAAAAGAATACACACACACACACATTTTGTTTAGCTTACTTTGCTCCAGTGACTTCTGTAGTAGTGACTTTATCCTCAAGTTTTCTCTCCACTCTAATTTTATGTTCATTTCAAAATTCATGCCACTGACTTTCATTGTGCTTCTACAAAATTCACTATATCCTTTATAGGATTAATCCGTTTCCTAAAATAATTAGAAGCCATAAAAGAGCAAGTACATTGGAAGGTCCAGCTTTACCATTTCATACTATCAGGCTTATTCTCACACAGTACAGTATTAAAAGGGATTTCATTCCTCATAATACATAATTTGCTACTATAAATAGTAAAACTGCTACTTTTGACTTGTTCATTTATTTGGCATTTCATAAAAATTCGTTTGTAAGATCAGAGAAACTGACAAAGATCAAGTCACATCCAGTGTTCACTGTCAGCCACCGAGCATATCATTGACATTCTTGTGTTTGTTATTAACTTAAGATTTAAAACATTTTGCCTGGGACAAGATTTTAAAACCAAAAATCACCAATCATAATTGAAAATTGTCCTGAAAATCTTGCTTCAAACCTAGTGTGATTTTACTCATTTTTTTTGTTGCAATATGTTAGGATGCAAGGGTTATTTAACATAAATATAAACTAATGACTTTGTAGACTTAAGAATGTCATAATAAAGTTGTTGATGTCTAACTGAGGAAACAGACCAAATAGTTTTGAAGGGAAATGTATTTGTAGATCATTATATTCATATTTCCCGTGTGCACTTAAAATTCATGTTGTTTTGCTTTCCTAAATCATTAAAATATTTGTTTGTCAAAACTTTAAGAATACAGAGATTTGAAATCCAATTAATTTGCATGCCTGACTTCTAGAAACTAGACTGCCAGCTTATGCCACTTTGAAGTTCTTTGTAACTTATTCTGAGGTCATAAAATGTTAGAAATAGCATTTTAAAATTGTAATCTCTAAATATATGAAAGGTTTGGGTAAGAAACCTTAGAGGTCATCTAATCTAACTCTAATGTCTTAATGTTTGTGTTTCTTACAGAAGGAAGTATCCTACCAAAAGAATTGTCTTTGAAACTTAAATTTTGCTTTGACACAAGAAAAAGAGATGAAACAAACCAGCTGGATTAGAAAGAACTGGCTCCTTGTAGCTGGATTAACTTTTATAGGTGTCCATCTTGGCACATATTTTATACAAGTAGCTGCAAAACACTCTGCCAAATCTCAATTGGGATCCAAAGAAAAGAATATCAAAGAAATGAAGTAAAAGCATTATTGATTTATGTTGTTCAATCAGCATCGAAAGCATAAACTGTTTAAAATTGCATGGCCAGTGTGCCACATGTTCTGACATATCCTTGATGGGTTAATTGTATAACTTTAAACCATCTGAAAAATACATTATCTGAAAAGATCATTAAGAAAATAAAATTTATCTTTACCACCTATATGTAGCCTTGAAGTAAGATGTCTCGTATTAAAGCTAAAACACCTTCATTATGTACGTGTGAATTGCTGACAAAAGAAATAATTAGTAAATCTCTTTCTGGCTTAAGGCAAATTGTAGCATCTTGCTATGGCCCTTCTGGTAGACTGAAGCAACTGCACAATGGTGTTGGAGGCTCAATTTGTACAACATCATCATCATCATTATTGATTAATAACCTTTCTGTTACCCATCCTATATTAAAGATTTTGACAACCTCTGTGCAAAATCATGTATCACATTTTAGTGACTGTGGCTTATTTACAGCCATCTTCTGCTGTCACTTGATTGAAAATTTTCAGAGATTAAACTTGTCATCTGCTACTGTTGTTAAAGTGAGTAACCATCTTTTGAGTCTCTGCACTGACTATCTCAACTCTGAGACCTGTGGCTGCCGAATCTCTGTAGATTTTAGCAATATGAAGACTCTCCGTTGTTTGGTACAAAGCATAGTAACAAGCAAGCCTGCTTGCCTGCTCAGCAAAAAAGAAGCAGATCATATCAGTACTTTAATTCTGAAAGCATTTTTGCTTACGATTCCAGAAAAGGCTAAAGACTTTGCCATTTTGGGGAAAACTTTAATTATACCTTTAAAAGGTGAAAGAGTTATGGATTCTACTGTATTGCCTGGAATACTCATTGAAATGCCAGAAGTTCAATTAATGACATTTTCTATCAAAAAATTACCATCAAATGCCCTCAAAGTGGCACTTTTTTGTATCACTATGTCTGGTGAGATTTCTGATCCTGGAGAAGGAACACTAGTGGTCACTTATGGAGTTTCTCTTGAAAATGCTGTTGTGGACCAGCTACTTAATTTGGGAAATCAGCTCATTAGTGATCATGTAGATATTGTTGTGTGCCAGAAAGTTATACATCCAGTTTTGAAGCAGTACCTCAATCAGCACCACATTATTACCATAGACAGAGTTGGAATATCTCTGATGGAACCCTTGTGTGAAATGACAGGTAATAATGAGTCAGATTTTTTTCTTTTGAACACATTAAGATTCTCCCCTTTGGGGTATATGCATTGCAGACATATCTTGACATTGTCCATTTGGTAGATAAATATACTATGTATTCTACAGCTAAGGTTTTTTCACATCAGCCTTGCTCAGGCACTAAATGAATAGAAAGTCAATAGCAATGAAGAAAAAATAAAGGAGAGTGTGTCCTCTCCCTCTCTTTCCCCTCTCCCTCCTCTTCCTCTCACTTTCTCCCATTTTGTGTATGTGTTTTATGTATTTTGTGTATGTGTTTTATGTGTATTTACACATATACAGGCATACACACATTTTGTATCCCTAGGACATAGCTCAGTGCTTGGCATGTAGTAGTTCTTAATGCTTTTTGAATGACATTTCAAGTTTTGCTCAACCCCTAAACATAATACTGGAACTTTGAAAACATTTGTACACATAGAGAGCTAATTTTTACCAAATCCATACTGTCAGAGTTAGCCCAGAAGTTGTACAGATTACCAAAAAGTCTAACATGCTTATAATAATTTATAATTTATTGTATAGCCTTACCAGCATTGTTGGAACTAAGTTATATAGTAGGACTCCTTATTTTCACATGCTAATTTCCCAGAATTCCCTTTCTTTTCACTTTTGCATCTTTACACGTCATTGAATGTCTAGGTAGTGGTAACTTGAGATGCTTAAAAGGTGGGCTAGAATGTCCATTGAATTCATTATTTTCCTAAAGTTCTTTCCTTCACCAAATTTCTGTATTTCTGTTGAGAACAATGACATATCAACATTTTAAGTGACCCAGGTTCATATGTTCATTGTCATCATTGACCTTTCTTCACCGCCTATATCCGGTCAGTTACCAAGTCTTACTGATTCCAGGCCCACAATATCCCTTGCGGCTGTCCCTTTCCAGGCATGTAGCCATCACACCAGGCCCACGTCCCATCGCCTTTTACCCAAACAGTTACACAAATTTCCCGAGTATATTGCCACATTCTACTTTCTTCCTCCTATTCATCAATCCAGCCACCAGAATAATTCTAAAGCACGAGTCTGACCATGTCAATCCCCCTACTTAAGAACCTTTAGTGACTCCCTGTTGGCTACAAGATTAGATTTTTAAAAATTAATTAGTTTGGCTTTTAAGACCTTTCACAATCTGGCTTCAGTCTGTCTTTACAGGCTGTAATATTTCTTTAATGCTTTTAAGTTCCAGACAAACTATGTTAGCTTATATGCAAATTCAGCATCTTATCTCCTACCTACTTAGGTTCTCATATTTCCACTCCCACAATTAGAATCAGATTCAGAATAGAATCTCCTCTTATTGGTTCTGCTACTTCTGAAAATTATTAAGGTAAATAAAAAGATATTAGCTTTTCTGACTTTGGCATAATTAAAGTCCCAGGTATGGATAAATAAAATTCCATATTATAATGGCTTTTGGGCCCAGGGTTGTTTCTTGAACTCCTTTCTATTTTTTTTTTCTATTTCTTTTCTGTTCAGGTAGTCTGTAATACACAGAGCATCATTTCTAATTAGGATAAGTTATATTAAAAAAAACCTGAGTCTTCTTGACTCCAGGTTCAGCCCTGTTTGTTTTGCCACTGACATGCCTATATTGAACTTCCATCTATTTTCTTGTGTGCTCTACGTTAAATATTTTAGTACCCCTCCTTTTTTTCTATTTCTTTTTCTTTATTTTTCTTGGCATCCCTATTGACAACCACCTGCCTACCAAACCCCAAGTAAAAACAGAAAGAAAATAAATCAAAATCCTTGTAACAAATTAATCTATAGAGTGACCATGTCCAAAAATGTCTTTTCTTGCCCTAATAGTCCATCACTTCTCTTCGGATGGTGAATAATGTGCTTCTATAGCAATCCTTTAGAGATATTTGTCCTTGCTTTACTCAGTGTTCTTAGGTCTTTTAAAGTTGCTTTTCCTTAATTTGTTGTCATTGTTTAAGTTTCTCTGGTTCTTTCACTTCACTCTTCATAAATTCATATTTCCCAGGATTTTTAATAATTGTTCTTTTTGTAATTTCTTACAATATAATTAATATTCATTATATTCATAACACAATATATTCAGTCATTCTCCAACTGATACATCCTTTTTATTTCCAGTTCTTTGCATTTTTCTTTACTCTTCCCTCATGATCAGGAAGTGTTTTTGCTTCCTTCCTTGTATTATCATCCCTTTTAATCACCTCTTATGCTAAACTAACTAGTTTGAGGACAATACAGGGGCAATACTAGAAATAAAGTAGACCTGTGTCTAATTATGATTGAGAGTGTCAAATGTAAAAAGTACTGAATAACAACACAAAAAATTAAATCATTAATTTAATAGACAAGAAAGAATTATTTGCCCACATAAGTGTCATCTCTACATTAGTTTATTCAGTTAGATCGTTGACTCATTAGAACAAAGGTCAAAATCTGTACCACTGTAGTTTATTGCATAGACAGCAACATCCTACTAGTGCCTTAGGAAAATAATTTCTCAGATGTGTGAAAGCTGGATTGGAAGAAGGAGAAATTTAAAGCATAGAGACCTATTAGGACACTTTTGGCAACATTTCTGGAGATGATAATGAGTAACAGAGGTCCTGTCTAATAGAAAGGAAAGCTGTTGTGGAATTAAAATCAATAAGATGACAATTAATTGTCCACTGGAAAGAAATAATGATGTTTGGGAAAGGGGTGGACATGTGGGGAAAAAGTACAATTTGGACATGCTCCATTTAAGATGAGTATGGTACAACCAGTTTGAAATGTCATATTGGCAGTTTGTAAAACAGAATAGGAGTGAAGGTGCAAGATTAGGGCTGCATGTATAGAAATGGGTGTCATTCATATAGAAATTAAAATTAAACCTGTGGGAGCTGATGAGATCATCTACTGGGAAGAGAGGAGACTAGGACAGTGCCTTGGTGAAAGCATAGAGTAAGGAGGCACATTCACATTATGGGTGACATGGATGATAATTCAGCAAAGAGGCTGAAAACTGGTCAATTAGGACAGGAAAACAAGAAAGCACTACAATAAAAAAAAAAACTCAGAAAAAATGTTTTCAAGAAGAAATGGTGTCAAATAGAAACAAGAATTATAGAGAGGTTATAAGGTTATGAAATTTTCTTCCTAAATATGTATGTTTCATATTTTTCTATATTCAAAATATGGTTAAATCTTTTAAAAGTTTTGGAAACTATACTTATACTTGAGATAAAAAAGAAAATGTTCCTTCTGACATTTAAAGTTTCCCCCAGTCTTATTCCTTTATGACTTTTTAATGTTATTTTCCTATTACATCCCTGTATAAATTGTGTCCCAGCCAAGCTAGACTATTAGCTATTCCTTGAACTTGACCTTTTGTCTTTTGCCACTGTATATACAGGTAGCTCGTTTCCCTGTCCCTAGGAATGTATTCCCTCCTCAGTTTTACCTAAAGAGTTCACCTTAAAGATCAGCTCAAATGCCTTTATCTCAATGAAGTCTTCTATGATTCCCCTTTTATTAACATTTTCTTATTCAGTGTTCTTTGTATTTATTTATTTGTCTGCATGCCGTGCCTTTCCAGGAGAATGTATGCTCCTTGAGTTAGTAACTAATCATTTGTGCTTCTTTGTCTTTTTTGTATGGAGTTCAACTGAAGCTTCCTACTGCCCTGTGAATAACTTTTTTTAAAAAAATTACTAACATGGGGCAGCTGAGTGGCTCAATGGATTGAGAGTCAGGCCTAGAAATGGTAGCTCCTATGTTCAAATCTGAGCTCAGACACTTTTGTGGCTGTGTGACTCTGGGCAAGTCACTTAACCATTGTCTAGTCCCTGCCACTCTTCTGCCTTGGAATCATTACACAATATTGATTCTAAGACAGAAGGTAAGGTGTTTTTTTTTTTTTTAATATATATACATATTATTGTTATGGAATAGGACAAAACTGTCCCCACACAGCTCCATGAACACCATGCTTCAATCAACTGAGCTAATTAGAAGTAAAAGTCATAACCTAAACAAGAAGATGAGAGGATCACAGGATCATATATCTATATCCAGAAAGGACTTCCAGAGATCTAGTAAAAACCTTACCATTTTACAGATGAGGAATTTGAGGCCCAAAGAATGGAAATGATTTGCTCAGGAACTCAGAGAAAGCAAATAGCAGAGCTGACAACTCTTTTGACTCTAAATCCATCCCCTTTCCCCCCTATGCCTCTGCTTTATCCCTATTAAAAATCCATCTCAGTAACATTAGTCAACAAAATCAGATCCCCCAAGAAACTCATCTTGTCAACAATTTGTTAGCCTACTTTCACTATATGTAAGGCCTCTAAATCATAAATCCTATCTACAGCATCCCTAATAAATAGAACAAAATTTCATTCTTTTTAAGTAGTGTATGATTCAGACTTAATTCACAGTAATACTTCTTTTTTCTACCTCCCCCTCAACACAAATGTTTAAAGTGTATAATTGTGTCTTTTATAAAAAACAGCTTCATGTTTGACTAGCATATGAGATAATTTTTTCGATTTAAAATATTTTGTTAAATAGGTACACAACCAATTGGTTCCCTGAATTTAATCTCATCTACAAGTTATGGATATGTGAAGGATTTGTGCTCCACAAACTTTGGTTCAAAACCTTATTTTCACTTAATTCCTAATGATTCCACTGTCTGCACTTTGCTTCTCTGTAACAGAAATGAGACTGCCTGGAATGAACTGAAGGTGGGTAAAGAACCATGAATTCCCCATCTAAGCACAGAATTTAAATAGGGAAATGGGATTGCTACCATGATGCTTTTATCCTGAGATAATCTTTTCTCTCTTCACTATGTTACCAATTCTTAACAAAGAAGAGTGGAGATGAGATAGGCAAAATTACTCCAAACAAGTCAGTTCAATTGTATCATTGTTTTGCATAAGGTTTTTTTTTTTTCTTTTTAACCCTTGTATTTCCGTGTATTGTCTCATAGGTGGAAGAGTGGTAAGGGTGGGCAATGGGGGTCAAGTGACTTGCCCAGGGTCACACAGCTGGGAAGTGGCTGAGGCTGGGTTTGAACCTAGGACCTCTAGGCCTGACTCTCACTCCACTGAGGTACCCAGCTGCCCTTGCATAAGGTTTTAATTTTCTTTATTACCACAAGATTCCTGAGAATCAATCTAATAAAGTAGAGCATTAACCTTAAAGCTAGAAAATTCTAAATTCAAGTTCTGCCTCTGATAAGTACTGACCATGTGTCACAATCTCTAAAATTGATAGATTGTAGTGAATATGCTGATCTGCGTAGCTAGAGTTTCTTAATCCAGGAATTCCCTATGCCAGTGAAATCTCAGATCCAGTCTTCATTCCTGTCCCCACTTCAGAGTTGTAGTTATATCCTCTCAAAAGAAATCTGAACTATAATTTCTGTACAGTACAGTTGTCCAGAAGAGTCCAGTCCAGTTATAGAAGTATCATTAGTACTTTGGTTTCTAGACTTTTTGAGACCATCCTGTTTGAAGCCTCTTTGTACATAATAATAACTAACATTTAAAAAACTATTTTAAAGATTACAATAGCCTTTTGAAGTAGGTTGTAGAAGTATTATCCTCACTAATAGATCAGTGACTCCTAAAGTGGGCGCTTTAATTTTTTTTTAATTAATATTTTTTCTGGAAAGGGGGCAGTAGACCAAAAAAGTTTGGGAACCACTGATATAGATGAAGAAACTGAGGCTCAGAACCTGTGAGTGACTTGTCATTACTAACACAGCTATTCAGTGTGAAGAGCCAGGATTCACTCACAGACCTCTTGACTCCAAGAACAGGTCACTTTCTACTGTGCCATGTTACTTATCATGAAAGAGATTAGTATTCTAGTTCTCTAAAGCAAACTTGCACATATTAGCAGAATCTGTTATTTGTTGGCCAAAACCATTTTAGTTAGCATTTAAGCCATGCCAATACTTACTTGTCCCTTGAAAATTGCAGTTAGATTATTAAGTTTGTCATGTGTTCTTTGAAACTTTACCTTTTTTTTTTTCTTTTGGGAGTGAAACAACTTCTGACATTGGTGGATGCTTTTCTCTTTTTCAGCTTGCATGTCAAACAGCACAGCACGTCTTAAAGCTAACAATAAGAGAACCTTTGGCTTTGCTTGGAGGTGGCTGTACTGAAACTCACTTGGCCTCCTTTTTAAGTCACAAGGTAGGTAACCCTTATCTCATCTTGTTAGATTAGCTATATTTATACTGGCTTTACATTTTTATGCATTGTGAGTTTAATTTCATCCCCTTCAAAGGTAAATTTCTCAATCAGCTGAAGAATTATACCACAAAGTCTTAATTAACCAAATCACTTGAATAGGTTGTACATACAATAAACCCCTTTACACAACATTCTAATGTAGTATTGTAGGAGTAGTATTGTATTGGGAGTTTTAAGACCTTACTTTGAATTCTACCTTTTGCTTGCTCAACTCTTGTGCCTTTGAATAAATCTATGAGACTTTCTGAATCCCAGTTTTCTCATTGAAATGATTAGATTAGAGCATAAGATTTTAGTTTTAAATCATAGCATTAAAAATGTGTAATGCTCTTGGAGGTTATAAGTCCAAATCCTTCATTTTACAAGTGAAAAACCTTAAGCCTAAGAGTTTAAATAACTTGTCCAGGTTGACAAATCAGAATTTGAACCCAAGTCTTTCTTACTCTTTTACAGTGCTTTATTGACTATATCATGCTGCCTCAACAAATAACACCAGGGAAACAAGGAAAATATACTATGGAGTATTGCAAACATGTCACAAATTATTTTTTAAGTGATTATTAAGTCTCTGCTTCATGCATGTAACACATTTAATGCTGATGACATCAAATTCATAGATCATAAATTTGTAATTAAAGAAACCTCAGAGATCATGAAGTCCAGACTTCTTAAGTTACAGATGAAAAAGTGAATCTAAGAAAGGCAGTTTCATTTGATAAAGGTCACAAGCCCTGGGTTCTGACAGCATTTCTAGTATATTTTCCATCATTCCATATTGACCTCCCTGGATAGCTCTATGTGTCACACTGCACACATTCATTGGGTCTCCACAGTTCTTGTATGCCCCTTTCCCCTAGTTAACGCTTAAGAACCACCTCTGAGGGATTCTAGTTGCAATTTTCAGTGAATTAAGAATCAGTTAATTTTGCCCTAGAGACCAAGATGGTAAAAAGGAGAATATGTACCCCTTCAGTGTTAGAGGAAATGCTTATTCACTTGTTCTTGCAAATATATGAATCGTTGAAGGAAATTTCCTTTTGAAAATCTAATAGATATTAAGTGATTAAATTGAATTACAGAACTAGTAACTGACCTACCCAAATGGGAGGACACAGCTGATGGCGGTGCTTAAGTGCCTAGCAATAGGGAAAATATTTACTGTCCTTCCCCAGCTCCCTAGATTTGTCCCTGGGAACCCTGAAATACTGCTTTTTTACTCCTGGAGAAAACCAGAAGACCCTGACTACTCTGGGCCAGTTCCATCAGTGAAATGTACAGCAGAATACACAAACTCTTTGGCCTTTCAGCTATGGCAGTGTGTGTGAAGGAATATTGGAGTTGTTGTTGAGACCCAAAATGTCAAAGAACTACTAATTAGGTTTTGTTAGCACTTGGCCAAGAAACCCCAAATTACAAAATTAATCATAAGATCCTATTTAAAAACTGTTATTTAATTTTTTTACTCCGTTTATACAAAAGAATCAGCAAGTATAATGAGCATATATGCAAATATAAACGGAAGAACTGTAAAGCGAATAAATATTACAAAGCACAAAATACTTAAATTCATGGTTATTTTGGAGGGGAGGAACTAGGAGCTAAAGGGAGCATGAAAAGCTTCCTGCAGAAGTTGATGCTTGAGCTGCATCTTGAAAGGTACTCTAAGGTGAAAGGTGGTGCAAGAGGAGTTCCTCTGAGGGGTGGAGGAGAGTTCCTGCAAAAGCAGAGACATAGAAGATGGAATGAAGAGGAATGTACAGCAAGTTTGGAAAGGTAGGGTGGAGTCAGGCTCTGATAGACTTTAAAGTCTAAACTGAGTAATTTGTACTTTAACCTAGCTGTACTAAGAAGCCACTGGAGTTGAGTGAGCAGAGGAGTGTTAAAATTAAATTAATAACTCCTGGTTCTTAATTTCCATAGAGTTTATTAATGATCACTTGACTAAAGAAAAACAGATAGATATAGGTTAAAACTTAATCTAATCTAAGTCTGACTGCATGTTGCTCCACCCGCATGGCTCTCAGCCATCCACTGGCACTGTCCAGGGAATTGAGAGAACTTACACACTGTGGCAGCCCCTTCCTTTATCCTTCCCCACTCATCACTTGTGCGTTCATGAAACGTCCAGTTATGCAGTGCAGGCATACAAATGGGATGTGGGAAGTAAGTCTGCAACTCTGAAGAGGCAGGGGATTTCTTTTTACAAAGGAGTATAGTCCGATCTGCATTTAATCAAAGTCATTTTGGCATTCGTGAGAAGGATAAACTGGAGTAAGTGAGAGAAAAAGGGCAAGTGCTCAGTAGAGGAAGTTTGGGGCATTTGGCTAACCATATCTAGCATCAGTTTATCCAAGTACCACAACCAGCAGAGTAGCCTTTCAGGATTTCTCATCTCCCACACTAATGTTGGCTTCACTAGATGTTGAGTTCTAAATACTATGAACCAGAATTCTTTAGCTAGTAATTCTACACACCTACAATACAGTTAAATTTAACAAACATTTATTTTTAGAGCTTTTGCTGTGTTCAAAAATACATGCTTAGTGAGACATCACAAAATTCTGAAACACTTTGAATTTCAGTATGTTTTTCTGTGATTTTATGATTTTTTATATATTGGTAATATAAATGATACATTAACCAAAATGTTTAAATTAACCATAAAACTCAAACATTGACAATGTTGTGAATTATATGATTTTCTTTTTTAAGGGATATCTTATTATTTTTTTGAAAATGGAAACCAGGAGAGTTCAGATGTTTTCCTCTAAATTTGCTTTTCAATCTTATAGTCAGCCACAATGTTTCTTGAGGGACTGCTGTGTGCATAGATGTTTCAGAGGGAAAGGAAAAAATTGAAGTCATGAATCTTTAAGTTTGCAATCCAATGGAAACAAACTTATAAAAAAAACTTTAAGAATATATGACTAGAATGAATAACCTAAGTATAAATGACCATACTAATTAGATTCTGACATATGTGGAATAATATTCAAATGAGATTAGAATTAGTTAGTGGTAGTTTTTTGGAGGCAACTAAGTGGCCTAGAGTCACAAGAACTTGAGTTCAAATCCAGCCTCAGACAGTGGATGAGTGACCCTGGACAAGTCACTTAACCTCTGTTTGCCTTAATTCACTGGAGAAGGAAATAGCAAACCACTCCAGGATCTTTGCTAAGAAAATCTCATGGGCATTATGGTCCACAGGGTCATGAAGAATCAGACAGAGCTAAACAACTAGCTTTTTGGAGAAAGCATATTGTGCCACATTTTGATATTAGGAAGAGATCTTCAGGTAAAAGTTAGATGCCTGTGTATTGGGCATGTTTTCCTTTGTTTGGGGATGAAGACCAAATGGCCTCTGAGATCCCTTTCAACTCAAAAATTCTGTGTTTCTGTGATTGGGGAGCACAATTTGTTCTTCAACTGAAAATGATCTTTTCCTCATATTTCTCCCAGCATTTTTCCTAAATTTCTTCTCTACTTTTTTTATATTCCCACTAAAATATGGGCTGCCTGAGGATAAGGAGTGTTTGATTTTCTGTTTCTATCCCCAGGATTAGCTCTACATATAGTAGACACTCAATAAATCCATACATTCATTCATTCCTATCTATCTTTGTACCCTTGGAGCTTAACATATATATATAATTTTTTTTTAAATTCATGATTTTATCACTGTGGATACTTTTTTCCACCAGGGTAGATGCAACCATACCTTTTTGTCTTGTGTAATTATTGTTCATAAATCCTTAAGTTCTCCAAAGAGCATCTACTCAGTGCCTTTCTCTAAGTCTTTTTACTTTTTATGACTACCATAGCCACAATTGGGCTATCCATCTGTTACCCTTTTTCTCAATATATAACCAGTTTACCTCCCTTTTCCTAATCATGTGTATCCTTCATACATTTTATCAGCAACTTGCTTGTGAAAAATAGCAGATTATGTTGGTACAGCCTCCATATGCTATGTCTGCCTTTTTTCATTTCCTTTTGGATCTCCTGCCACTTGATTTAAGGTCATTGCCATCTAGGAACTGGAGCCACATAACATCAGCAGAAAAATATTAATATTCAAATGTTTTTATATCAGAGGATAGTTTGAGATAATTGAGAATTCTATATAGTTTCCCACATTTGGTCTATCATATTCTTTTCCTTTTATTTAATTCTGGAACCCACTAATTTTTCCTTCTGCATATTCATCCCATATTTACACAGGGATGGACTGATTCAACTAATGGCATGTCATACTTCAGGCAACATGTATTTTCATCCACTTGCTTTTTTTTCACTCTCTTGAGTTGCTAGGCTGGTGTCTTATGAGTGACTAAATCTCTTCAAAGTTTTTTAAAAATAATTTTATTAAGAATTTAATGAATATCAACATATATTTTAATATACAAAGGAAAAAGGGAATTACATATGAGACTATGTATCCATTTGTTATGTACAGTTTATTCTTTTTTGCCATGATGTATAACATTGCTTTTTGTTTTTATTTTCATTTTGTATAATTAAAATATAACATGATAGTAACATGTGGCCCTGTTTTTCTTTTTCTCTTTCTAATCTTACTACTCTCTTTATTTCCTTTTAATTCTGCATCGACATACTTTTCTTATTTTCTTCCTTTTTTGGTATCACTATCACTTCCTTCTCTATTGGCCCTCCTCCAAAAATAAGAAAAAGAAAAAGAAAAGTATCTTCAAACTCCCTACCTATAATAAATAAACAGTCATACAAAGCAAAACACACACTGACTGTGAACATTTGTGACTATAAATATCAATGAAAAGACTATGTGGTTTTCATGTTCAGGGCACTAGAACAGTAAACTCAGAGGTACCTGATATTCTCTGTATTAATAAATCAGTTGTATTACTATAAAGATATAGTCTGTTAAAACATTAATGTGTGAAGACTTGCCTATTTATTTACACATTTTCAAGTATACCTTTGAAATGTATACAGACTATACTTATAAAGATTATTAAATCTTCGTTATCACTATTTTGGGTTGTAAAAATCTTTCATGATCTTTTTGATTCTTATAGGAGTCTTTCCTTGAAAATTGATCCCTGAATTTTTTTTAATTGGCACCTGTTCCATATTTCTTTATGCTTGTCAAAAAAAAGTTTAAGAACTAAAATGAAAATTAAGTAGAAATAGGGATAGAGACTGTGCCTGTGATTTCATTGCTATTAGAAACTTCCAGGTAGGGAACACTTCATGCCAATGCAAGTCAGCACTTTCTCTAGAATTTGTAGTCTAAGAGTTGCCTCAGGCACTAAGGGGTTAAGTGACTGGTCCAGGGTCACTTACCCATTATTTGTCAGAGGTAAGATTTGAGCTGAGGCATTCCCGTTTTCAAGAATGGCTATTCCCTATATCACACATAAATATGCCTCTCAATTTTTGCCTTAAAACTATCAAATTGTGAGGGTTCAATTTTGGGTAAATCATTGCACTTATTTAAAAGAATCAATGTAAAATATTCATATTATCCTTTGGGGATTTTATTAAGTCTCAAAAACATATTATTATGAAATACTGTCCTTTTTTCTGTGAAGATACCACTGCTGGTAAGGGCAAATTAGTTTGATTTTTGTCACAATGATAGTGATTGATTATTCATCATTTATGGACGATATGGGTTCCATTACCATGGAACAAAACCATTATGGCCTGACCCATATAGCTCTATCAATAATATGCTCCAGCCAGTTGGGTTAATTGATAGTAAAAATGAGGTTTTCAACAGAAATATTTGACAAGTTTTTGAGAAAGCTATGAGTCTGGCTAGTCTTTTTAAAGTTATTTAACTGCATGTATCTATTTGTAATGACTTTTATTTCTTTTCCAGGTTATCAGTGTTCCAGAATGCATTCTTAAAGCCAATGACTGTACTCAACCAGAATATAAAATAGTTGCTAATGCGTTTTGCAATGCTTTACAGGCTGTTGCTTGCTCTCTAGAGCATGATAAGGGTAAACTTCTTGCCGATAGGAAGTATGGACACTTTTGGTCAGTTCAACCAGATTTTCCCCCTGATGTGAAATGGCAAGATTTGGTTTCAAAATGTGGTTGTGGACTCCACAGTAACCAGGAAGAACTAAACTGGTGCCTCTTACAAAGTATTCATTTTGCTCCACAAAACTATCCTCTTCAGCAATCCACAAACTCCCTCAAAGATCATCTGACTTTGGACTGTTTTACTGCAAAACTTCATGGCTTACAAGTTGCTGTGGAAACAGCCAGTTTGATTTTGGATCTTTCATGTGTCATAGAAGATGAGAACTGATCTAGATTTTAAATTCATTATTTTTAAGAGTATGTTTATGTAAAAAAGTCCTAAATTTCAAGGTAGAAAAAAGAATGAACATATTAAGTCATTCTCAAAAAGAAAATTTCATGAACTAATTTGGCCATTTAAAGTGAGCAAATTTTCATTTAAATGGAGGCATTAACAAAACAGTAAACCTATAAAATATTGTTAATGTAATTTGGATAATTATGTAAATTTCATGGATTCTGTACATTTTACTTTACCCTGAATATTTCCTTATTTAGATTGATCTTTCAATAAATATGAAATAAAGAAGTATTAGTGTGTTCTCATTCCAGTTGACAGTTTTACAGATATTCATTTTGTATTACTAATTCTGTACAATATTAAAATCCACCCCAAGCAACAACATTCTTCTCTAATCTAAAAAATATGAAACCTATACACACTAGTCTGTTTTTCAAATATCAGTTAGCTGAGAATAAATACATGGATGTGATGGCTTTAATACAAGACCAGATTTGACTACATAGCTATTTCATATCACTATTTTCACTTCATGGAAAATCTGTAATAATGAGCAGATGTTGGAAAGAATATTTGTGTGTAGTCACTGAAAGATTAGACTCAGGTGAAACAATTTTTAAGAAAAACTTTATTTTATTCCAGTAACAAATTTACACACAAGCTTTCCAAAGTTAAATGATTCATGTTGTCATTCTCCTCTCTTCCCCCTCCTGAAGAAAAAGCAAGCAATTTCACTGGGTTATACATGTATTATCACTCAAAACATATTTCCATATTATTCATTTTAATAAGAGAATAATCTTATAAAACCAAAACCCTATATCATATCCAAAATAAGTGATAAATCATATGTTTTCATCTGCATTTCTGTTCCAACAGTTCTTTCTCTAGAAGTGGATAGCATTCTTTTTCATAAGTCCCTCAGGATTTCCCTGGATTATTATATTGCTGTTAGTAGCACAGTCTATCACATTTGATCATCCCACAACATTTCAGTTACTTTGTATAACTTTCTGGTTCTACTTATTTCACTCTGAATCAGTTCATCTAGGTCTTTCCAGTGAAACAATTTTTTAAAAAACACTTTAGAATTTCGAGTGGCAATAGTATCCAAGACAATGACAGAAACAATAGAAGAAAACTGAGAAGGGCCCTTCCTATGGGATTTGAGAAAGGACCATAAAAATGTCAAAAATTACAATGCATATATGAAAAAATTGGGGAATGTTTATTTTAATATAAAGAAACTTTGATTACATAGTCTCTACTCCAAACAGAAATGCCGATATTTGGGAATTATCACAAAACGAGTTCAAGGTAGAGGAACACTAAATTTACTGAATTGCTAGAAGAAATGGTCAGTTTTCATTGCTATATTAAAAAATAGGGAAATATTTTATAATCTTGGTCAAGTGTTTTATGTCCACAAAAATTTAAAGATCAAAATCCTGTTTGTGAATAAATGGGATTGAATTTTTAAATGCTTCCTTCCTAGACTCTCATAACGTAAAAAAAAAATATATATATAATAATAAAATTGGTTTTAGGCCATAAGCAAAGTAAAGGGAGAAAAAAGTCCTCAGAAAGTCCAGTTTTTTATCTCCCTGAATTGCCACTGTGGTTATTGAAAAATTAGCTAAGCCAGGAGGTTTCACAAAATATTTCTCTAAAGTTTTACCCCTTTTACTATCAAAAGTTAGAAGAGAAAAAAGATGGAAAATAGTTTTCTAAAAAGTAATTCTTTGAGGATCTTTGTCACAAGTGAAAAAATTCCCACAAAGGACCATTTTAATACTGACAATTTATCTTTGTATCTTTTCTGTCCTTCCAATGAAGATGAACTTCAAACTAAACAAAGGAGCAATGTTCTTTCTCCAATAAATTTTGTATTTCTCATACAACCTGTGTAGGCAAGGAATTTTAGGTTCATTTTAGATTTTATTACTTTTATTTTTTAAAATTGGAATTACCATGTTACAGTCCCCTCTACCTGATATTCCATTGCCAATAGCATGGTGAAGGAAATTACCAGTGGTAAATAATGATTATCTTCCTTAAAACCAAGTTTGTAAATCGTGGTGAAATTAAGGACTGGATATTGGATGAGGAAAGATCAAATTTGAAGTCAAGAAATCTTGACTTCTACAAGTAAAGAATAAGAGAATAAAAGACAAAAATCAAGAAGTTAACAGCATATGATTGAACCATATATTAAGGAGGTTCTTATAGCTTTAGAGGAGGCAGTGTTCCAATCATTGAGCCAAAGCAAGACCTACTTGTGACTGAAATCTTACTCATCAAGAGGTGGTAGGATATAGAAATAGCCTCTGGGGACTCTAAAATGAATTTAAATTACCCGTTTTTTTACAGGAATATACTCAATTTAATGTCCAGAACTGACAAACAACATAAAGCTGAGGAAAATAGGATTATAGGAGGCAGCTAATTCCATAGGAGCAATCTTATAAATTATTGCCATCAACTAAACAATGCTACAAAAAGATACTCATAATTTTATAGTGGAATCAAGATAGTCTTGTGCGTGTTCATACTATATTCATCTAATATTTCCACTTATAACTTGTAATAAAAGAATTTTCATTTAGATTTGCTAAATCATCCATTTGAGTGATTTCCCCACAAATATGCATAAATTGCCTATTCCTAACCTAATTCCTTTTCAGATTATTCTTGGGTTCATTTAATTTATATAGTCAAGACTATTTAGTGTTCTACAAGGTAATAAAAAAAACATAAAACTTAATAAACAATATGATGCACAATACTTAAAACTCTAGAAATGCTATCTTCTTTAGAATTTTTGAAAAAAAAGAGCTATTTATTCTTCAGGGTACTCTTAAAAGTAAAGCAAAATCGGGGGCAGCTGGGTAGCTCAGTGGAGTGAGAGTCAGGCCTAGAGACAGGAGGTCCTAGGTTCAAACCCGGCCTCAGCCACTTCCCAGCTGTGTGACCCTGGGCAAGTCACTTGACCCCCATTGCCCACCCTTACCAATCTTCCACCTATGAGACAATACACCGAAGTACAAGGGTTTAAAAAAAACAACAACAACAAAAAAAAAGTAAAGCAAAATCACATGGTTTGATGACATATTGTATATTATTGTTAGAAAGTATTACATATAAAATAGGGTTACATAATCAGTGTAGTTCCTTGGGGGGAGTCCAATTAGTTAAACAAATCATTTCAGATAAATATAATCTGTAGGGAAATTGTCAAGGAGACTAAACATCTCATACAGAATAGTATTTCAGCTGTCAAAATATGCTTATCTCCAGCCCCAGTGAAAAGGGATTGTTTTAAACATCTGCTATCTGGGTTAATTTTTTCATGTAGTTAAATACTTCCATATATTGCTTATGTTCCATAATTCATTCAGATTCTTTGCTTTAGGCCACATCTTCCTAATTTAATAGTGTCTAAGCCTAGTGTTTTAAGAAGGACAACAGTTAGTGTATATTCTCAGATTTACCAAACTTTTCATTTATAGTTTTGAAGGGAAGAGGAAACATTTATGGTATGCTATTAAATTAAGGATGCATCATATGTAGGCTTGTTTCCTCTTGGTAAGTTAAAGGAACAGACTTTTTTTAAGGAGACTATGGATTTCTTTTAATATAATCATGAATTAAAGAAGTATTAAAACAATCATTTTCAAGATTGTTGCATTAAGAATTCACACTTTGTAATTCCTTCAGGTAACTACCCAAATCTTATTTTCTTGTAAGTATATTTTTATTTGGCACAAATCTAAAATGTCCTGGGAAGTGTTTATGTTAGTGTTGTCTCAAAACAATTTATTAGTATTGTGTAAATAGAATTAGCTCGATCCCATTAATAGTCAAAAATCTACTCAACCCAGGCGTGCTAATGATGTCACTCTCACCTCCCTTAGTGGGGAGGGGAGACGAGTTACCCACACCTGACAATAAGTAACAAATCAAGAATAAGGGACTGCCCTTTGGGCAGTCCAAATCAATGTAGAAACTGCCATTTGTCCATTTGAATTAGAGGTGGACCACAGGAAGTGATGAAAGACACGATCTCTTTAAGTAAGGAGTGAACTTCCTGTGAGGGCAGTTGCCCTCTTGAACTAAAAGAAGAAGCATCTCCTGAGACCACAGAACGCTTACGCTCTATATTGTCATGTGGGTAAGTTAGGCTGGCTTCCTTGGCCTAGCTGGGCCAATTCTAACCTCTGCCTATCTGGCTGTTGGGCCTTGTGGCTCACAGCTTCATTTATTTAGTCTTTTAACCTTCTCCCTCCGTCCAGGCCTTTGGCCTGGACTAGCCTCTCCTTTTCTCTTTATTCCTACTTTTACCTACCGATTGTAAATAAACTCTTCAACCCGATGCTGACTTGGGTCTGATTTGATTATGGAATCAACCTAAATTGTTGATTCCTGGCGGCCACATATTTTTAATATATATCTATAAATACCTAAATTTTCCCTCTTACAGTATACACTGGCAAAAAATGATATTTTCTTTGCAAAGTGAGGGTTTTGCATTGCTGTTGATTTCCCACTCCAAGATGGCTACAAACATTATCTAAGGTAAAAGGAAATTCTTAATCCCTTTCTCTAATTTAACTGGGGACCTGGAGGTCCTTTTACCATAAAGATGTGTAAATATAACAGCTGGCTCGCCAATTAAATATAAGGGTTAAATTAGGAGTTTTGACAAAATAAAGAAAGCAGCTTTTAATAACTTAAGTTTTAATGAGAATAGAGTTGTAAATTAATATCATTCCTTTAAGCCAGAGAAAAGGAAACTTCTAGCAGCTTTTAACAATTAACAACTTAGTTTTATTAAAATAGAAATAGTAAAAGAATATAGTAAAATGAATATAGTAAAAGAAAGAAATATAGGAAAGAGGTAGAGAAAGAAATTGCCTAATACCTAACTAGCTATTCTATAACTACCTATAACTACCTATAACTGCCATTAGAGAAAGTCCAGCTGATCATCCTTCAGCTCAGCTCACCAGGCAGAATCAATATATATATCTTCCAACCAACAACTAACAGCCACCAATGAACCACCAATTAATCACCAACCCATACCACCAGCAACCAACTCCCAATGACCAATGACCAACTACCAACTACTTCCCAACCCAAACCACACCCCCCAAACCCTCTCAATCCTAGAGCTGGCCTTTTATAGCCCCCTTCTTACCTCACTTCCTATCTTTCTGGTTTCTACTTCCTTTCACTGTGGGCTGGTTTATCTTTACACATCTCTATGGTAAAAGGACCTCCAGGCCAATTAAATTAAAGAAAGGTATTAAGAATTCCCTTTTATACTAATGAATTCAACAGTTTTTTAAAGCTTATATCATCTGGCCCTGAGGACACTTATGTGTATTTCCTTCCTTATATGGTTAGTCTCCCTGGAAGAGAAATATTCTCAGGGTTTGTAGAATTTCCCAGTCAGATTTTACTATCAAGTCATTTTATACCTGTACAGCTATCTTCTTTGGATATCACATTGCTGTGACTGAAGATTGTGAGTCTTTCATAATGATAACAAAGAGGATACAGTAAATAGATGAGACCTATAATTCTTACATTATTTTCTAGCCATGCTGATACTTTTACTTTATTCTACTTTTTATTGCCTAATATTTCTCACCTATATTACCTGTAAGGCATATTGAGCAAAAATGCAGGCACTTAACAGTTTAATTTTCTTTGTTAATTGAAATATATTAAATGAACCTTAAAACAAAATGATCTTTTTTTTTTTTTTTGCTTTTTCCAACTTTAAGGAAATGATCATGGAAACGATGGTGGAAAAAATCTGATTAAAAAAATATGAGTAACACAAAGTCTCAAATTTGTGGAATTCTACTGGAAAGAAACATATTCAGCCATTGGTTTAACTATGATGTCCTCTTATTGAATTAGGAACTTAGGGTAAAGTGGGTATAATCTTTCTATTCTGAGCACTAAATGAAATTATATTCTCTCTTATTGATCCTTCCAACTAAAAAAAAGATTAATGTGCTATACTATACTTTACATCTACCCATCAGAGAATTTATGAACATTATAAATTCAAATGGATGGTTTCAATGGAGTACCTTTAAGAAAAGAAGGGTAGATTTTTGCAAGGAAATTAATTTGCAACAAAATTTGTCCTTAATGGCATCTCATAATCTTGTATTAAGCCACCGTTTTTACTTTTGTGCTATAATCTATGTATTTTATGTATGTGACAGATAAATGAGTAACTCCAATGAGGTCCTATCTTCATTTTATAATAGTATTAAAACTTTGAAAAAAGGCAAGTGTCCAATTTCACCTATAATATCTGTAAGACATAGTGAACTTTTTTTGTATTGAATATAATAAAGCCAAAATATCTATCACCCTGGAGAATTATTATACATACCATTCTTATTACATAAGATGATTTTTGCAAAAAACTTTAGCCTGAATCATAGAAATCTTATTCTTTGTGCATTTCTAGCATGTGGGCAAAATGTTTTTGAAATACAAATTCTGGGCCTTTCAGATTTTCCTTCTGCTTTTGTCTTGGTCAACCCAAGAGAAGCTTTTCTTTTGTTTGCATGTTTTAAAAAATATTTTATCAGAAAATAAATCTGCATTATTCATGTGGATTATTTTCTGGCTTTTTGTGTTTTCTTTGTTTGCATGCATTAAAAAGTAATGCATTGTTGATATAAGTATTAAGAATCTCCTGTTTAACTTATTTTAAAACTTTTAATTAAACCTGAAACATTTGCAGATTGGTTTATGAAAGAATTTTTATTTCAGACCACCAAGTAAATGAACACATCTTTAATTTATGAGCCAGAGTATTACAATCAGTAGCATCTTGAGATCCTCAAGTTACCATTGAAGGTAAATTAAAATGTGAAAGTATTTGTTTTAAAGGTCTTATCTTCATTGCTGTTAAAATTTCAAAACACTGATGATGTTTAAAGGCTCTGTTTCTGGAATAGGTTTGAAGCAATGATTTGGAGTTTCCAAATACATGGTATTGTTTGTTGCTCCTGTTTCAGTTCTATATCCTAGGATATATCAAGCAAGCTGAGAAAAGATCAGAAATAGCCAGGCCAAATCAAGGCGTATATTTGAAAAGACACAAAGAATACCAGTATTGTTTCAGTTAATGATGACCCTGTAACATCCACAGTGAATAGTATTTTTCTTGTTAATAACAGCTTGCCATCTAAATACAATAATGTGAGGTTTCATGAGTCCTGCTCCTAAAATAAGTATTGCTTTTATTTTCAGTGAAGTAGAAAACACTGCAGTTGGCTTTCTTTTGTTTTTCCACTTGCTACAAAAATAAATCTGTTCAGAGGTATTTCAGAAAGCCATTGCTTTCCCTGGGTTCAGTCTACAGTTTGCCAGTTTGAACTTCTTTGAAAAGGAAACATTGCCAATAAGGACTTCTTTTATAAAGATTAATGAAACTGGATATGTGATCTACCTACCCTGTGAAGTAATTCAGTAAATAGAATAGTTTCTATGAGTTTAATATAATAGTGGCCAAAATCAAGATTAATTTGGCATTTCTTCTCTGAAAATGTATTGTATTAGAAAAGCTTACATTTTGAAAAAATAAAATTTCTTTATTTCTTAAATAACACAGATCCTTTTTAAAAGGAACTTAATATATTCAGGATAAATGTCAGATCATGATGAGATGATTTGGATATTCACTGTGGTACAGGACAAAGAATGCTCATATTGGAGTTAAAAGTCCTGCATTCAAGTCTCCTGTGGGTCTGTAATCTCTGTGGGACTCAGTTTCACTATCTGAAAAATGATGGTATTGTATTTGATGGCCTCTAAAGCCCCTTTCATCCCTAAAACTATGATTCTGTGACCTTCTGACCAGAGAACAGGAAATATTTCTGTTATTTTATCCTGTAAGAAACTCTGGATAGTTCTAAATAAACCTTGCCTCATTTTTGTACCTGCCATGGCTGATGTGAATTCAAGTATTGGCATTAGCCACATGGCTTACAGTAGGGAAAACTATGAAATAAAATTCAAGAAAGCCCTCAGTCAACCATTTAAAGCCTTCCCCAATGGGCTACAATCTACCTTTCTTAATTAGAATCTCACCAAATGTTGTTACTTGGTCCCTAAACTTGTCCCATCCTCTCTTACTGCAATGCTAGCTATCTACTTTGGGTGGAAATTGAAATAAAGCCACATATCAGTTTGATTTAAGGAAATTTTCCCTAATAGAACTATCCAAAAGTGGAACAGACTACTTTGGGAGGTTGTTCCTTATTACAGATCTTGAAATAAAGTCCCAATGACCACTCATTGCATATGTTATGGATGGAATTCTTGTTCAGGTACAGGAGGTATAAGTCAATTCAAAAGTCTAATTACCAACTATGTATTAAAGCATTGTGCTAAGCACAAGGGTCAAATAAAACTTGCATTTCCCCTCAAGGAGCTTACATTCTGCTAGGGTAAGGGGGAGATCAAATGTAAACACCATTAAATATGGAACAAGAGAAACCAAAAGGAGAGGAAGCATTGATGACTGATCAGGAACAGCTTCACAAAGATGGTGTCTGAGCTGAGTCTTAAATAAATAGTTATTCTGAAAGACAGAGATGATGGCTTACATTTTGCAGAGGTGAGAAATGAATCATGCAGAGAAACACTGAACTAAATGTTCAGTTTGTCTGGAATATAAAGTTCCGAAGAGGAGTAATATAAAATTAGCCTGGGAGAGTAGGTGGGAACCACATTGTGTCTAAACTTAAATGCCAGAAATAAGGAATTTGTATTTTTTTCCTAGAAGTAATGAGCAATTGCTAAAGATTTTTGAGCTTTAGAATGCCATACTTTGAGTTCTGTCTTGGGAAAATTATCTTGTCAGCTATAAAGAAGAGAAGATATAAGAAACAGGTAGATAAATTAGGAAGGACTAGGATGGTGGCTATAGAGAGAGAAGGGCACTGATATGAAGGGTATTATTAATAGAATCAGCAAGATAAGCACTGATGGGAGACGGGATAAGAGTAAAGGGTTACAGAAGATTCAAGGAAGAATATAAGATTATAAACCTGAAGCCTGGGAGGATGTTGTTGTCTCAACAGAATCAGAGAAGTTTTGAGGACAGTCATGTTTGGGTAGAAGAGGAGGAGAAGGGGAAAGATAATGGGTTCCATTTTGGCTGTAGTAAGATATTTGTGAGGTGTTCAGTAGGAGCTGAACAGCAGGAAGTTAGAAGTGATAGAGGAAAGCATTGAAAAAGAAATGAGAAATACAGAAAAGATATCTGGAAAAAGAATGAACAGTTTAGGAGAAGAGATAATAGAATCTACACAACAGATTTCCTTAAATTTTGATTGTACCAAATAGAAGTCAATCCCTTCACGAGAAAAAAAGAAATATTAAAAGTCCAAAAATGGAAAAAATTAAAGAATATGTAATGTATAAAAAATGACTGACATAGGAAACAGAGAGATAATTTAAGAATCACTGGGCTACCTAAACGTCATGGTAAAAAAAAACAAAAAACAGAAGCCTAGATATATTTCAAGAACTTATGAAAGAAAGTTGCTCAAGACTTTAGTACAAGGGCAAAGTGAAAATAGGAAACTATAGCCCCAATATCCTTAATAAATATTGGTGCAAAAATTTAAATAAAATATTAGGAAAGATACTATAGCAACATATTAAATTGTACATTATGATCCAATTGGATTTATACCAGAAATTCATGCATAAATTGATGTTAGGAAAAATACTAATATAATTGATCAGATTAAAAACAAAAGAAACAAAAATAATATAATTATACATAAATAATGCAGAAACATCTTTTGACAACATATAACACCCACTTCTGTTTTTAAAGCATAGAATTAAATGAATTCTTCCAAAACATGGTAAGGTATGAATACACACACACACACACACACACACACACACATATATATATATATTATATCATTTTATGGAAGAATATGCATAGATATAGATATAAAATTTAACATGGAAGATATATATTTATATGTATATCTATACATGGGGAGGAAAGAAAGAAGGAAAGAAGGAAGGAAAGAAAGAAAGGAGGAAAGGAAGAAAGAGGTAAAGACAGAAAGAAAGAAAGGAAGAAAGAAAAAAGAAAGAAAGAAAGGAAAGAAGAAAGACATAGATAGATAACAGACAAATAGATATCGGCAATGATAAAAATGCAAGATTGAATAATTAGTAAGAAATCTAAAGAAAAACATCAGTAAAATCCTTCATCCAGTCTAAGATTCTGCATATAAAAATAGCCAAAAATGTAAACCCTGGAAGAGGTGCCCCACCATGAAAGTTAGTGTGATCTCAGATGAAAATTCTATAAATCCATAATAGTGCTCTGTCCAGGAAGATATTTAAAGAGTAGAAAACCACAGTAGCACCTAGACCTAGGACAAAAAACAATGAATTTTGACTGGGGACACTGAACCCTGCCAACACTTTGAAAACAGACATTTCATGGAAGGTGGGGTCTGACCATTTCATCTAAAAGTAAAGGATGGGGTGGAGCCTGGTTCTGCAATGAAAATCCAAATCAAGAACGAAGTCAAGAGATATGAATAAATAGAATGATGCCCAACATGATGAAGAAATATTAGGAATATTTTGGGTCAACAGATGCCCAGGAAGTAAACCCAAACAAAAAAGAATATCTTTATAACAAGCACTAGTGGATCATAAAATAATTTAGTATTAGCTAAAAAAACTAATTAATCACTGAAACAGATAAATTATACAATATACAGAAGCAAATAAATAAAATCATTTGATAAACCTAAAGACTTCAGTTGCTGAAGGAACAACACACTATTTGACAACTGCAAGGAAAATTGGACAGTAGTCTGGCAGAAAGTAGATTTAGACCAATACTGTATGCCTATACCAAGATAAACTCAAAATTAAAACATTACCTAGATACAAAAGGTCCATCCTAAATAGATTAGAGGAACCGATCTGAAAGCTACCTTTCAGATCCATGGATATGGGGAGAGTTGATCCCTGAGTAAGGGAGTTCATTAGAGACTTAATTTCTCATCCTACCTTCAGGATAGTTGAAAGAATAAAGATAGAACATTTAGAGGTGGAATATAGAAGTGAGATTTAGGTATGACCATAAGAAAAGGAATGATCTAACACCTAGCTCAGTGCCTAGTTTATGGTAGTCCCTTTAATATATCCCGAAACCCTGATGATTGATTGCTCTGTTAACTAAGTCTAAAACTAACCCTCTAGAGGCAAGAGAGGGTAAGCCCAGGATTTTTTCAGATTTCTAGTAGTCTAAAGGATTTAATGGAATTTTCTCTGTTAATATCAAGGAAGAAATAGAAATTGATATGGAGTTGGATTTGTTCAGACAATCTGAAAGACTCAAGACCTTTTACATTTCTGGTTGCCCTCCTCTAAACTCTCCAATTTGTCAATGTCCTTCTTAATCCACGGCATCCAGAACTAAACACAATACTCCAGATGAGGTCTAACTAGAGTAAAGTACACATGGCTTAGTGGATAGAGTATCAGGCCTTGAAGCAGGAAGACTCATCTTCTTGAGTTCAAATATGACTTCAGGCACTTAATAGCTTTGTGATGCTGAATAAGTCACTTGACCTTGTTTGCCTTTGTTTCTTCACCTGTAAGTGAATGAGCTGGAGTGAAATACTAGAAGTCTATTTATGTGTCATCCCCCATTATTATAACATACATTTTGTTGAAGGAAGAGCAAAATGACTAGCAACTGAATTCCTTTTCAGGTTTGAGTTGGACTATATGGCTACTAAGTTCCTTCTAACTGATATTATGTGATTCTTTGGTTCTTCCATTATTATTATTAACAATATCCTTTATATGGCATTTTAGGGTTTACAAAGTACTTTACATGTAGTACCTCATTTTATCCTCACAGCAATCCTGGGAAGTAGATTGGTATGATCACTCCCATTTTACAGTTGAGGAAGCTGAGACAAACAGAAGTTAAGTGGCATGTCCAGAGTCACTCAACCAGTAAGTGCTGGAGGCTGGATTTAAACTCAATTCTTCCAGATTTCACGCTCAGCACATTATCCACCATAACACCTAGCTGTTCATTGTCCATTAAGTCTTACTCTGATGTTTCTTTGTGTAATGGAGATGACTCTTGGCTCTCAAACACTAAGTTAACAGAGTAAAAGATTTTCCCCTAAAACGCATGCCCCATCATGTCACTGCCCCTACTCAATAAATTCTGATGGTTCCCTATTTCCTCAAGGCAAATAAAAAAAGCCTCCATATTTGGCATTAAAATCCTTCTTAACCTAGCCCCTTCCTACCTCTCCAGTCTTTCCACACCTTTCTCCCCAACAAGAACTCTTCAATCTAGTCACCCTGGCTGCTTGGCTGTTCCACAAATATGACACCACATCTCTTGGCTCTGGGTATTCTCTCTGATTGTTCCCCATGCTTGTCATTGCTCTCTGCTCCCTCCTCCACCGTTTGACTACTGACCTCCCTGATTTCTTTTAAATTCTAATTAAAATCCCCTCCTTGAGGAAGCCTTCTCCTGACTGCCCTTATTTCTAGTGCCTCCCCTCTGTTAATTATTTCTTTTTTGTCCTATATATAACTAGCTGTGTCTATATTTGTTTGCATGTTGTCTCCCTGTTAGACGAAGTTTCTTGAGGGCAGGGATTATCTTTTGTCTCTTTTTGTTTCTCTATGTCCATTGTCCAAAAGCCAGCTTAGCTAACTTGGAGAGGTTTCCCTCTAGGTTGGCTCAGGGTGACAAAACTCACCCATCAGTGACAGTACCTCCCCAGGGCTATTTATGAGGTCGTAGAGGGACCTGACACCAATAAAGTACATGTCCAGAAACATAAATATGTGCCAGCTTACAATATCATCATATTTTTGCCTTCTAGCTATCTTGGATTAAAATAGAAGCTTGTGTAAAGTTATCCACCCGCTTTGTCTCCAGTGTTTGCAGATTTCTTCTTAGCTTTCCATCCTTTGCATTGACATCTTCCCAGTAGAGGAGCTCTGAGATTGGCATCAGTTAGTACAGACTTTAATGAAAGACTTAATTCAGTGAGCCTTTGAAAAACAAGATATCTGAAGACCATTTTACCTTTTCTTGTTTATCTTTGAAAAGTTAAAAGTATATACCATAAGGACTGATTTGAATCATCCTCTATGGCAAGAAGAGAATGCCTCTCCCTACCATACCACCCCACCAAGCTAATAACAGTTAATAATCTAAAGCTAAACATGACAAAGGTTTAAGGAGACATTTGATGAATGCAAAGTGCTTCCTGATCACTTTAGGATCTTTCAAACCAATTTACCCTCTCTGAGATAGGCGTTCATTTCACTCTTCCATCAAGAAAATGTACAATGTATAATAAGGGAGGATGACACATTTCATTTTCTTTAATCATAGGGAAGATATTTAAAACGGAACAGAAAAATGAATAGAACTTTCATCACTTAAGACTAATATTTTAAAATAAGTAAATCAAAGGTCCACTAAAGTCGCAATGTGTCATCCTGCCACATAAGTGACTTTGGCTTCTCGAAAGCCATTCCAAAGGAATAGAGGTCCTTGCAGGATTTCAACAGGCAGAAATGACAGGGAGGATATTCCAAAAGCAGAAAATGGTCTAAGCAAAGCCACAAGGGTCGTAAAGTGCTAGGCATGAATAGTTTCAAGGGAGTAAAACCCACGTGAAGAAGGGCAATTTGAGATAAGGTTGGGAAGGTAAGGACAGATCATTGTGAGAGGCTTTGACTGCCTAAGTGAGGAGCTTAGATTTCACTGAAAAGGCAATGATTACCCGTGAAAGCTTTTATACATCTGAGTGACATGGTCATATTTGTTAATAATAAAATTTAAACTGACATCAGTGTATAGGATGGAAAGGGGGATTGTATATTAGAAGGTGAAAAGATTAGAGTTTAGAACAATTAGGATGCCAGGGCCATAGTTCAAGCAGATGATATTTAAGGCCTCTTCTAGAGTAATGGCAATAAGAACAAAAAGGGGGTTGGGGCAGCTGGGTAGCTCAGTGGATTGAGAGCAAGGCTTAGAGATGAGAGGTCCTATGTCTAAATCTGGTCTCAGATTCTTCCTAGCTGTTTGACCCTGGGCGAGTCACTTAACTCCCATTGCCTAGTCCTTACCAGTCTTCTACCTTGGAACCAACATACAGTATTGATTCCAAGACAGAAGAGATAAGAGTTTATTTTTAAAAAAAGAAGAAGAAAAAGGAAGAAAAAAGATGTGATAAGTACTATAGAAAGTAAATAAAAAGGGTTTCATAATTGATTGCATTGGGGGAGTAGAGGAAGAAAGATTAATGCTCTACTCTTTTACATTACCTCTAGTATTTTATTAAACTGCATATATTTATACATATAATTGTATTTGATATATAATATTTATTTTTATTTGATATATATAATTTGATATATATCCATATATATCAAATAAATATATTTGATATATATAATATAATGAATATTTCATTATACAGTTTTTATGTGTGCATATGGTCTCCCTTAATAGAATGTTAGCTGCTTGAGAGTAAGAATTATTTTGTTTTTTAATTTGTATCCCCAGTGCTTAGAATAGTTTCAGGTATGTCTCTGGCATGTTCAAGTGCTTAAATTCTTGCCAGTGAAAAAATGAATTTAATAAAGAAAGATAAGCCTATTTATAGTGTCATAGATATTTCCAAGGCATCCTGGAAGTGATGAAGATAAAATATAAAAAAGATTCAAGAAAGCTAGAAAAGGGAGGCAGGTCTACACTTTTTCAAGTCATCATTTTTTTTTAATTTCCTTTTCCTTTAGGAAAGAAAATGTTGTAGACCATAACAGCAATATTGTGGAATGATCAAATGTGACAGTCATAGCTACTATCAGCAATACAATGATCCAGGTCAATAATGAGGGACTTATGACAGAGAATGCTATCTATCTCCAGAGAAAGAACTGTGGGAGTCATAATGCAGCTGAAAGTAAATGATTTTTCACTCATTTATTTGTGTATATGTTTTGGGGTTTTGCTTTTATAAAATTATTCATTTTCAAAAATGAACAATATGGAAAAAGGTTTTGTGTGATAATATATGCATAACCCAGACTGAATCGATTGCCAGCTCTGGGAGGAGCGAGGGAGACAATTCGGATCATATAATTTCAGAAAACATGCGGAAATTTGTTATTACATGTAATTGGTAAAAAAAAAATTAATTTAATTAAAAAAAGAAGACACTTCTTGCCACAATTGAGGTCTTCGGGTGGAAAGAGATTTGGAACCAGATTCTGTTTACAGTTTCCTTCCTAGA